>NC_056725.1:101863495-101948495 GCF_019279795.1 Protopterus annectens
CTGAAACCCATGCAGAAGTAGCATGTGCAGACAAACCCTGTTAAACTAGCTGTATTCCAAACATATAACAGCAATATTCACATTCTGCCCCTAAGCCTTGAATTTCCTCACCATTTAGTTGGCTTGTCTCCACAAGTCTTGTTGTAAGAGGTAGTAGCTGACACAACTCCAGAATGCCTTCCTCACAAGTAAGGGAAAGGGCCAACGCCCACATGGAGTACTCAATTATAGGAGTGTGTTGCCATGACATTGGCTATTGGAAGAACTACACAACTGCTCTACATGCAGTTAGCAAGTGGGGAACCCCAATAGGTGCACAGGCCATCACCTTGTCATGAGCATCACCTACAAAAGCCATGCTGCCACCTATTCAAACCAGCTTTATCCCTGTAGTGCACAGAGAGAGACAGAGAGAGAGAGAGAGAGGGAGGGAGAGAAAACAAATAAAACATAAACTGGAAAAGAAAAGAAAGAAAAAAAAGGTAAGTGGAACATGTAAATATGTAATTAATTGTAGTGCTTGGTCTATAATAATGGGAAATATGATCTGGAGGAATATATGTCCCAACAAGACTTGCTGTACTAATGTCGTGCTGAACCACTGCTATGGGCATAGCATCTGGCCCATTCTGCAGTGGGAGAGATTAGAGACATACCTCTCAGCTATACAGATCTTCACAGAATGTCCAGATTTTCCCATCATAGTTTTTTTGTCTGTTCCTCCTGAAATCTGTACTTTTCCGGCAAATAGCTGAGGATTGAAATCAAGTAATGACAAACACTTGAGTTTAAGACTCCACATCCTTATGAATATTCACGATAATGCAAAATGCATCATTTTACAAACTTCCTATGTTTGTAACAGGGATATTTAAAGTCTGTCCCTATTTATCCCTACATCATTTTAGGCTTTGTCCAGATGTGATGCCCTGAGAGGTTGCGAGGTAGGATCACAACTCAGGACCCTGACTCACCATGGGAAAGGACAGCTCACATATGACAACCTCTGGGGTGTCTGTCAAGCAGTTATGACTGTGCCACTGCTAGGCCAGTTAATGAGATGTCCATATCCATATGTTACCTGTGAATATGAGTATGAGACATGTTTGTCTTGTAAAGCTAAGAGACCTATATAGGGCATGTGCATAGTAAAGTACTGTTGCAGACGTGTGTTGAACTGCATGTGAGATATTGAATTAATAACATTCAATTGTACAGTGTTCTGCTGGACAATAAGAACATTTGTAACTAATATCTGTAGTCACATACACATATACCTGTGTTATGTCAGCCAAACCATTGGCAAGTCTGTAAGCAATGACATTGTAACATAGTCTACTTATGACTGTTGGACATCTTCCGGGTTATCACAGTGATGTCAAAGCCTACTGTGCAATCAGCGTACTAATGTATGGTGCAGCTATATTAATACAGTATCAATACTGATGTCCCTTTTGTCACCCATTTATGTGTGCCATTGTCCAGACATACTGCTGTAACAGGTTGAGAAGTATGATTGAGCAGCAACACTGTAAATACAGTGTGCCATAGTAATATAGAACAGAAATGTATACCAGGTATCCCCTGAGCACATGTATGTATGCATATGTTCAGCTTGAAGGCACAAACTAATAACATGGGTTTCAAGCAGTCTGTACATAGGTTGTGTATGTTGCCAGTGTGTAATATTAGTGTCAGTGTATATAACAGACATAAATGTGTACAGCTACTGGTTGTTGCATTGCCCTGACACTGATATTGATACTAGAGTAGGCATGATTATCAGTTATTAATCGGAGAAGTGTCCAAATGTATTATGACCCTCTGCCCATGCCTACCACTACCAGCTATATCAACACCTATATACAGTGGATATCACAAGTGTACACACCCCTGTTAGAATGCCAGGTTTGTGCGCTGTATGACAGGTCTATATGGCAAGCGCGAATGCTTAGCTTGTCAAATACGGCATTATCAACACTGATTAAGCAAACTGTGAGTACACTGAATGCTGAAAACCGTGAAATTTGAAATTCCAATTCGGCATAGTTGGCCCTTCTGCGTTATAGCTCCATAAGGTAAGTGTGCGATAGTTACAGACCTTAGGGTTAGGGTGCGGGTTAAGGTAAGTGCATAGAAAGTAATGTATGTAAGGGTTAGTGTAGGTTTAGAAGTAGGGTTTAGGTTAGTGTATGCATGTGGTTTATTTATTTTGTTTGGGTCGGTAGCATGTAGCAAGCGGTGTAGTGGGAAGTATGTTTTGTTTTCGTTAGTGGGTGGAACGGTGTTGGCCAAACATAACAATTCGGTGATGTGTATTTCTGCGTTTTGAGGTTTCAGTGAATTGTGTGATCGCTTAATAGGTGTCGATCATGCTGTATTTGAAAACCTAAGTGTTTGCACTTATAATATAGACCCCTGAATGACAATCAGACCACAGAAGATCATTTCATAATGTATCTCATTTTGAATGTGACCCCTAACCTGTACAATTCCATTGAAATACAATCAAATGTGTTTCTGGGAAAGTGAGCAATTATTGCCAAGTGAAGATGTGCCATGATGTTAGAGTTAAACCAAGACAAATGAATGCTGCAACCATCTCAAGAGGTACATACACAACATATCAGTTTAAGTGTGTGCACACTCATTCAAGTGGCTTCTTGTACTGATTATTATTTCCATGTTTTCACAGACCAGATTGTTATGTTTTCAATTGAATTGTGCAGGCCATAGGTCACATTACAGGTGGGAATTGTTTTAAAATGAGTTATTGTGGTGTCATGTTCCAATTACACAAATACCAAGCATTGTAACAGGGGTGTGTACCCTTTATATCCACTGTAGATATATGGACTCAGCCATACTTGACCTGTATAACCAGCCTCCACCAAGGTAGAGTACTCCCCTTTGGTGGACAGCAGCAATACACAAACCACATAATAGGTTGCTACATTGGCTGTACAGGGACACATAAGTGCAGGAAACAACTTGGAAGCACGTCCACCTATATCTGAGCAAGCATGTAAGTTCACAGGTAACTTCCTGTAAGGCTGACTTTGACTACAAATCAGACATATCCACACCATCAAGGACAATAGCAACTGTGTCTCCACATATGTTGTAAGTCTCAGAAGAAAAAACACAATTCACCCTGTGCTAGGGGTAAGGAACACCTCATACACACATGCCATGGATATAGGCAACCTGCATCACACAGGTTACATGGGAACATCACCACCCTGTCCACCCCAGTTGTACAGGGGGATATGCACATCAACCACACTCATCTCTTCAGCAATGGTGAGCATGGACATATTGCCTACTGATGGCAACAACAGCATATCTCCATGGGGCATAATAACATCACTTTCTGCCTCCTACATGAACTCAAGCATGTGCTCACAGCTCCATTACACACCACAGTCAAACACAGACCTGCCACCATCCACACACCATCCACATGGAAGATGGCCACTGTCAACCCTCTACACAGAAATGAATGGAGAATAGAGGATTATGAAATCAAGTGTCCAACATTGGGGGAAATAAGATAGCTCAGGGCCAGGAGTGTAATGCAAGCTGCTATAGCCATGATAGCTTGGTGGGTTAAGGTGTAGTGTGGATTATTTGCAAGTTATATCCACTGTTGATGTGCAATTTGACAACCATATGAGGTCCTGTGAGCTTTTCACTGTTTATGTCTTCCAGGTAACATGCAGAGGGCTCACCTACCAGTATTCTCTGTTGGGGACATCATCACCCAATATGTGATTGGACATTATGCCCTGTTATTTGGACGGAGATCAGAAGATGTGCGGGAGAGGACTGGCCTGTGGAACAGTGTGGTCCACAGGGTAAATGATGCTGGCCTGCACAGCAGAACTTATGAGCATGTGCAGCATCAGGCCACCAACCTCATCTACCATACCTGTCAATGGGCTGCTGCTGTAGCAAGGGACCGACTAGCCACAGGTGGGGGCCCAGCCATCCAGCACCAACTGAGGAGCTCTTTGCCAAACTTGGGGCACCCACCCAATGCACAACCCGTGAAGCTGAGGGAAGCATTGTGGAGGTGGGTTGCACACACACACAATGGATGAGGAGCATGCAGATAAGGGCCCAGTTTGGGATTAGCACACTAATGTATCAGACATACATGTATCTGTATTGTATCTACATCCATGCGTCAGGTCCAATTGCAGTTGTTGATGGGGTTTTCTAATGCACAGAGGTGCACATCTATGGTGAGGACAGGACATTGTGCATTATTGGGGTTAGTACTGTAGATGTGTAGACATGCTGCATCCATCCTGTACCAAGGCCACATGTGAGTCTGCTGACAATAACTCCCTCTCACAACTACCTAAGACCCTCTAGTCTGCATATGGGACAGCAGGCTGAAACTGGTGAGTGTGACACTGTTCTGTTGTTGCCTGGCAATACCACAGGCATGTGAAGGGCATGCAAATTACCATGCACACAACAATCAGTAATAGCTATATTGCTTTATGTAATAGCTATATTGCTTTTAGTGCATGTTCACTTGTGCTGGGGTTAACTGCATTGCATCACAGTGGTCAAACTGGGGCCTATCTGATGTGAATTCAACATTCCTGTAGCATACCTCACAACTTGTCAATGCCAAGATGTCTGGACAGAGGCCAGAAAAATGGGCTGGACAAATGGTCTAAGGTAGGGACATGTGTGACACATTAGTGGCATACAGTGGATATAAATTGTGTGCACACCGCTGTTAAGATGCATGGTGTTCCTGTTAATTACTAATTAGGACCACAATATGTCAGTCCACACCTCTTCCAGCCTTTAATGTGACCCATAGCAGGAACAGTTCACTTGTGAAACCAAGCATTTGGGCTCATGTATTGGACCTACAAGGCTGGCCACCTGTGAGGGCGGCAGATGTCATATTAGCATGATGTTTCAGTCAGGTATGATACCTCATGCTACCATATGTGTCAGTACACTCATTGTGGCCAATTTAGCTACAATATCGCATGCATGGGCATAAGGCACACAAACCACTTCCGAACACGTATAGGTTGCAAACATATGGATATTCCAGACACATCTGTACAGAGGACTGTACAATGGTTTAACCTGCTACAAGTGAGGCAGATGCTGTTACCACACTATATAAAGTAATGGCAGTGGGAGGTGGTCACCAGCCGTGTATGGTATGTACATCAAAATGGTATAAGCCGCACAAGATATGATCCTCACACACAAATAGTTGCAAGCATTGGTATTAGAACTCCTGCCTATCTAAGTATTCCTACTATAGTGCTATGCAGTTACCAGATGCCCCACAGAGTTTATACATTTCCACCTCTTTCAAAGGTACTTCTAAGGTGGATAGCATCAACAGGACAACTAAATTGGAGTGAGTGGAAGTGTAAAGGATAGTACAGAGGTCAAAAATGGTGTAACCCACACACTACATGATTCTCACACAAACAGATGCCAGTAGGGTGATTAGAATTCCTCCCTATCTAGTTAATGTTACTATAGTGCTACGCAGTTATCAGATATGTCACAAAGATGACACATGTCTACCTACTCCAAAGGTACTTCTAAGGTGGATGACATCAACAGGACTGCTAGATTGGGGCGAGGGGAAGTGTGAAGGGTAGTACACAAGTCATAAATGGTATAAGCCAGACAGTACATGATTCACACACACAAACACTTGCCGGTATTGGGATTAGAACTCCTGCCTACTTAGTTACATCTACTATAGTGGTACACACTTACCACACACACTACAGAGCTTACTGAACCTTCACATGGCCAAAGCTGCTGCTGATAACTGTATAGCTGTGTTATAGTATTACAGGTGTCAGACAGTCTGCCTACTGTTCCACTCTTACATCGCACTAGTTCTTTCTGTCTTGCACTTCATCTAGCATTATGGCTTGGCACTTCACCAGATTATTGTATCAAGAAGTATGGCACACCTGGGAGCCATCAGCAGTACCCATTCATCACAAATGTAGCCCCAGTAATTACTAGTTATGTCCACCTCTCCTGGCATGTTTGAAGGGCAGTTTTCTGTGCTTTCACCCATTAACCTGGTACACGTGTCTATTCTGAGGCACTGTTTCAGCTACCTCATGTACACAGACAACCCTCCCCTCTAAATTCCAAATATTCAGACCTGTGAGAGTTACCCATATATCACCCAATGTGGACATATGCACTCTCCAGCAAAGACTGGACTAGCAGGTCAAGAGGATAAGATCAACACCTGCACCACACCATGTGGAACACATAGCTCACCATGACACCCACTTTGACAGCCACAACATACAGTGAAAAGCTACACACCCACCTTCCCAGAAGCACTCAATGGACATTTACCCAAACATCACAGACCAGCAAGACAGACACCCTCTCAGACACCATGACATGGCACATGCCTAGGGACACATATTTAACCTACACAGTGTGCACCCTCAACCCAAGCTCCTAAGGCTAACCGTCTTGCACAATACAGTGATCATGCATAACTCAATACTGAGGTGCACACATAACCCACTCACTAAGTTGAATATGGAGCAGGTAACAGCCAAATATCTATCATATGCCAACATCCAACACATGACACATCCAGTCATGTCACTCGACAACTACGAGAATCACTCTATATCCATGTGGGTGTGAATGACTAGGAATACACTTCCCTGAGCTACATGACAAAAGACATTGTTGAACTCTCTGATTATGTGGTCCAGGCAGGTGTGGCAGTAGCCCTGAGTAGTGCACCACCATCACCCAGAATATTGCTGCAATACTATCAACAGATGATTGACTGCAACATTGGCTTACGTGTTTTGTGTCATTCTCAGGGGATCCAGTACCTTTTTGCTTGGGATGACATGATTGACAGAACCCAATGACTTGTCACAGATGTCCTACATCTGTCAGCGCTGGGTTTCCAGGTACTGGCTAAGTGTCTTGCCACCCCTATGATGCCTTATTAGGCAATGTTCCTAATGTAATTAAGACCATACTAGTTAGACATGTGTGCAATCTGAGGGTCATGCTGCTCAACAGTAGACATCTAACTGTCAGGATGCAGTCACTCAAAGCATTCTGAGTGGAGGACACATGTCTGCTGTAATGGAGAGGTGGTTCACAGCAGCAGACAGCAGACCTGGAGTATCAGGCTATTACGCATTCCACAGCTGTCAGCCCCCAAACATGGACCACACAGGTGGTGTTGTCTCCATATTCATTATGACTAGGAACACCTTCAGGATAGTATCCTAGCATAATGCATTGGAGATACTTCCGGTACAACTGCCTTGGGGTAATAGTGCAATCCAGACCATAGCCTGCTATGGGTCCACATTTATGTCCCTAACTATCAATACACATTGCACAACACCCTGCCATCTATGATGGTCCAATGCAACACTGACATAGTATGAGACTTCAACTACCCCTCCATCACCTGGGGAAAGTAGACAAGCACCAGTACAGTGGCCCAACACTTCTGGGATTCATTTCCAATGCCCTGGACCAGCTCATATTGACACACAGTATAGGATGCAACAACCTTGACCTGTGTTGACTACTTAAATATGGGATTGTTGCTCATCCACAGATGTCATTCCCTGCATGGTGAGATCCACACAGGCTGTAATCAACATGGAACACAACATGTTAGCCACATCCCCCACAAAGGTAACCACCTTGCAAAGCCTCTCCAAAGCTGACTTTGCAGCCATGAAAACAGGGGTGGATGACTTCACTGCACCCATGGCAATGGGAAATAGCTGCATGACTGTGGAATCATACACATATTCACTGTACAAACAGGCACATGAATGCATGGTACTAGCCAGAGCCAACAGAACCCAGACACTGTCCTCCAAACACTGGGAGACTATGTGATGGTCCCCTGCCGTTATTAAAGTTTACATCAGAAGGAGGACACTGTTGCAGAAAAAGGTGGTGTCTCATGACTGCTGAACTTCCTTATTAGCCTCAAACACAACTTTGAATCCCTCATGGAATCTCCTACAGACATCTATGATGGCAGACATGCAGCAGACACTGACGACAATCACAACAGCCTTTAATAGTTACAGCAGCAACCTCCACAGCATTAAACACAAGTGCTGTGAGTTACTGCACAATTCTAATACCTATCCTGAGACAACAGATATTGGCCACAGTCTTGGCAACACATTCAGTGCCAGCTATACCCCTCTCTCCCTGCCACAAGTGAAGTGCAGAGTGAATGTGTTCTCACATGCTGTGTCCTGTTTCTGTTTTAGGTGTCTGTGTGTCACCAGGATGTGGCCATGCAGCAAGACCACGGGGTATGGAAGTGTGGTAATACATCCACCATGTCATAGGCAGGGTACAGCTGTATGTGCATGGAAATCCCTGGTCTGTAACACAATGATTGCATATGCCATACAGATTATAGGGCTGAGGGTTGTACATAGGTATATGTTGATTTACAACATCTGTTGTAGAATGGAGAATGGTATGTGTTGTGGTTTGGACACACGTCCAATTGCTAATAACCACAACCACAGGGGATATTCATCAACCAAACACACTGAGATTACTACACACACACACACACACACACACACACACACACACACACACACACACACACACACACACACGCACACACATACACACACACTTGCCAGTACTGAGATCCATAGGTTCATTGCTTCATAGGTGTGCAGTAGGAGAATGGGCCTGAAGGCTCTACAAGGCTAGCCCAAGGGAATACTATGGGATTGGGCCACATGAAAATAGTCCCCAGTATGGTTCAGGAGTGTAGTCATTGGAGTGGTTCCCAGGGGTGGGTATTGTATTCCCCATCCACTCATCCAGATTTCTATTGTGGGTGGCCAGTGATGTGCACTGCTTCACATGTATGTGATTTATATTCCATAACATGGACAGTGTCTGGGTTGTGCACATGTCCTACATCCATGTTCTTTTAAGTGTGGAAGTGTGCTTGAGATCTCTGGGGCATGTTGTGTGGACAGATTGGTATCTTCAGAAGTAGCATTCCTGACCTCGTTTGGTGAGACATGGCTATGTAACTGAGGTAGTGATTGCACCTACATAGACAGTATGATATGGGGATTCATTGGAATTATTGGAGTCTGTCCATACAGGGCATATGTATAAGGCATGGTATTCCCTTTGTGGGGTACGTTTGCAGACTCTACAGTTGTTGTAGGTGTCCGGTGGGGAACATGGCAAAAGGGCCACTGTACACATTGATTGGGCTACTGAGGTGATGGAACAGGGTGCAATGTCCTTTTACTTGCTGGATAACACACATTCAGTCAGGAGATGTAGCACATCAAAGTATTTTCTCATGTCAGTGGCACTGTTGTGGTCAACAGACAGCTGACTGTCAACCTGTGTTCCCCATTCTGTTATAATGACATCACTGTTCAGTGGACTACCACCAATGTATTACCTCATGTGAGCCATGGTGTTCCCAAAGGTCATGGTGGCACATCTCTTGGCATTGAGGTAATATCCAGGGTTCTGACAGCAGTCATAGGTGTCAAGTGTTCTTTGGGCGTGATGTCAACATCACATGAAATGGGAATGCTACCACCCACCTTACTGTTGTATGCAAACATTATCAGTCAAGGTGCCTTTGTGTTCTCCTGCACTTCAGAAGGGTAGATTCCAAACATGAGAGGACATGGGTCTGTAACATGTGTGACCCTAGTAATGTCTGGTCATCGGTTTGAGATGGAGTCCACTGCAATCATACCATGGGTACTATCTGTGAGGCAATTTGCAGGAGAACTACTGATATGGTGGTTGCTGCCTCACCAAGTGTGTTTGTGTATGATTCCTGGGTGGAGAGTGGTCTATGAGTATTAAAAGGGTTGCCTGTATTGTTAACTAATCCATACTGTCACATAGTCATTGCATGTGGCACTATACATTTAGGGCTGTGGATTGTCTACACCAACTTCTATGGTGTTTGACAACTGTTGGCCTTGTAATGTGGACACTGGGACATCTACTAGGTCATCAATATAATAATTTAGCGAAACCCACCAACCAATGGATCCTGTTATTACACAATCACAACGACATGCACACATACTTGCCAGTATTGAGTTTTGAACCCCTACATAGGTATGCATTGCTATTACAGTGTTATGCATTTATCACACATACCACAGAGCTTATCGAATGGATGCTGTCCCAAGGTACTTCTAAGGTGAGGAACATCACCAGCCCTTGTAAATACTGGCATTGGGTGATGTAGTGGGTGAGAGATTTCACAAAACATTTTACCCTTTACACACATTTTCATTTGCCAAGAGTGAGGCTCAAATCTCTATCTAACAATGCTTTAGACCTTTATGTTACACATTTACCACATGCACCACCGACCTTACATGGCTTATGGTTGCCAACAGGTACTTTTAAGGTGAATGATGTCTGCAGGACTGCTAAAATCAGGTATCTTTGAAGGTGAGTGACATCAGCAGGAGTGGTAAAGGAGGGGTAAGGGAAGTGTAGTGAGTGTGACTGGCCACAAACTCAGGTTTCTACAAAGACACATACACTCTCTCACACAAACATTTTCACAGTTGCCAGGCCCAGCATTAGAACTCCTACCTAATTAGCTTGCTACACTATAGTATTATATAGTTATTGCAAGCGCCACAGAGCTTATAGAACTGCAAGCTGCCCAAAGGGTTATTTCAGGGTGACTGACATCAGCAGGAGTGCTAAAGTAGGGCAATGGGAAATGTAATGAGTGTGAATGACCTCAACCACATTCATCTAGAAACACACACACAACTTTACATTTGACAGGACTGAGATTTCAACTGCTACCTGGATACTTATTTGTACTGTAGTGTTACACAGTTATCATGAGCATCACTGAGACTATAGGGCTGAGGGATAACCAAAGGAATTTCTAAAGCGAATGACATCAGCGCATCATGTGATATAGGCCAATGGGATGTGTACTGGGAGGGAAAGGCCTCATAACTGGATTTTCTCTGTCGCTGTCTGTCTCTCTCTTTCCCACTTCTCTGTGTGTGTATGTTTGACATATTATATTATGTTGGCCTTAGATATGTGTGAGTATTCCTATCCAATGTGTGTGTATTAAGTATCAATGGTGCACAATTTGGTATGTGTGCACAGATATCTGTGAATAAGAGATATCTGTAGTCCACTGTGTTGTCAGACATGGGTTTCTTTTCTCTAACTGTAGGAACATGCCCAGTACGACCTTTTATACTGAGTGTGTGCATCCATTCCAGGGAGGGTTGGACTCCAGTTTAGGGTTTTGTGTGCTACAGCTACACCTAGCAACTTGTTTCTGCAGGATATCTGTAGGTAGGTTGCCAATATACAGACACAATGGGTGTAAAATATGGGGGATACAGTAACTATTGCTGTCTGTGCTGCTTGTGTAACATGGTTGGTTGTAGCATAGATTTTCTGGCATATGTACTGTTTTACACTGTGATGTATCATGTCATCAACTACTGACTTTTATTCTGATATATAGACTACACATTTTGGCACACCCCTGCCATTGTGGAGGGGTAGCTGCAGACAATAGACTGCTGGTTCTGTGTATATGGACCAGCACCTTGTTATATGCTGGCTGGGGATCCCCTTCTTGTACTTTTTTCAACTTAACAGAATGGCCATATCCTGCTGGGGCCATACCTCTCAGCTGTACAGATGCACCCAGGTTATCCAGGGGCAGGACTCATATATCTAGTCAGTTTACCTTCACATTGTCGTTTATAAGCAGTTTTGTCGCTTTTCATTCATGGGTTTGCAGTCAGGGGGTAGTATGGGTGGACATTAGATTTTCAGACTTCACACACCATATGACATCCATGCTTCTACACCTCCCCCCTCTGTTATTCTCTCCTCTTCCTAACATTATGAAAGCAATATCTCAGAGGTATCCCTATAGCTGGGCCTTTATCCCAGTAGTATTTATGGCCTGGTCCATGGTCCTTGCAGAGGCATGCTACTGGCATTTGTAAACATGGCCTTGCATTTGTTTTCTGTTTACTGTGTTAGGTTGTAAGTTAGGATCCCCTGACATTTCGTACATTGGCAGTATGGGTGAGGCATGGGCCTTTGCCAGAGGACTGTAGGTCATTTGAAAGTGTTGCAGGCCATCTGTAGCAGGCCAGTGCATTCTGTCACTTATACATTACCAGGCTGCATGCCAGTGGATTACCCTGGGGTGACAGTGGTGAGTGGTTGAGGTGTTCCTGTCAAGCTTTCCTGTTCATACTGATCTATGTGTCTGGATGTGGTCGGGTTGCTGCTTACAGCTAGGGACACACCTGTCTATTCAGCATCCAGCATCATGTATGTATTGCCATACAGAGATGGGTTCATGCTGTACTCATTCCCTACAGCAAGGATATGACCTGTGATAAACCTGTGGCTGATGGTGGGGTGAGCTGGGTGCATGTGTGATACGGAAGCTACTTGCACCTGACTCACAAATATACCTGGGACATTCCCCTTATGCTGGCTTGTGTGGGGACATGGGTAGCCTGTAATCACTTTATAACTGTGCCTTTTGTGGTCTGCCAGTGATTGGCCAGACTACCAGTATTCCATACTAAAGGGACAACTAATGTGATGCTAACCTCTATGTATAATTCAAAACTTGTGTGCAGTTGACAGTTATTTTATACACACTCTGTGTAGGTTACTTCCACCTGTGTACTGTTTCTATGTATGGGCCTCCATTCATGACGTGTCTAGCTTTCCAACAGTGACAGATATTGACATCTGGACAGTGAGTATGTACAACTGCTGACATGGGTGTAGCTGAGAAGCAGTGTGGTTGGCACTGCAGTTGCTGGAACATGGCATTGTAGACCACTGTACTGTACCTAGGCCACTGAGATACAACCATCCAGGCCCACATGATGACCACTTCCACACAATATTAAACACATAAAAAACTTGCCACACTGACCCCTGCATATTGTACACATGCAACAATGTAGATTGAGACAGCTCTGGCAATCTGTGCTCCAGTGATATTACTCCTCAAACTTACATTGTTACTGCATTTCTACATAGGATTGTGGGGGGGGGGGTGCACACCTGAGGACTTTAAACATTTGCAATAACTGTACTGGTATTTCGGTTACTCTGTTGGCTTCCATTTCATATTGTATTGTGACCTATCATGCAGAAAGGAGGCATATCCGTAGAGTACACATGTTAGATCTTAATGGCATAAATTTAAGTTTCAGACTTTTTACCCTTCAGAACTAAAATGCAACTGCCAGGCCTGTTGTAGTATGTCTGTGTAGGTCTGGTGGGGGCTGTTCACCATTGCCATCATTTGGGGGCCTTAGCTCCACCTTTCTTCATGGTCATCTACACCTGTCCTGCTGGGTGAGGCTTTTGGTGGGTATGTGACCCTCACTGACATCCATGTGTGTGACCTATTGACACCCACAGTTATGTGGACCATCACATGTACTGCGGTGGGAGTTGTCACCTTGTGTAGTACTGCCTAGTATGTTGACACCAGTATTTGTTATGGATTTTCTGCTGTCCCATATAGCTGTCAGCTGTCTGCTTCTATCCCATTCATCCACCCAATTCCCTTGCATACTTGCATCCATATCATACATACAACTATGAGAACATACTACTCCATTCAGTAATTGATAGGAAGGGTGACTTACCTTGATGCTGGGCAGTATTGAGGACAGTGCTGGAGGGCTGACTATGTTGGATGCACGTAGTACACTTCCTATACATGGTAAAGCACAGGTAGTGTCGTGTTTGGCATCCCTTTTACTGTATGTGCGAGTCGGAGAGAGGTATCAGTCCCTGGGTCCCTACAGTGTCAGTGTGTGTGCTATGCCTTGCCTCTTTGCCAAGGCATGGGCATACTGGGCACACCTCCTTCTGCCTACAGGGACAGGCTCAGGATGTTCCTCCTCTGAGTCCCTCTGTGCCTGTGCTGGCCTTGGCAATGATGGGGGGCAGTATGGCCATGTCCCGGGCTGTTCCTGCTGCAGCTGTTTCCACGGGATCATATTGTGTAGTATTGCACATACTATGAGCATTTGTGTACATGTAGCTGAAGAGTACTGCAAGGCTCCACTGGATATGTCAAGGCAATGGAATCGTGACTTGAGCTTCCCAAACACACACTCTACAATGATCCTGGTTTGTGTGTGTGCCTCATTATGGTATTCTTGTTCAGGTGTGTGTGCATTTCTGATGGGTGTCATTAGCCATAGCACCAGTGCATAGCCAGCATCCCCCACTAGATGGCCATATGGGATGTCCCCCCGGCAAACACCTGATACAGCTATGAGCAATGCCAGATGTGGGAGTCATGATAGCTTCCAGAGCTGCCAGCACACACATTCATGATAATGCCCTGAGCATCGCACACGACCTGGCAGTTGATGGAGGGGAAGCCCTTGTGGTTTATGTAGACCCTACCCCGCTCACCAGGTGGTGCTTTGATGTGGATGTGTGTGCAGTCTATAGCACCAACTACCTCAGGATATTTTGCTATACGGTGGAAGAGACACATACTTCTGGTCAACGCCTCACAAGTGGTGGGAAAATATATGTGCTCATTGTCATGTGGTATCATGGCATCCGGGAACTGGAGGAGTACCCTAGATGCTGATGCCTGTGAGACCCCCATAATATCCCCAGTTGGTCTTTGGAAGGTACCTTTGGCTAGTATTCTTAAGTCTACACATACCTTGGTATGCACTGGGATGGGTTCCCCTCTATTGGTTCTGTGTGTGAGGCATGGCAGGCACAGCTCAATGATTTGCTGTGGAATGTCCCTGTCCACCCTATAGAGCTCCACTATCCCCAGCTCATGTAGGCCCTGGTAGGTTACCCTGGGTCTGTAAACTCTTCTCCTCCTTCTCACTGTGGGTCGGTTGTCAGCATTCTCCTCCTCACCACCCTCAATCTCTAGCACATATTGATGGAGTAAATCAGCAGCAGCAGCCTCTAACATTTTTAGTTAGTTTTGCCAGTTAAAAATTCCCTGTCTGTGTACACCGGTGGTGTAGAGTTTGTGGGAAAAAACAGTCTGTAGGGTGTTTGCATAGTTTATAGTAGTGTGCTGGGCTGCTGCATGTGTAATTGGCTGATTCTGATACATTTCACCTGCCAGCTATGCTAGTTCTCCTTGATTGCCTTCCTACTGCTGTTTCCCCTTCTCAGTTCCTCCCTATTTAAGCCCCGAGGCACGCCACTCATACCCAGTGCTCAAATGTAAACAGTGCTGTCATTTCCTCTTTTTTTTTTTTTTGTTTAAAACCCGGTGCATGGCACGCACACCCATTTAGGCTATGTACACACTGATCAGGCACATCTGACACACTCCCTTCCTTAGCTGTGCTTAGCTAAGGGCAAACACGGGCCACAGAGCTCCAATGAGCATACAGCAAGCATGACACACCCCCTTATGAAGTCATTCAGCTCTTACACTTGCACTGTTGTATTGCTGCACCTACATGGTTAGGTACAAGCTGACACTTTGAAGAAATCTGTGATTCAGTATAACTCCCCTCATTTGCATACCCCAGTGTGTAGTTCATTAGTTGCTGCACTAACACAGACCCTTTCCCCTTGACAACCAGTGATCCCTGGTATTGTTTTCATTCTGCATGCCATTGACTATAATGGCAAAATGCAGAATTAACTTAAAATTGAGTTTTCACATTTTTTTTTTTATTTTGGCACAATTCCATTTGCACGCCATTGCCCTATGCTTAAATGGCCAAGATCGGCCAAAAAAAAGTGTAATTTTCATAATAATTCATCATTTTTAATGCCAATGGTGTTATATTTGGCCATTGGCATGTCTAATGTACATAATAAGTGCTTTTTCATGAGCTGTCATGCCTTTGTTTTGTCAGTTGCAGAAATGTACTGTTATTTTTGGAATACATTTCTGCACTGACCCTGTTCTAGCATGGAGACCTGGCAGCTTGGTGAATCGTTAAATCACCTCATTTGCATGGTTTTCACCAGCAAATGAGTTGATTTGCACATTTGTCGGTTTTCCATGCTAGAAAAGTGTAAAACAGCACTATCCTGTCTCGCTCAGCGGCCATTTTCCATGCAAGAGCTACTACACTGTTCCTGCACGGAAAATGTGGCTTCCTGAGTCCCAGGGACAGTGTTTATCAATGACCAAAAAACTTTGAAAAAAATGTTTCTAGGCAGGGAATATGATAGGGTTTACATAGATCATACTGTCAGGAAAGTAGAAAAAGGTGGACATAATAAATGCTTATACTATTTAACACACAAATCAATGAGGGGAGAGAGAGAGAGAGAGAGAGAGAGAGAAAGAGAGAGGTCTCAGAATATAGTCAAAACATAAAGAGAATTTAAGTGACAATGGAAAACCTTCCAAACAAATGCTGAAGTACTAAAACATGGGTGTCAAACCTTACTTTACTTGTAAAAGAAGTGTCAACTTAAAGATATGTTTGATGGAAACAAAAATGAAAAAACTGAATAACAAGAGGTCTGATGTGAGAAGGACTAGTACTTTGCCTGTGGATTTTTTAAACTTTCTCCTGGATTCTCAAAAGCTTGTATGGTGTGCATGATCATTGTAAGGGGTAATGTTGACAATATAGCAGCCGAGAGATCCACGTACGTGCCCATTTGATGTATGTGAGCAGTCTAGCAATAGTGCTGCACGTCCCCAGCCACCGTATGCAAATTACCCCATTTGCAGGTGAAAAGCATGTAAATGAGGTAAATCTGCATCCAGAAAGCAGGAATCAGGGCGTGCAGGACTAATGTAATATGCAGAAATGTACTGGGTTAGTAACCCAGTGCGGTACTGCAAAATCCAAAATGGGGACATGACAGCTCTAAATAAAGGCTGCATATCATTGAGGAAGAATGCCAATGGCCAAGTATAAGGCCATTGCATTGCAAACAATGCAAAATGTACAAAATACAACTTTTATTATATGTCTGCCGATCATGGCTATTGAAGCATAGGGCAGTGGCACGCAAACGGGATCGGTGGGGAAATAAGAAAATAAACCTAAAAAAAGCAGTCTAACTAAAATCAGTATTCCGTCATGCAATTCAAAGGCAGACAAAAGACAACCTGGCTAGTGAATAGTGGTTGCTAAGGGGGGAGGCACAGTGTGACACATGTAACTATGCATCAGCAGGCAATTCTATGCAAATGAGGGGAAGGATAGTGAATCCCAGTTTTCCCCAGCATGTGAGGCAGGTCCCAACAGGGTAAGAGTAGGAATAGCTGAGTGCAAGACTAAGAGGTAGGTGACATCATGGGTGGGTGTGTCAGGCATACTGTAAGCGGATTGGAGCCCTGTGGCTCCAGTATGCTCCCAGCTTAGCACAGCCAAGCTAGGGGGTGTGTCTAAACCTGTAGAGCACCCTTTACAAACTGTAAGTGGGTGTGCGCACCACACACCGGGATTTACAGAAAGAAAAAAGAAGTTAAACAAGGAAACAGCAGCAGTGTGCACATCCGAGTACTCTGTTTGTGTGGCCCCAGATCCAAACAGAAGGGCAATGGGACAGGAAATCAGCAGTAGGAAGGTAATCAAGGAAAACTAGCATATCTGGCAGGTGAACTATATCAGAAGCAGCCAATTACACAGGCAGCAGCCCAGCCCAGAACACTATTATAAACTAAGCAAACACCTTCCCCACTAGTGTTTCCCACACTCTACACCACCGGTGTATACAAGCGGGGAAATGTTAATAAACAAACCTACAAAATGAGAAGGGCTGCAGCAGGCAACATAGAATAACATGTGCAAGAGGCTGAGGGGGGGGTGAGGATGTACATGCTGCTGAACAACCCACAGTGAGGAGACGGAGAAGAGTGTACAGACCCAGGGTAACCTACCAGGGGCTACATGAGCTGGAGGTTTTGGAGTGCTATAGGGTGGACAGAGACCTCCTACAGCAAGTAGTTGAGCTGTGCTGGCCACACCTGACACACCAAACCGAACGAGAGGAACCCATCCCAGTGGATACCAAGGTATGTGTAGGCCTAGGTATACTAGCCACAGGTACCTCCCAAAGCCCAACTAGGGATAACATGGGGATCTCACAGGCATCAGCATCCAGAGTATTCCACCAGTTCCTGGATGCAATGTCAGCACATGCCAGTGAGCAGGTATATTTCCTCAACACCTGTGAGGTGTAGACCAGCAATATGCGTCTCTTCCACCAAATAGCAGAATTCCCTGGGGTAGTGGATGCTATAGACTGCACGCACATATGCATCAAAGCACCACCCAGTGAGCAGGATAGGGTCTACATCAACCACAGGGGCATCCCCTCCATCAACTGCCAGGTCATATGTGATGCCAGGGCATTAGAATGAATGTATGTGCTGGCTGTCCTGGAAGCTATTACGATTCCAACATATGGCATCTGACACAGCTGTACCAGAGATTTGCCAATGGGGACATCCCCTAGGGTAACCTAGTGGGGGATGATCGGTATACACTGGAACTGTGGCTGATGACACCCATCAGAAATGCACACACACCTGAACAACAATGCCATAATGAGGCACACGCACAGGCCAGACATAAGGCTCAAGGCACAAGGTTGAACAAGGAGAAGGTCACGGTGAGCTGCCTGTCAGGCACTAGGATCCGCCACATAACACAAGCACTCAGGTCACTCCAAGGCAAGTACAAATATGACTCAGTCATTGTCCATGCTGGTGTGAATGACCTGAGACGTACCTCCCTGGACTACAATATAAAGAGACATAGAGGAGCTCTCTGAGCATGTAGCCCAGGCCAGTATGACCTGACCTTGAGTAGCATCTTACCGTCACCAAGAATGATGCCACAATATGAAGACAAGATGATCAATTTCAACAATTGGCTTAAGTATTGGTGTCATTCAAAGGGGATCCAATGCCTGTCAGCCTGGGATGACATGCTCGACAAGCCACGATGCTTCGCTAGGGAAGGCTTGCACCTATCACCCCTGGGCTTTCGGATACTGGCAAAGGCTCTTGCTACCCCCATAGTGCCTTTTTTAGGCAAGGCTCAAAAGACAAACTCACCTCCATAGGTATCACAAGGGATAAGAAACTAAGAGTAGTGCTACTCAATGCCAGAAGTCTAAACCTCAAGATGCACGCACTCGAAACTCTCCTTAGCATGGAGAACATCGATATCTGTGCAGTAACAGAAACCTGGTTCAAGACTCCCTAGAGCACCCCAGCACTACCAGGTTATACCTCATACCATGCTTTTCAGCCTGGAAGGGGGAGTATCAATATTCGTCAAAGATACCCACACCTCTAGGTTGGTGGCACAGCACAAAGCATCAGAGACTTTCCATGTGCAACTAACAGTGGGTAAAACTGCCTTCCAGTTTATAGCCTGCTGCAGACCACCCTCCCAAACCCAGGAACTCCACTCGGCCTTCCTGAGAACACTGGAAAATATGAAGGTCTCTCCAAACACCATTATATTGGGTGACTTCACCTACCCAAACATAGACTGGGAGCATTACTATAGCTCCAACACCCTAGCCCAAAGGTTCCTAGAATTTATAAACTCAAATGCTATGGAACAACTTGTTACCACTCCCACAAGAGGGGAAAACATACTGGACCTGATCATCACCAACATGGGGACTCTATGCTCCAGAACAGAAGTGTATCCCTCACTGGTAAGATCAGACCATAAACTAATCTCACTGGATATTCACATCCCGTCCCCACCCCCTGCCCTGAAAACCACAGTAAAAAACTTCTCTAAAGCAAATTTCACACTCCTCAAAACCGAGGTGGAATCCTTCAAAGCTCCCAGGCCTGTGGAAAATACGGCCCATACCACAGAATCCTTTATAAATGCATTCTATGAACACCTTCAGGAATGCATGGATCATGCAATCCCAGATAAAACCAAGACCCAATCCTCCAAAGGCAGACGTCCTGTCTGGTGGACCCCAGCCATAAACAAACTATACAATAGAAGGAGGAAGCTACTACATGATAGAGCAAAATCCCAAAAAGGGAAGGCATCTCTGATCAGTATTAGCAAAAAACTACGGACACTCATAAAATTGTCTAAGGCCAGCTTCGAGAGAAAAATTGCACAGGATAATCACAAGGCTTTCTTTAGTTATGTTAGGAACCTGGGTGGGAATTCCCAGATGTGCTCAGAATTAGTCCAAAATGACAAAAAATACACTGAACCCACAGACATTGCCAACATCCTAGCTGACAGGTTCAGCGCAAACCCCCCCCCCCAACAAAAGGGCAGATATCTATCCCAGCAGAGTGCTGCCCCCCTGACATCTCAGATGCTCAGGTAAGAACTGCCCTCTCCAAAGCAAAAAACACAGCACCAATGGGACCAGACGGTGTCCCGGGCTGCGTCCTATATGAACTCCAAGAAGAGCTAAACCCAAACATAAAATTACTGTTCAATCTCAGCCTTACTACAGGATATGTACCCAAAGAGTGGTGTACAGCAATGGTGGTCCCGCTCCACAAAGGTGGTGCCTCAATGGATCCTGGAAACTATCGGCCCATAAGCCTGACTAGCTTGGTCTGCAAAGCTATGGAAAGGATCATCATGGACCTTATAAATAAAGATATTGGGGACCTACAGACACTGGATCCTACCCAGTTTGGCTTTGTTAAGGGCAGATCCTGCCTCTTAAACCTGGTCAATTTCTTTGAAACAGTCACCAAGGCCATTGACGAGGGGAAGGTGGTCCACACAGCCTACCTGGACCTTGCAAAAGCCTTCGATACAATACCCCACTCGGGCATTATAGATAAGCTCACCAGCTAAAATATAAACCCCTATGCACTAGATGGGTTGCAAACTGGCTCAAGGACAGAACCCACATGGTTAGAATTGCTGGAGCCATGTCAGATACCAAACCAGTTACAAGTGGCATCCCACAAGGCTCAGTCCTGGGACCTCTCTTGTTCGGTATATATTTCTCAGAGGTACAGGCCAACACGGAAGGACTGTGGCTGACCAAGTTCGCAGATGACTGCAAACTGGGCGCCATAATTGACTCTCCAGCCGACACAAGCATCCTCCAAAAGGGCCTCATAGAAACAGACAACTGGTACCAGAGCCATGGCCTCAAGCTAAATGCCAAAAAGTGTATAGTCATCCCCTTTGGCAAAGACAAAGTGCCCACAAATTACCACATAGGTGGTAATCCATTAAAGAAGAAGTAATTAGGGACCTGGGGACCCAAGTTGATAGCAATCTCTCATTTGACAACCACGTGGCCAAAGTGGTTAGAAAAACATTTTATATAGCCCACCTAATCATGAAGGGATTCACATCTAGATCAGGGGAGGTCATTGTGCCTCTTTACTCATCCCTCATCAGGCCCATAATTTAGTACAGTGCCCCTTTTGGGATGTACCTTACCAGACACCTGCAGCAACTGGAAAGACCCCAATAGTACCTCACCAAGAGGATCAAAGGGCTCAAACAGATGCCATATGCTGCCCGGTTAAAGAAACTCCAGCTCTATTCAGTGGCATACCACCTGCTCAGAGGTGATCTGTGCCTGGTGTATAAAGCCATGTCCAACCCGGAATTAATGGACATGCTGCACCTCAGAAAATCCAAATCCCATCGAGCTATGTGCTCGAGAGACTTGAACCTTAGCAATAAAATAAATAGGACATGCTGGAGGGACAGATTCATAACCCAGAGGCTCCCTTCACTCTGGAATAAAATCCCAGTCCAGGTTAGGCAGAGTCCCCCATTGACTCTCTTCAAGAGGAATCTTGATGAGTGGATGGGGGATCGTAGGTTTACCCCGGGTATCACTTCTGTGTCACTCTTAGACAGAGGCACAGTATACTAACCTCGAAAAAGGGCATAGCAAAATTAATTTAAAATGGGTGGCGAAAGCCAAACACACTCTGGCTAGGCTTATAAATACCCTAGGGCAGATAGCCTAGTATGAACCTATGAAGCTATGAACCTATAATAGAGCATGTGTTTGGGATGCTCAGGTCATGGTTCTGGTGTCTGGACACATCCAGTAGAGCCTTGAAGTATGCACCAGCTACATGTACCCAATTTGTTATGGTATGTGTGATGCTACACAATATGATCTTGCGGAAACAGCTGCAGCAGGAACAGCATGGGGCAGGGCCACACAGCCCCCACCAATGCTAAGGCCTGCACAGGCAGAGAGTGACCTGGAGGAGGAAGAACCTGAGCCTGCCCCAGTAGGCAGAAGGAGGCATGCCCAGTATGCCCTGGCTTTGGCAAAGAGACAACGCATAGCACATGCACTGACACAGTATGGTCCCAGGGAATGACACCTCTTTCCGACTCGTACATACAGTAAAAGGGATGGTAAACATGACACCATCTGTGCTCAACCATGTGTAGGGAGTGTACTATGTGCATCCGACATAGGCAGCCCTCCAGCACCATCCGCAAGTCTGGTGCACCCACAAGGTAAGTCAATTAACCTACCAATTGCCAAATGGAGTAGAATATGTTGTCACCTGTAGCTATGGTATGAATGTGAGCATGCAAGGGAATTGGGTGGCTGAATGTTAAGGCAGCAGACAGTAGACACCCATAGTGCCACCCTGACATGTGTAACACATACTGGAGTCACCATAGTAGCCAGTACTACACAGAGAGACAGAAGCAACTGCAGGAAATGTGCTGTGCTAAATGTGTGTCCATATGACCTGCACATGCCAGTCAGGATGGTTCACATACCCAACAACAGTCGCAGCCAGCAGGACAGGTGGACACAAACCCAAACAGGGCCTGTGCCATGGCCCCAGAATGATGGCTAGGGTTAACCCCACCTCCAGGCCTATACAGACAGACCACAGCAGGGCAGGCAGTAGGATGCCAGTTCTGAAGGGTGGGGTGTCAGACAATATGTAGGGCAACCAAAGCCATGATCTGTAGTACACTGGTGTGCCTCTAGACAGCATGATAGTTAGCAATACAGAATGAACTGGAGTACATGACATACCAGTACAGTCATAGCAAATGTGTACAAGTTTCACTTGTGCCCCTCCATCCTACATAGCAATGTAATGACAGTTAGGTGTGCCCCCCCACTCCCATGTAGACATGTAGAAACAGTCAGGTGTGCCCCTACCCCCACTCCAGCGTAGAAATGTACTAACAATCAGGTTTGCCCCCCCAATCCTGTGTAGCAATGTAGTAACCTGCATGAGTAGGTATAATATGAGTTGAGCAGAGATGCCCAGAGGTGCCCAAGGTAGCAGGATAGGTTGCAGCATGTGCACAATATGGAGATCTGTGTGTGGTAGGATGGTGTGTGTTCTATATAGTGTGAGAGTGGTCAGTATGTATGCATGTCGAGGTAAGACCTGGTGGCCATAGCCCAATACTGCTGATGATAGGGACAAGCCCTCACAACTGCAGTGCCAAGGACAATCCCCACCAGTATACCACCTGCTAGCAGTAAGCAAATGTAAATGTATTGTGGTAATATGTGTCACCATCTGAAAGACTGACATGGCATGGCTGTTGGGCTAGATATACAAGCAGTACACAGAGGAAAGTACCCCAGACATACAGTATACATTTTATCACTGTGAAATGGAGTCACCCTTGGAATTGTACATACAGGTATGCATCACAGCAACTGGTCCTGTAGTAGGGGATACCGGTGATGTCTGGCCGAACACCTGCAGATCACAAAAGAGGTAGGACTGATGTATTGGGAAACAGCTGATGCACCTGCACATGCCAACATACCAGGAATACCCCATGCATTTCTGTGTGTCAGATGCAAGTACTGTCCATAGCACACATGCACCCAGCTCATGCAAACACCACCCACAGGTACATCTCTGGCCATATCCCTGCTGTGGGGAATGGGTACGGAATGACCCCTCCTGTACATGGCAATAGGGGAAGAATGCAGCATGCAGTGCAAGGGTCCCTTGCAGGTGTGTCCCTAGCTGTACGTGGCACCCTGCCAGCATCCACACCACCTGATCAAGACTGATAGAAGGAATTTGCATGAAAAGTTATCACACCTACCCTGTCACCCCAGGGGAATATACTGTCTGGTGGTCTGTGACTGTAGGCCTGACAGAATGCAACAGCCTGCCACATGTGGCCTGCAGCAACACCTAATGCCCCACAGGCCTCTGCCAAAGGCCTGTGTCTCACACATACTGCCAATGCATGTGAAGTCATGGACAACAAATAACAACATAACACACTCCACATAAGCCATATGCAAGGCCATGTGGACAAACCACAGTAACATGTCCACGATGTCCCACTGCATGAACTGTGGACCAACACTAACACACACCTGTGATGGGGTGATACCCTTAGCGAAAGTATCAGAGAATGTATGCATAATGTCTAAAAGAGGTTAGAATAACAGAGGAGGGGTGGGTGCATGGGCAGCATGGAATGTTCAGGGTCTGACACCAAGTTGTGTGCCCACACTATCCCTGGCTGCAAACACATAAATGAGTGGCTACACACCTGCCTGTACACCACAATAGGGTTAATGTCCTGACCCATGGACCCTGCCTCTGGGCAATCTCTCCGAATCTGTACAGCTGTGAGGCATTGCCACAGGAAGATAAGCCCAGACTGTCTTGTCAATGGGTGTACAAGTATGGGATCCCCCACCAGCACTCTACCAAGGTGGTACACTGGATACACAGACCCAGCAGCAGGTGTCTGCAGCTCCCCCTCCAGAATGGCATAACTTACCATGAATACGTAGGTGTCTGCCCACAATACCAGACTCAGCTGCAGTCACCCTTGTCCCCCAAGACAGCACTGTGAGCAACAATGTCCACCTGGCAGTACATGGAGACAGACAACATCACTATGTATAACAGTACACATGTCTGAATATCTCTGCTAACAGTGATATCATGTGGCTGAAGCAGCATAGACACAATCACCTACAGTACACACTATCCCCTGCACGGTTTGCCCCCATATTGTCAAATGATCGATGGATACCCAGCAGAAACACCTTGCTAACTGTAGATGTACAGCACAAAGGTCTGCACTGGAGTACAAACTACCTAGTATTGATCCACACATTATATACAGAAGGGCATACTGGGCATGCTCACACACTTAGAGAAATGAAGGCAATGTCAGTCAACAACATACTGAAAAGTCATACTGGGCATGCTCACACATGTAATCAAAAGAAGCCCATGTCTGCAAACAACAGTGGACCAGACATATCTGGCAGTCGCAGATGTTAGTGCAGACACTCCTCAGTATGCACCACCCATGCTTTGCACACACAGTGGATAGGAATACATGCATATATCCAAGGACAATACACTATAATAAGCCAAATGTACACATACATAGATGTGTGGGAGAGAGTGACTGTGACAAGGAGCCAACCATTATGAGGCTTGTCTCACCCAGCACACAGCCAAATGACTACAACCACATGATGCGCAGATGTCACTCACTGTAGACATTAGCCACTGGTATCTCTCAGCATTACGGACAATTGTGGTGCAAGTGCTAGCTGTGCAATATGACTGTACAAGGAAGTAGTCATCTAGCAGCTGTATACACGTACCTGTGGAATATAACCCAGTGTGTGCCCACATGTGGTGTGTCAACCTCTAGATGAATGGGTTATGGCCCATGCACACACACTGCCCTCCCCATAGCCCTACTATGACAAACCCGCTGAGGTCATCCACTTTGAAATACACCCTTGGAAAAAGTATAGCCCAATAATCTCTGTAGCATGTCCTGTAACTGTGAACTGGTGTAGTGTGATAAAGTAGCTAGGTAGGTGTTCTAACCCCAGACGTGGAAAAATATGTGTGCGTGTCTGTCTGCATAGAGAGCAATGCTTTTTATGGTAGCCACACTCTTTACAACTCCCATACTCAATTTTGGCAAGGCTGCTGATTTCACCCACCTAGAAATACACCTCTGGGAAGATTGCAGCCCAGTAATTGCAGTAGCACCGCCTGTAACTGCATGCTCACTGCAGAGTGCTAGCATAGCTAGGTAGGTGTTCTAACCTCAGATATGGCAACTGTGTCTCTGTCTGTATAGAGAGCAATGCATTTTAGTGTAGCCACATGAATTACAATTCCTATACTCGACTTTGGCAAGGCTGCTGATGTCACCCATCTAGAAATACACCTCCGGGAAGGATGTAACCCAGTGATCACCATAGCACATGTCATAACTCTGTACTGCTGTAGAATAATGAAAAAGATAAAGTAGCTAGGTAGGTGTTCTAATCCCAGATGTAACAACTGTGCGTGTGTCCGTCTGTGTAGCGAGCAATGCATTTTAGTGTAGCCACATGAATTACAATTCCTATACACGACTTTGGCAAGGCTGCTGATGTCACCCACCTAGAAATACACCTCCAGGAAGGTTGCAGCCCAGTAATCATCGTAGCGCATCCTGCAACTGCGTACTGCTGTAGAGTAGTGAAGTAGGTGTTCTAACCCCAGATGTGGCAACTGTGTGTGTATGCCTGCTTAGAGAGCAGTGCATTTTAGTGTAGCCACATGAATTACAATTCCTATACTCGACTTTGGCAAGGCTGCTGATGTCACCCACCTAGAAATACACCTCTGGGAAGGTTGCAGCCCAGTAATCATGGTAGTGCATCCCATAACTGTGTATTGCTGTAGAGTGATAAAGTGGCTAGGTAGGTGTTCTAACCCCAGACATGGCAACTGTGTCTGTCTGTGCAGAGAGCAATGCATTTTAGTGTAGCCACATGAATTACAATTCCTATACTCGACTTTGGCAAGACTGCTGATGTCACCCACCTAGAAATACACCTCCAGGAAGGTTGTAGCCCAGTAATCACTGTAGCGTGTCCCATAACTGTATACTGCTGTATAGTGATAAAGTAGCTAGGTAGGTGTTCTAACCCCAGATGTGACAACTGTGTGTGTGTGTGTGTGTGTGTGTGTGTGTGTGTGTGTGTGTGTGTGTCTCTCTGTTTGTGTAGAGAGCAATGCATTTTAGTGTAGCCACCTGAATTACAGTTCCTATACTCGACTTTGGCAAGGCTGCTGAAGTCACCCACCTAGAAATACACCTCCCGGAAGGTTGCTGTCTAGTAATCACTGTAGCACGTCCTGTAACTGTGTACTGCTGTAGAGTGATAAAATAGCTAGATAGGTGTTCGAACCCCAGATGTGACAACTGTGTGTGTGTGTCTCTCTGTATGTGTAGAGAGCAATGCATTTTAGTTTAGCCACACGAATAACAATTCCTATACTTGACTTTGGCAAGTCTGCTGATGTCACCCACCTAGGAATACACCTCTGGGAAGGCAGTAACACAGTAATCATTGTAGAGCATCCTGTAACTGCGTACTGCTGGAGTGTGAGTTAGAACTGTGGCAGGGTTCCATCCCCACCCATGGCAGTTCTGGATGTTTTGTGTGTGTCCATGTCTGTATACAGAGCAATGCATTATAGGCTAGTCACAAGGCAGTACATTTCACATGGCCCACTTTGGCAATCCAGCTGATGTCATTCTTTGTGAAATACAGCTTTGGGGGAAGGAGTTCCCTAGTAATCCCCCTGGTGCGTCCTATAACAGCTCCATGCTGTAGTGTGGTATAGACCTCTGTCAGGGGCTCTAAACCCACATGTCAGATGTGGATGTTTTGTGTGTGTCTCACTGTCTGTGTAGGGAGCAATGCATTTTAGGGTAGTCACCCACAGTACATTTCAAATGGCCTGCTTTGGCAATCCTGCTGATGTCATTCATTGTGGAATACACCCTTGGGGAAGGAATACTTCAGTAATGTGCATGGCACTTACTATAACTGTGTAGTGCTGAAGTATAATAAACTAGTTAGGTAGGGGTTCTACTCCCAGACATGACAGGTGTGTGTTTGTATCTCGTATCCTGTGTAGAAGTAGTTGTGAGCATGTGGCCAATGTGGAGCTGGTTTTGCATAAGTCTTACATGGTGGCCCTACTATATAGCACAATGCCCACTGTACAGGGATAACAGATGTGAAATAGCTGAGAGGCTGGGGTGCAAAGCCATACCCATACCTGTGACATCATGGCCAGGCAATCACATTTAGCAACTCTAGTATTACCCAGAGCACACTCTCAACACGTCTCATACACACACATGCCTAGGCAGCAGCCAATATGTGGGTAGTACACTGCATATTGGCCACTGATAACAACCATGGAGTGATAGCAGTGGGCTAGAGAAGGCATGCCCCCTGTCCATCTGTCCAATATGCACATACATGCTGACAGTGCACCTCCCCCATGTTCCTCAATGGACACCTGCACCATCATATGTCCCACAATGGACATACCATACCTGACAGCATGCCCTGTATGGACAGTTGTCACTGACACCATGGAATGCTGTCAGCATGCCATCAAAATAGGTGCAGGTAAACCTGCTGCCCATTACCAGTCCCTGCCACAGGGGGCAAGACTGGCACATATGATGGTAATCTGGGTGCACAACATCAGCCACACACCCCAGGTACAGATCCACATGTCACTGTACATGCACGTGGGAGGTGTACACATCCCAGACACCGGCCATGTCATGGGGTAAGGAACACATATATGGCAAGCGATGCACAGCACTGGCCACACACAATAGTCACTCAGGTGACTGGATGGGGGATACAATACCAACCTGTGTGGGCAAGAGCAGAAACTACAACCCTGAGACACAATGCAGACCATTGTCATGTGGCCTGATGCCAAGGTATACCCATTGCCTACCCTTGTATAGCCTGCTGCCACAGTCTATCACTACACACTCGTGCAGACATGCACCCATGCATGTCAGTACTGGCATCCTGTGTGTTTGTCTGTGTGTTGTATGGTGCGTATGTTCACAGCCACACTCATTATAACCCCATGCACATACAGGAGCATACTGTCAGATGTCAGACACCTCCTTATACCCTTTACCCATACCACCTCTGTATGATCCATGTGGTGCATGTGGTACCTGCACAGTGATGTGTTGTGGCAATCCCGCTACTGATGTGCTGTATCCCTGGCCCTGTCAAGTGTGTTGATGTGTGCGTATCCCTGTGAGAGTGTGGCTGCATTGACGCTGGCACCTGTTCATGCTGACAGGCATGTGTACATCACCTACTGTATAGCTACTGTATCCCTGTTGCAGATGTCACGCACCATCACAGATATGTTCTGAGGCCTCCACAACAGGTAACCCATGTGGTGCATCCAATAACTGCATTGAACTGTGAATGCAGTACATAGTTGTCAGGGGTTTGATACCCTGTGCTGGTAGGTGTGTGACACAACCAAGCTGCAGTTTTACTCCACCACCCCTCTCTGACATGTGCTTGCCTCTGTCTGCCTCTCCCACTCCCTCTCTGGTGGATGTGAAGACCTACACCAGCTTTGCTTAGGCAGCAGCATGTGTATTTTAAGTGATGCACATGATCAGCTGATGTCTTCTGCATGAATAGCAGCCCTCCCCTAGCTTAATGCATGTGGAACAGCTGTGGTAACAGTCCCATAGCCAATTACATGGAAACACACTCCGATATCTAGGAACATCATGTTGGTGTTGGCCCTTGTCATTCACTGTGAGCAGGAACTAGATCCATTGGTTGGCAACCAGCATCTGCAATGGATTGGGGATTTACCTTCAGCAACATACACTGTGGAAACAGGGCAACACACAGGAGGGGGATGTGCCTGACCCACCTACAGACTGTAAGTACTGCTATACTGCATGTGGCATACTGTTGGTTTAACAGTGTGGGTGTGTGGATATGTCTTTCCTACATGTCAGGAATACCTGCCATGTCAGTTCCGTGTTTATGTGGAATCTCCATCTGCAGGGTCATCTCCAGACAGGGCAATGTGTTGTGCCATTGGTTCCATGTGTTACCTATGGAGCATCTATCTGTGGACTGCAGACGGTAGTGTGAGGATTGCAGTCTGTAGATGGTGAAAGCTGTGACAGTTACTGGCGTCTTATCCCTCATTGGACATATGTTGCCACAAACCCTGTTACAACAGTAAATGTATGAGGTCATCACAGCACCATGTCATTAGTGGCCCAGTGTATGTGCTGCCAGCCACAACTCTGCCAACCTGTGTACATATGTCGTGCATGACGTGATGCGTATTTGCTGTATACCATAATTAGTGTAATCATATCCGCTAACATGCCAGTGAGATAATAGATCGCCCCACATATTATATACAGTAGGGGTTATATTTGATGACATAACCGACATTCTGTGGATGTTTGTACAGTCCTACATATGTGTGTGGGCATCAGTGTTATAGACAGCAAGTAGCAATAACTTCTACAGGAGAACTGGCACACTCAGGGCAGCTGCATACATGTAGGAGGTTCAGGAACTACAGACAGAGTGTGAGTAGAGCCGTGTTATGCTTTGTATAGTACTGGTGTTACAGGGTGTGTGTGTACATACTACTTTACCTTGGAATACAGTCTGTCTGCATAGTCCTAAACTGTGGGCCTATCCTCTTGGTGGCCAGAGGAGTGCCTAACATGTGTTGTCTGTCCACCACACAGGTCATGTGTCTGATATCCCACTGGCAGTGTGTGTGTGGAGTGCTATCAGTACATGACCTACATATCAAGCTTTGCACATATGACATGCTGTGGGGGGGTGTTCCATAGTGGGCTGTGAGTATACCACACTGCCATTGCTGGCATCAGTCCACGTTTGTTGTATCCCCCACACATATGGTGGGGCTGGGGCCATATATGTGTGGGCGTTACCTACACAATACGTGCGTGCTCTTATGCACTCCAGAGGCCAGTGTATGTAACAGTGGTATATGGACCTGTATTACTGAGTCTGGGGGGGCACCATAACTGACCTTGGCTGTTAAACATGTGGGGGTATCAGGGGTGAACTGCCATAAGGTATCTGGATGTAAAGTGTCGTGTACTTTACCTATATGTATATCACATACATATTTTTGGTTACTGCAAGTCTACTGCCACCCGCCAGATGGACTGTTTTGTTTGTCAGTGTACATGTGATGGTGTCAGTTATGCCTTGTTATGTCACAGTTACAACCCATGTGGTCACATGACGTCCTTATCTCCCACTGCTGTTGTACAGAGTATAGATAGCGGCTACTGAACTATACATCTGCATTACACACTGTTGATCGTTTGGTATCCTGTAGCCCAGTCAGTCCTCACTACTGTACAAATCTAAGGACTTGGCCTGGACAGCAACGGTTGTGAACCTTACCTGACTACTGCTTTAGTATAACTGTTTCACGGTTGCATTCCTCTGTGTATATGAATGTCACTGTCTGAACAGCTATATGACATGGCATGTAGAACTGTCATGGTACACAATTAAAGGTATTCCATTTCTGCAAACCTGTGTGTGGAGTTTTCCCAATGACCACTCTGTGGGTATATGTTGCAGGCACCGGTTGTCATTTGTATGGGTGGCCCATACAGTGTCCGGTTGTTCAGGGGTTAGCTGTAGGCATAGTGGCTGTTCCATATTGTGTGCACTGACTACATATGTATCCTACTGTTCATATATCTGCGTGTGTATGTATAGTCACGTATATCTGTATTTATGTATATATATATATATATATATATATATATATATATATATATATATATATATATATATATGTACATATGTATGTATATATCTGCATATCTATGTCTCTGTATTTGTATCCTGGGGATATTACTGGCTACCACAGTTTACATTACCTATGGGAAGCAGACTGTACTGCATGATATGTGAACAATACCAGCCTGACATCATACAGGTGGGATGTTGTACTCTTAACTTCCTGTACCCATGTCATGTCAGGTCCTGGTTACGAGATCTGCAACACTTGGTAGTGTATTGTGGAGTGGATGTGTTTGGCCATGGGGGGGAAGCCTACTTGTACATGACGTATAGTGTGTGGGGCCTCTCAACCCCAGTAACAGTGCATGTGGACATATGGTGTGTTTGTTAATCTGCCATTGCTCTCTACAGATGTATGGCCATATGTACCGATATAGATATATATATCTGTTGACATATATGCAACTATGTCTGTATATACCTACATAGCTGTATATCTGCATACACATATGTAACGCGCTGTGTATATGTAGACATATAGGTGTAGACACTTATATGTGTCGCTGTAACCATCAGCATGTATATATGTCCATATATAGTGATATATATGCATATAGTGTTATAAAGCTATACATATATATATATATATATATATATATATATATATACATATACAGATATGTTGTAGCAGTGTAGATAGTAATATATTTATGCACAGATACATCTAGATGATGGTATACATTCTCTGTACACTTGCATGACTGGACTGGTTGATATGTTTAGGTTATTGCCCTGACTTTCTACAGCTGTAGTGGCCTACTGTTAGACCATTGTAGCTGTGTTGCAGAAGGTCCTGGGGTCAAGAACTGCATGTGCTGGATATTGCATTGCACAGCATATCTGTTATGGCTGTGGTTGGGGGAACATAGCAGTCATCACCAGGTTCCTCTCATGTGAGCCCCCACCTCCATCAACAGTGCATAAGGTCAGTTATTTTGTGGTGGGGGTTCTGGTTGTTATCCCTATCTGGTGCTGCAATTCACATATCTGTCCATATATCTATATGTATATCTATATTTATATCTAAATATATGTGGACATATGTATCCACCCATCTTCATACCATTGATGTGATATGATGTATGTGTGAGTCAGACATTTATATGTACCTGTGTATCTCTCTACATATACAGATCTATGACTGTCCATATGTCCATGCATGAGTGGTTCACAATATTGGCCTGTCCCACATTCATCTGGCCAATTGACGTGGATGATGTCTGGCATGTGGTTAGTCAGGAATGCTGATACATTACAGTTGCAGACATCATTTTGTTCAGATTATGTGTATTACAACAGATCACTGTTTAACTATCAACGTTTTATATGTATATGAACAATATCTCACGTGTCCAGATATGTACCCCACTTTTGTCACACTGTGTCCACAATCTTTGCAATAAGAGGTTGAGTGCTGTGCTGTTAGTACAATTCCCCTTATACAGATTAACTGTGCTGCATGCTATATCTGGGTATAATTGGGATGTCTTTATATCTGACATGGTGTAGTGTTAATTCACTATGATTGTGGTATACAGGGTCCTGGGTTTGGGACATGCAGTGGCTGTCAATTATGTTGCAGGGTTGAACAAGGGTGGTGGGATGCAGGGTGATTAAGGCACTTGTAAGCAGTCATCAGTGTGTTTGCACAATGGTATGCGTCACCAACTGCAGGTAACAGCCAGTTACACCAGGTTAGCCCCGACATTGCTTACTTTGTGTACGTAGTGCTCACCGTCACGCAAACACAGACCTCCAGTTAGATATGCTTACAGGTAGTTTACGTCAGATTTGTTGAGCCTGGAAATGTAAATATGCATGCTAGTGCTGACATATGCTTACAACAGCTTATTACTGCTTAACCTAACTACTGCTGTACGCATTATGATACCGACATCTCACATGTGCATTTCCTGCAGTACTCCTGTTCATATATATATATATATATATATATATATATATATATATACACATATATATGTATATACATATATATATATATATATATATATATATATATGTGTATATATATATATCTATATATATGTATATATATACACATATATATATATATGTATATATATATATATATATATATATATATATATATATAGATCCCTATCACAACACTGACACGCCACAAAGCCGACACCCAAAACACCGACACCAAAAGACCGACAACGCACAAAACCGAACACCATAACACCGACACCCAAAACACTGACACACAACACGTAAACTACACATTACACACAACTATACATGCACTAACCTTAACCCAAACCCTAACCCTAAGGTCCGACACAACCACACACTTACCCTACCCGCATCCTAACCCTAACTCACTTAACCCACCCTTAAACATATAGTCTGTCACTATCGCACACTCACCCTACCCGCGCCCTAACCCTAACTCACTTAACCCACCCTTAAACATATAGGCTGTCACTATCGCACACTCACCCTACCCGCACCCTAACCCTAACTCACTTAACCCACCCCTAAAACTACAGTCCCTCACTATCCCACACTTACCTGTCTGCTCCCTAACACTAAATCCCTCACTCTATCGCACACTTACCGAGTTGCGCTCACACCTTCCCATGTCGGTGTTTCGTCTGTCGGAATCTCACCTTGTCGATCATCTGCGTCGTCAGTCTTCTCGTCTCCTTCTTTAGAGTGTCGGCCTTCTGGCGTGTCGGTGTACTGAATGGGACCCATATATATATATATATATATATATATATATATATATATATATATATATATATATATATATATATATATATATATATATGTTATTTCTTGGCCGCAGTACTCTAGTTCATGTATATATGTTATTCTGTGCATTATGCAACATGCATATTACCCATAATGTGGTTTGCCATGGGAAATGGTATGTCCCAGTACCTTCCCTGTGTCCCCCCCCCCTCATTTCTCACTGACAGCCATGGGTCGGTCCCATTAGAATGGGTTCATCCAACCATAGCACGCCTTGGTCCATAATGTTGTACTCATCATTCCATCCCCCCATCCCCCTCCACATCAGTCATCCTTCCTACAGGTTCCAGCCTAATCTAACCACACCACTACACATTGCCCACTCTCCACTTCTCGGGACCCTTCGTATAACTTGTCTCAACCTATAGATCTTTAGGCTTCCCACACATGTAGTCTGTGTACATACATCACCATCTGTGTTTACTTTTTAGGCATGGTATATTACCCCGAGGGCTCTTTTTGGCAGACGTTTGTGGTCGTCCCGCCAGGGACGGACATGCGTTTGTTTAAGAGTAGACTTAGCCGGGTGACACCGTGTCTCCCCACTGGTAGTATCCTGCCAGTAGTTTGGGAGCCAGTGCTGTGTTATGCTTAGCGGTGCATATTATTAGATTTGCATGATAATCACCTTTTGGCATTGATTTCCCCTTCGCCACTTGTTATATATGTGTCATGTATCCTCAACAAGTGTGTACAGACACTGTCTGCAGTTCTGGGAACTTCTACACTTTATTACATTAACACCTTACAATTGGACTTACTGCTGTATTCCAGTTCACATATATATGTTCTGTAGTCAGTTATGGCACATGTGACTGCATATGGATGCCTTTCACAGGTTCAGTTTGGTTATACTATGGTGGGGACATGTTTACTACTAACACATTCTTCTGTATGTCTGTCATGGCCTGGTGGATAGCTACTGGGACTATGGTGTATGGGGTCCTGGGTTTGTGACCTGCATGGCTGTTTATTTTGTTGCCGGGCTGACAAAGGCCCATTGGATACAGAGTGATTAAGGCCATATGCCCGCTTACTAGTGCGTACATATGCCTACTGTTGCCTATTTGTGCTTACACCTGCTTACTAGTGCCTTATTCTGTCTGACACAGATATGTTATATGTACATTTTTTGTGGTACTTCAGTTCATATATATCAGCTATTTAGTGGGCTTTGCAACAAAAATATTGGTTATAACTTGCTTTGCCATGCAAAATAGACAGTGCTACAGTGGAACCCGAACCGGGAATGCCTGCTCATTGGTCGGGTGCTCTACCCACTACACTATTGCTGTTCTGCTTCATTTGCATATTTATAACATATTGTACTACCCAAGTTTCCTTCCGCCAGCCCCCGAGCTCACCGTACACAGCATTCATCCATTCTCCAGTTGCTAGCCCAGCCATACCACACCCCCACACATTTCCCTCCCTGCACGTGTCAGTACTCCTCCATTATACTGTCTCGACCCAAGCTTCTGCAGGCTCTTCATCCGTTTAGTCCATGTACATTCGAGCCTTCCCTTGATCCTCCTCCGTTACTGGTGGGAGCATCTATGTGACCCACAAAGTTTGGTTCGTCCCGCCAGGGATGGACCTGTTGTGTCATGAGTAGACTTTGATGGTCTACACTGTTTCTCCCACTGGTAGCATCCTGCCAGGGGTTTGAGAAGCAGCAGTTTGCTCACACACCAGGCCTGCCTCATCTTCCGGTTCCGTGGATCCAGCGCCCCAGGTGTGACATTCTGTGGATGAAGCATGCCCACACACCCCCATGGTGTGCACCGTTTTTAATTCCTCTCTTCAGTATTGTGCAAGACTGCTGTTCTCACAGTATATGTGGACAGGCACTATTCATTGATACGCGTAGACTGCTCAGAATACTGTGATTGAGCAATATGCACATGTTTGCTGGTATTAATCTACATACTTACATACATTTCCTATACTGTTGAATGACTGTGCTGGATGATATGTTTGTGATAACAGCAGCTGAATGTGTATCTGCCATGCCTTTGTGGTAACTCACTTAGACTATAGTGTGCAGGGTGGGGGGTGGTGGTGTTTGGAACCTTTGAGTGTTGATTATTTTGTTAATGGGCATGATGAGAGCTGTTGGCTACAGAGTGACTAAGGGACTGTGGAGGAAGTGTAGGTGGGTATGCATTGGTGTGCGCAAGGCTCAGCCTTGCTGACCTTCAGTTACAGTGTCTTACACTAAGTTGGCCTCCACATTGCTTAACCGGTGTGGGCATTGCTTACTGTCACCCAAAAAGGCTTACACCTGCTTGCTCCTGCATACCCCTGTGCTACTTCATGTATTTAGTTCACATTTGTTGACTGGGACAATACGACTGGATGCTTGTCCATTTTCAGTGGTGGCCCATGGAGTGGAGCTCCACAGTAAACCCCAGCTACACATTACACGTACTACTGAGGTGTACACATTCATAGACAGTAACAGACGTAACATAGCTACATCCCCCATTCTTCATGCTTAGCTTACGTTAACATGTCGCTATTATACATGCTTAGGTGAGATTTACATGTCCGGTATGATTGTTGACAAAGGGCAGTTTAAGGTGAAGTTAGATTCCAGTTTAACAGTTCTGGATAGGTTACACTCAGGTATTCGGGTTAGGTTTAGTTATTCCATACCTGTGTGGTAGAGTAGAAGAGAACAGTGAAGGAGTAGGTGGGTAGGTAGAGGGGGGACATTGTAACTGTATAGTAGGCCATTGGAATGATTGATGGGGGAGCAATAGGGAAGCTTTTCAGGATGCTGGGATTTGTATGCGAGGCAGGACAGGAGGTGTCGGTTTCACCAGATGGTGTAGGGGTATGGAGTGTTAGTTGGGGGGGGGACTTTGCCAGGTGGTGAGCATGTGCTGATCCAAGTCTGCTTGTGGTGTTCCTTCATGTGTTATTTACATGTGTCATGTGGGACAGCTAAGATAATACATGTGGGTAGGGGGATTCAGATTCTGCCAATATAGCTGGGGAAGAGGGTGTCACCTACTTGTGACTGTGAACATTAATAGTAATGAAACAGGGGTCGATAGGTAAGTGGTGTTAATGGGGCACACAGAGGAGCAGATAGTAGGGGAAATGTCCAGGGATGTGTAGGAAGGCTGATGGGAAGGTCCACAGCTGGCCATTTCTTCTACAGCAACAGCTGTGTATATACACTGCATTTGGGGGTAGGTCTGGACACTCACTCCCCTGGGTGGGGGGTGTTGACAAGAATAATACCTTGTGATGCCAAGTAGTTCAGCTTACATGCCTACAGTGAGGGGTTGAGACCATGTGTTATTTGGTGTTATTTAGTGGGATTTGCAACAACACATCTGGTTATACCGTACTTTGCTGTGTAAAATAGACCGTGCTGCAGTGGGACTCGTACCGGGCGTGGCTGCTCATTAGGTGGCGGCTCTGCCCTATGCACACTATTGCTTACATCCCTGGGGCGGTCCAAATAGAACCACTCCAGCCAACACCTGCACTTCTAGGTGCATAATTGCATACCCATAGTCCCCCCCCCACCCCGCACCTCCTCTACAGCACTCATCCATAATTTGGGTGCAGGTCAGGTCTAATCACACCACTACACACTGCTCACTCTCCACTTCACGAGACCCATCTCATATGTTGTCTCGACCCATAGGTCATCAGGCTTTCCCACCCTTGTAGTCCGGGTACATACTCACCCCGTCTTGATAAGTCATTGCACGGGCTGCCTCCTATTACAAGACAATTTTTGGGGTGTCGCGCAAGGGACGCTTCGGTCTCTGTTCCAAGATTAGATTTAGCGGGTCCACTGTGTTTTTCCCTTCTGGTTGTATCCTGCCTGTTTTTTGGGGAGCAGTGGAGTGTTTACATTGTTTGTGTGTTTATTTGTATGTTTTCCCTGTCTGGTGGGGGGGGGGGGTTGATGCTACGTGTTACACGCTTGTTGATTGGGCTCCTCAACCCCATTGGCACGGCCTGTGAACAAATGTAATTCTTAAGTGCTGTATCATATCATAGCTATATATCTGTGTATATATATATATATATATATATATATATATATATATATATACACACACACACACACACACACACACATACATATATATATATATATATATGTATATATATATATATATATATATATATATATATATATATATATATATATGTGTGTGTGTGTGTGTATATACTGCTGTAATGACATGTGGATGTATGGGTGCCTGCATATGTACATATCTATATGTGGGTATTTATATATATGTCTGTCTATGTATGTATACATTTGTACTACAGAGAAGGAGAGGTATATATCGATTTAGTTATGGATATATATACACACACACATACTGCTACATATTTAGCTACATATCCTGTAATGTTGACTGGTATTGCTGGATACTGTGTTTCGTGTGCATACCGGCCAACCTTGTATGCCACGTACGCTTTGCGATACCTACAACTAAATCCATTAGTGTACATGGAGTCACACGTGTAATCTGCTGTTTGTACCAGGAATACATTCATCCCACGCAGGACAACCCGAACATTGGGTATTCAACTTTCTTCTACACCCAGTTACATAGGTACCCATGGCTATGTGCATGGACTACAGCGTGTGCCAGACCTAGGATACTTGGGTCAGGACAACATATGGGATGGGTCCCGGGGGGTGGAGTGGAGGGGGGCAATGTGTGGTGGTATGGTAGCTATGGGCTGGTAACCAGGGTAGGGATCGTAGCTGCGTGTGTGCAGCCGGTGGGGGAAGCTGAACTGTGAGTAATGAATGTACAGGTCGGGGATGGCCTGGGTTGGATGGGCCTGTACTGCTCAGACTGCCTAGTGAGTGGGGGAGAGGGGTATGTGATGTCAACATGTGAAACATAACAGAGGGCTAATTTAAATCCCTATTGCAATGACACACATACAATACAATGAGCTCGGTAGTGTATTGCAGGGCGGACGTGTTTGGCTGGGCGGGGGGGTATGCCAGTTCGTACATGACGTATATTGTTTGGGGCCTCTCAAGCCCATTAACGGTGCATGTGGACATATATGTTTCTGTTCATCTACCATTGCTATCTACAGATGTTTGGCCATATATATATCTCTGTGGGTATATATATTTGCTTACATATTTCTAACTATGTCCGTATATACCTATGGAGACATATATCTGCATACATATATGTAACTTGCTGTGTATATGTGGACATATAGATGTTGACATATATATATATATATATATATATATATATATATATATATGTAGTTGTCAGCATTTGCATGTATATCTGCTCATATGTTTGTGTGTGTGTAAATATATATATATATATATATATATATATATATATATATATATATATACACACATATATATATATATATATATATGTGTGTGCATATATCTCTGGATATTTATTTATATATATATATATATATATATATGTGTGGCTACATCTATAGATATGTTGTATCTGTTTAGATAGTAATATATTTGCACACACACATCCATCTAGCTGTAGGTATACATTCTCTGTACTGTTGCATGACTGGGCTGGGGTTCTGTTTCTGAGAACATACAATTTATGCACATCTGGCATGGCTTAGTGGTAAATCATTCTGTGTATGGTGTGCATACTCCTGGATTCCGACCTTGCAGAAGCTGTTTGTTTTATTGCTGGGCAGAACACCGGCCATTGGATACGGTGTGCTTAAGGCACTTTAAAGCGGTTGTAAGCAGGTTTTCGCGGAGGTAAGAACTTCTAACTTCCGGTCACAGTGTCTTACACCAGTTAGCTTCTCCTTTGCTTAATATGTGTCAGCAGTGCTTAACCCCATGCAAACGCACTTGCACATGCTTACTGGTGCTTACTTATGCTTACTACTGCTTATCTGTGCTTATGCCTGCTTTCTGCTGCCTTGTTCATTATGATACTGACTTTTCACGTGCATTTCCTGCAATACTCGTGTTCATAAAAATACGTGTTATTTACTGGGTTTTGTATTACAGATATTGCTTATACCATGCTTTGCTGTGTAAAATAGACTGTGCTGCGCTGGGACTCGAACTGGGAATACCTGTTTGTTAGGCGAACGCTCTGCCCACTATACTATTGCTGACATGCTTCATTTACATATATCATCCTTGTTATCCTCTTTAGCCTTTTAGGCGGTTTTCACCATGGCTAAGCAATGGGCACACCCGAGCACCTATGGTTAGCTGTACTTGGAGCTTTAGACACCAATATGGGGGTTTCTTCTTTTGATTTTTATGTCCTGTTGCTGTTGTACTGTTGGACTGTTGGTGGGGATATGTGGACACCTATGAGCGGTATCACTCATTTATTTCCACTTTCTGCTGTTCAACATTGCAGGGGCATGTTTATTCTGAGGGCTCTGCTCTCAGTCATGCCCCCTGCACTTGTACATGCTCCATGTATGCCTGGGGGCTTGGGCAACGCACCTTCATTATTATGCATGGCTCTCTGCCGTCCTGCTCCTAAGCGGCTGTTTCCCTGCAAACCTAGACTAGTCCTGCACGGATGATTAGTAAATCCGGGGGAATGTAAATACAGAATAAACAGTCCAATAGCTTCTGTTAAAAATATGAGAAATATGTTGAGCTAAACACGACTATACTTGAAAAGCAGCGGAGGTGTACGTCCTGCATATTGTGACACGTGAAGTATACTATGTAGGTAAAAGACAGTGAAAATGATCAGATGTGAGAATGTGATGACCATCAGAAAGAATGACCTAAAAATGCACTCTGCAAAGATTCTAAGAATCATTCCAGTTTTAAAACGTTTTCTTTCTATTACTTCAAATGGATTGTGTAACTTTACAAGGGGATGTAAATAACTTGCCAACAATCAAAGAAGTCTGTTTGCACTTTAGATTAGGGGCTAACTTGTTTCCCAACCTCACTGCACTATTGATAAGTGTATTTTAAAAATGAATGCAGCAGGACCATGAGAGTTTGATGGGCATTGATAAGCTTTAGAGCATGCATCTTGGGTGTATCACTTTTAAAACTGTTTACAACAGCTATTATTCTGAAGAAGTATTTTAATTAAACAGAAGCACATCATAGAATGAGTCAGCTAAGCAATCCTGTAACATTATCTATCATATAAAATAATACCAGGAAGAAGTGCACATCGTCCGGGAAAGGAGAAATTAAACCCACACCATCCCTGAAGTACCAGCACTTACATTCTTGCCATTGCCCCAACTATATGCAGGTTTAAATAGTCATAATCTAATATATAAGATAACAACATATCAATTTGCATCAGTCAAATGTGAAAAGGCACCAGAGCAACAAAATATAAATCTTAACAGTAACCAAAACAACAGATGGGAGAAGGAGTGAAAGCTAATAGGGTAGATGCAGACATTATAATACATTAAACCAAACAGCTTCCTTGTTTTTCCTTCAGTCCGTGGTTTTTGCAGTTTGGTTTGTTTATTACCACGTATATCAGTTATGTTGTTTATTATAATACATTACTTTGACAACCGAAGGAGACAACAGGCTTTTCTAGTCTGCCTTCTTTAGTACGTTAGCCTTTTTCTACTTGTTTCATGTTGTGTTGAATGCTGATGTGGATTCCCTCTCCACCATCCATTCCATCATGGGTCTATAATCCTCTCTGAGCAAATTACTTCTGGAGATGCAGGGAGTGTTTAGTCAGCCTTATCTGTTGCTTTTGTCCCCATCCTTTACCCTCTACCTTTCCTGTTCAGAATGACCCTTTAAATTTTCCTGACATGACCGTATGGTTCAAACCTCTCAACTATCCAGATTTTCATAGAATGTCTAAATTTTGCCTCATCTTTTTGTTCTGTTCTTCATAAAATTTGTGGCAAATCACCGAGAACTGAAATCACTAAACAATGACACACATTTGAGTTTCAAACTTTATATCCTTCATAAACATTTGTAAGAGCAATACTTAAATTTTGTCTCTATTTCTGGGCCTTTGTCCCACCATTATTTTAGGCTTTGTCTAGATTTCCTGAGGTAAAAGGTTGAGATGTATATCAGTATTATGTCTTCTACCTATTATGGTGTTGGGTGAGAAGAGCTCTATCTTCTTTTGTGTCTGGTCATATTCTATCTGCTTTAGCCCATGGATCTTTCTAGCAGCTTTTCTTCATAGGTTCATAGGTTCATAGGTAGGTACTAGGCTATCAGCCCTAGGGCCTATACAAGCCTAGCCAAAAAGGTACCCTGGCTTTTGCCACACAAGAAAATTATTTTCCTGTGCCCCTGTCGAGCAGAGCCACAGAGGTGATCCCCTGGGTGAATTTCCTATTTCCATCCAATCACCAAGATTTTTCTTGAAGAGTGCTAATGAGGAGCTTTGTTTGATATAGATAGGTAGTTTGTTCCAGAGTATGGGAAGTCTCTGGGACAGGAATCTATCCCTCCAGCATGTTCTGTTTATTGTGGTGACAAAGTTTAGGTCCCTAGAGCATGTAGCTCAGAGGGATTGGGATTTATTTAAGTGGAGCATGTCCAATAGCTCTGGGTTTAACATAGCTTTGTATGTTAGGCAGAGATCATCTCTGAGTAGGCAATATGCGATGGAGTAAAGCTGGAGTTTTTTGAGACGGTCTGCATAGGGCATCTGTTTGAGGCCGGTAATCCTTTTTGTGAGGTATTTCTGCAGCCTTTCCAGTTGTTGTAGATGTCTTGTGAGGTACATACCAAAAGGGGCATTGTACTCTATAATGGGTCTAATGAGTGATGAGTAGAGGGGAACAATGACCGCTTTTTTCCTGGATGAGAAACGTTTTGTGATGAGGTGTGCCACGTAGAAGGATTTCCTGACTACTGTGGTGATGTGATTATCAAAGGAGAGACTACTGTCCACCTGTGTCCCAAGGTCTCTTATCACACTTTTGGTGTTAAGTAGACTACCACCTATGTGGTAGCTCATAGGTACAGAGTTTTTACCAAAGGGGATGACAATGCACTTTTTGACATTGAACTTGAGGCCATGGCTTTGACACCAGGCATCTGTCTCAGTGAAGCCCTTTTGTAGGATGGATGTCTGGATTCATTTCATCAACTTGATGTCTTATTACTTATGTGACCTCCAGAACTACCAACAATACTCAGGTTGCTGACTAACCAAGACTCGGCAGAGTGGAAGAATACCATATTACATTTGAAATCCGTACTCCTGAGGTACACCCAATCATTCTTCTTATTGCTGCCACCTCATTCTTCCTCTGCTCTCACTGGTCTAGGCTAAGTGCAATATGTACCTCTGATGCTTTTTACCACTGTGTTGCCATCAATTGCCCTCCTTCACCAGATGCATTACACCAAGATTGCTGTGTCTTAATTGGAGGTTTACATTGAAGCACAACAGCCAATTTTCTGACCACTTGTTCAGCCTTTCCAAATCTCATGTTAAACTCTATTGTTGCATCTATGCTTGTGTCATTAACAAATGGATTGATCCTGTTCTGTCTTCCCTCAAATATGTCTGTGACAAGCACATTGAAGAGTGTAAGGGATTCACAAATAGTCCCTGCGATGCTATAGTAGGCACTTTCCTAATTCTGAATAGTGTTCCTGTCATCACAGATCTCTGTGTCCTATCATTCAATCATGCAGGTATGCAGCCAAGGGCGCCCGCAGGCAGGTGCAAGGGGGTGCACTTGCACCCCCCTGGAATCGCCTGGCCAGGAGATTAATTTACGTTTACTTAAAACAAAAATTTGTAAGGGCATTGTTCTTTAAGAATGCTCTTTGCATCCAGTCATTCAAACGGAACAGGTACTTGCGCATGGGTGCTGGAACTATAGAGCGAGGGAATGCCCGCCCACTTTTACAGCAGCAAGACCTGTAAACACTCATGCGTGCATCGCACACTATTTAAACAGAAAAGTGCGCGGAAAAATGGTGGCAGATCATCCACGGTAAGGAGAGCTTCGCCCAAGGCTGCGTGTAATGTTCCGTTTATTATTTACTGCATCCATTCAGCAGCTGGTGTGTGTGTGTTTTTGTGTGTACATGTGTGTGTGTTTCTGAGTGTGTGGATAAGAAAAAGTAAGCTCTTTTGTCACAAGTCACAGGTGAGGTGAATAAATATAAGACAGGAATGTCATGAAGTGTTGATACCTTCCCTGAGTGAATGTAGAAGGAAGACCTTAAAGATGACTAAAGTTAATAAAGGCTTCTCTCAGGAAAAGTAACTAATTTTCAGAACTTTTTACACTTAAAAGAAGGGGCTCAGTGCAATATCTGTAAAAGCAGACTCGGAGCACAAACACATGAGTCAGTGGAAAACAACTGGTAACACTATGACTTGAAATTCTGAAAGTAAGCAGGAAGTTTGAATACTGCTTATCAAACTGAATAGAAAGAAAAACAACAGTAGGATCCACCAAAACAATTTATTGCAGACTTCTCTCTCTCTGGCGTCTCGGCCTTAGCCTTCAAGGCCGAGACGTCAGAAGTCTGCTTTTGGTGGATCCTTTTTCCTTTTGGTGTGCTCTTGGTTGTGCTATGAATAGAAAGAAGATCCTACAGCAGATAGAGAGGTGCATTATAATCTCAGCTTCTGGGGTTATGCAGTGTATTGTGTTAAAGATAATAGTTGACTAGAAACAAAGCCAGAGGCATAGCTCGCTCAACCAGTGCCATATGCCAGAGCACTGAATTAGCTCCCCAACATATATACTGTATGTGTGTCTTTTTTATTTTAGCTAAAGCACGCAAGCACAACGTTGTAGACTGTGGTGAAACCATAAGGAGTAAGGCAATGGTAGGCTTCAGCGTATAAGCCGGCCTGGCTGTAAATCAAGGAAGTAGGTTACATTACGGAAGATAAAGGTATGCTAGGAATAGGATGACACATGGGGATGTTGCAGTAAGAACAGTTAACCTGTCTCTTTTTATACAGGACAGTCCCTGTTTGTGTCCTGGTTTAAAAATGGTAAATGTCTAGAGATTTTATGAACAAAGTTATTTCGTAAGTTCTTTCTAAAAGTTGAATAAAACCATCTTGTATGCGGCACTTTCGTATGCTATGCAACAACAGAAACAAATACAGTTCTACAAGAGTGAGCTTTTATTTTGTCCAAAAGCTGAAGTCTACTACTTTGCACTGGTTTATCCTAGAAAATCTTAACGCTTACAAAAGTCCAACATCAGGCATCCGAAAGATGGCAACCCTATTTGTAACCGATTAGAAGCTGATATCGTATGTCTTTACAAATAAGTGTTTACCAGTTTTGTGATTGGTATGTGTATGGTTGAAATGCGATTATGGTTGTAGCACGGAGTTCAATGTAAAACCCTTACTTGTGGATGAGGATAGTAGTTTGTAACTCTGTACAATTGTACAAACCTAAAACAAGTTGATGGAAAAAATGTTCAGCAGTAGGGAATAAAGCATTTTAAAGAAGAGGTTATTTTTGTCAGAGCAAAACTTAGTTTAAAGGTATATCACGTAAGAAGGGCCGTCAAGGTGCTACTGTCGGACGAACTTCCATCAGATAAATGCAAGGGTTTAGTCTAATATTTGAGTATGTTCCACCATGCTTGTTAACAGTCTTTCGGTTTGTCTAGATGTGCATCTCTGTGATCTTATGTTGTCATTTATTGGCTTCATCCAGGTTTTTTGCTAATGTTGAGAGCTGTGGTAAGAACTGATTTCACTGAATATGTTTGGGGGCTATATTCTCCCATTACTGGCTTTGTCCGGGTGTTTGCTAAGTGGTTGAGAGCTATGGTGAGAACTGAATTCACTTAATGTTTGGTGGTTGTAGTCACCCATTATTGGTTTTGTTCCAGGTATTTTGTGCTAAGAGGTTGACAGCTGTGCTATGGTGAGAACTGAATTCACTAAATGGTAGATATTTAAGTTTCAGTCTTCCTCTTTCACAAAACAGTTGATTTGGCGTAGTGGTATGTTGCTCTGACTGTTTTGCACGGGGTCCCCTGGGTTCAAGACGTGGCAGTGAAATGTATGGTGGTAACGCAGCATTTTATTCTAGCAACTTTCAAACATTATACAAGCAATGTTTAAAATGTGTCCCTGGTTTTGGCCTTTGCCCCAATAAATTTTGGCTTTTTCCAGATTTCTTGTGCTGAAAAGTTCAGAGATACAGCTGAGTGTCGAGTAGATTTTACAAGGAGCTGAGAGCTGCAGGGGAGCAAAAGTTTAGTGCTGCTTTTATGTTTAGTCTGCTTGCATTGTTAATAGCACAACAGATGGTGTACTTGCTTTAGATGCTGAAGGCTGTGGGTTCTACTCCCACAGTAGGTAAATGCATTGCTGATGCTGTATTGTGTTGTAAAGGGGGTGGATGCTGAGACTTTTTGGCAAAGATACCTATTAACTAGCAACCTGTTAACAGTTTGCTATCCATTCCCTATTGCGGTATTACTAGCTTTTCATTTTTTTATTGCATGCAACAAAAGCAATTTATTCTTCAAGGGTAACAGGCACTTTATTTGTAGATTAAACAATGACATATAAAGTGTTTGCTAGCAGCAACCTCTTTATTAGTTACAAATTTTTTCAATGTGGAGTTTACTACTTCAGAGATTGTGTATATTTTTTACTGATACTGGTGGACTTGAGTAGACTTTTTATGATGGAAATGTTCTGAATTGGGCAGTTTTGTCATTGGTGGATGCTTTTTGTTTCATTGTTTACTGGAAAAATGTTCAAAACAATAAATTTAAAATGCCCTCTAACAACTGTACTGTATTGTACAAGGAATATAATGTAATATGGTCAGGAAGGTGTATCAAAGAGCACGTTATGTTCGAGGGGCCTATGATTTTGAAGACAGCCCAGAGTTAATATTTGCCATTGGCAAAATGTATTTTCTCTGAAAGTGAGTTTCAGTGCTGTTTCAATGCATGCGAGTTTCAAGAGCAGAGAAGTTTTAATGTTAGTCTATTTTCATTGTGAGACTGCATTGCTTTAACAGATATGTTATTAGGGTTTGTGCTGTAAAATGCAAAATAAAACTTTCAAATGAAATCCTAAATCATCAGAGAAGTAAAGCAGTATGCACGTTAGTGTTTATGATAAATGGGGCAAAATAACCAAGGAATGTGCGTTCAGTGCAACCTTCCCAGAACTAATTCAAGTCTGACCAGAATTATTTGGTGTGTGTATAAGAGGGAGGTAGCATACCCTCAGCTGCCCAGATTTTTGCCCCATATTCCTCCTAAAAGGATTGAAGTTGCTAAATGAGACATTTCAGTTTTAGATGTCATGTCATTTAGAAAAATGCATACTAACACAAATCCTGTTACTCTTGCAATTTTCTAAGTTTCTGAGAGCCATATTTATAATCTATCCCTATTTATTTTAGGCTTTGTCCAGATTTCTTGCACTAAGGTTGAGACCTTGAGGGGTGTGGTATGTTTGTGAGAGAGAAAGTGAAATGCCCAAGTTAGAGTTAACAGGTGGAATTTTCAAGTGCATTTTCTAGGAACTGAGTTTTAAGGAAGCTAAGTTCACTGCTGCTCATGCCAAGTCTATTTACAATGTGCAACTGTTTTGTTTAGCAAATGGTATATCTGTTGTGGTATAAAGTTTTAAAGCGATGTTAGTAGCACCACAAGTAGAATACTTGCATCTTAATGTAGAGGCTTGAGGTTCTATTCCTACAACATATACATTTGTATGCTGCAGTCCTCAGGATGTCCTCCTTTGTATGAGATGCCTAATAACTATGAACCTGTTTTCAGCTTGTCATCCATTTTCTATTGCAATATACCAGCTTACCATTTTTTAATTTAACATAGGCAATTTATTCTTTGACGCAGCAGGCACTGAATTTGTAGATGAAACACTGAAATATACAGTTGTTTTCTAGCAACACCATCTTCATTAGTTTCAGATATCTTTAATGTGGAATTATTCAATTACTTTTACTTCAGCAGAGACACTCAAGTGCTGCTGTATAATACAAGGGATATAATTCAATTATATATTATAATTAATACAATCAGGTAAATCAAATAACTTTTGCATGGCCCTAATGGTGTGCAATGAGCCTATTGCTTGAAAACAGTTCAAAGGTAAATAACCTGCCAGTGGCCAGATGCATTTTCTTTGAATGTGGGTTTCAATGCTGTTTCATTGAATGTGAGTTTCAAATAGAGAAGCTTTAATGCCAAGTCTGTTTTCATTGTAAGACTATTGCTTTGTTTAGGTTTAGTAAATGTCTCAGTGTTTGGGCTATAATGTTTGAAATAAAAGCTGTAAATTAAATCCAACTGCCTGTAATCATTGTAGAACTAAAGCATAAAACAGTATGCACACAGATTTGAATAGTGTCTACAGTAAATGGGGAGAAATAGCCAAGTAATGGGACACTGGAATGGCTGTGTGGGCGGGGCTTGGGGTGGGTGGACTTGTGCTGTGTTGGCAGGGGCGGGTGAGCTGTGTGGGCGGGGCTCTGGGTTTGCACCCCCCTGCAAAAAATCCTGCGGGCTCCCTTGTATGCAGCTCCTCCATCTTGGCTTAACCTCAACCCCTCCAATTCTCCTAGCAGCATGGAAGCTGCATCTATAGGTACTCTCCTTTCAAGGTAGGTGCATGTCTTACTAATTCATGTTTGACACACTAATTAGATATCTCAAGTATTCAAATCTCCTTTTCTTATCACTCTAACTTAAAGTAGTTTTTCCTGTTTTGGCCTATTTCTTTTATGTGTATTTCTTTCTGTAATCCCCTAGGTTATTCTCCCCTGCCTTCTTCAGCACAGAAACAAGTTGTACATTAAGCAATACATCCATATGCACCCAAGACCTCAATACAACTGAACATAAGATCTTTCAAACACTAAAACAGCTGTATATCTCTGCCAACAATTATTAGTTAAAAGCTAGCTTTGCTGCTAAATAGAAATAACGTGTTTTAAAGTTGTAGTGTGCCTCACAGTTGGAATGGGTGTTTCCCTGCTTTACCCTTATTGTATATTGGCATCTCAATTTAGGGCATTAACTGTTGAAAATTAAATCTTATAACTTATACTGCCACAATACCTTTTCAGATATCCCTAAATGGTGTACCTGGTACTACTGGACACCAATGCACTATGATTGTAATACTCCATAGCGTTTTTTTTGTAGCAAACACTGCCTTGGGGCACCCTTTGTCTAAAGTTGTCATGGTCCAAGACTTTAGTCAGTACCCACTCCTTTCTATCCTGGACCTCAGAATCTCCCATTCTTGTCCTTTTAGATTCACATCTTCCAGGAGTATTACTGCCGTCCTCTTAACCCACTCCTTTGTTCTGTTCAGTAGTCTGTCATCCTCCCTCTCTTGTTATCTCTGGTGTATGATATACTCTATCACTGTAATAGCTCTGCCATCTTTCTGCTATCTTAATTGCCAGTGCTTTTAACTTCGCTTGTTGTTTGGTTGTTCTCTGTAAAGAGAAATATTTGTCAGGGGTATCTTCTAACATTGCTTTTATATGGATCATATGTGGATAGATTTATTATGGTTTTAACGTAGAATGCTGATATGTGGTCTGTTTATGTGTCAGGAAAGAAAGTACAAAAAGTTGTGACTTATGAGGATGATTTGTGTATAGACGATGCAGTGAGAATGTTGGCACTGATGTACAGGAAGGCAACAGTGATGTAAGGATAAATAAGGGGAAGTGTGACGGTTTATACATAAGGATTTTCACAGAGAAGTGTGTGATAAAAGAACTTTATTATGAGAGAATTTGAAGTGCTGCAAGAACTGTGGATGAACTATTCATCTTCACATACAGACAAGATAATAATCTGATAGAGTAATGTTTAATAGACAATATGATATAGGACTAATGGAATGAAACTGGTACAAAATGGTACCTTCATATGGTTATCTTTACAGTACATATAATTACATTCCTGCTGATAACATTCCCTGACGACCAGAAAATGGTAGAAAAATCTTAACTGCTATGTAGATTGTGAGATGAAGGTAACTGAATACATTGCTAGCTGACCTTGTTTTAACTTTTATATTGCAAAAACAGGAAGAGCATTGCATGCATGTATTTTACAATATTTAAATTATATTAAAATATAAATGCTGTAATAATACATTGGCAGACATATAATGGACTATGACTTTCATGCAAGGTTTAAGTTTCATCCATTAGAGGCACTAAGAATCCATTGCAGGAGTAATTTTAATAACAAACTTTTACATGCAGGAGACAGTTTGCATATGTTATTAAATCCAGTAACTGGATAAGTTCTAAATGACTATACTTTGATAAAGTGAAGAAAACGTAGCTGTATTGCTGAAGGCTCCTAGCATAAATGTAAAAATGTAGTAGGAAAAAATCCTCAGTTCCACCACAGCTCTAAAAAATGTTAAAAACAGACTTTAATCTTCAGTAAAAACAACAAAAACAGGAGCACAGTAAATTCCTGGATAAGCGCTTTCGGCTTACTAGCCTTCATCAGATCATGTGTCTTGGCTGTGCTCACCCTAGATTTAAAGACAGAATAAACCAATCAATGTTCCAGACACATAGTCATAACCAATGGAAACATTAGTTTGCATACAGCATATTGCCTGTGTCTTGCTGTGAGCCAATCATTATTGCATCTCAAAGTATCAAATGTCTGATATCCTAGTGGCAAAGCTATCCAATAGCAACAAGGTTAATGATTTGCATATAGCATAAATCCTGCTTCTTGCTACATCCAGTCATGGATATTTGAAGGCATAAATATGACTGAATGTACAAGAAGTAGGATTTATGCTGTATGACATTTGATACTTAAGTTTGTTTTTAACATTTTTACAGCTGTGGTGGAACCGAGGATTTTTTCCTACTACATATTTTGATAAAGCTGTTTCTTACAAAGTGTGATGAAATTATACAATTAAAGGGTTTAATTGTATCAGCTTTAAACTGGGAAACAATTACAAATGCTAGTTTCCCTTTTATATATGGGATGAAAAACTACTTGTTAAAATATGCATGACTTGAAGAAGAGCATGATTTCTCAATGTCCCAAACCTTGCTTGCTTGGTACAGTGAAATGAGATATCCAGGCATATAAGTAAATAAGTAAATTAGATGTTTTTTTTTGCATTTTTTTCCAGTTTATGCATAGACTTCTTATTTTCTTTGTCAGATAAAGTGTTTAGTTATTTGTTTCCTGAGTTTTTTTTTTTACCAGCATTTTCATTTGGTGCTCCTGATGTTTTCTACTACTAATATTAGGTCATGTGGTGTCATTGTTTCTTCAGTGAGTTGAAAGGAAGTTGGCAAGATGGGGCCAAAAAAGGGAACAAAGTCTTTTAGGATGTACAAGAGAAAGGGATGGAAAGGGAACGGAAGGAAAGGAAGAGGCAGACAAGTAGGGTATAGATGGGAGGTACATCAAACAAGACTGGAAAAGGCAAAATGTTTTGAATTAATAATGAAAAAAGCAAGGAGGGTGTCATGCTTGGAGAGAGGAAGGACAGAGCTGAGAGAACAATGAAAAAACACCAGAATAAATAAGGAAGTGTTAGGGAGGAAACTGTGTGCCATAATGGAGAATAAAGCACAGGTGACAGAAAGGATACTACCTCCCGATTCTTGACAGTGTGCTAGAAGATCCCATGACAAAGATTTTAGAAAATCACTAGTCACTGCAGAGGTGTTCCAAGGATTCAAAAAATATTATTTTACTTAGAAAGGAGGTGAGCAGGAAGAATCTGGAGAACTGCAGACATATTAGCCTAACAATACTGACAGGGTAGGTCATTAAGGTAATCCAGTGGAATAGGCTGGATGCTTTCTTAGCAGATTGTTATCTCCAGTACAACTACTATGGGTATGCCTGGCCTTTATCAGTGATCAGACTCAGTCCCCTAGAACCAGTTCCTAAATCTGTCATGTAATGGCGGACTACAGTTGGTGTTGGATGGCTGCCAAACCATTGTGTGCTGCTGCAACCTTTTGGTTTATGTAGATTCATATTTTTTTAATTACTCCTTGGTATTGCTTCTTTGTTCAGACCCCATTGCCATTTTGCAAATAGTTTTTGGTTTATACCCATTGTAGTGTCCTGTGGAAATAAGACATTGACTGTGGTTAGAAGGTGCTGAAGGTGGTTCCCATTGATGATCTCTTGATATATGAGGCTGTACTCATGTAACAATGACAGGATGATTTAGCTGGATAATGTATGTTACTTGGTCCAGTGCAGAGCTGTGGATGGAGGACTCATTTTGTTTTCAGAGTTGTTCCTAGGACTTGAGAGTGTAGTTCACTACTGGCTGTCATTGTTATTTGTAGCAGGACATTAACACTTGAGTATAGTACTATGAGCTGGAAGAGTCATCCAGTTCTGGGATCATTCCAGGCTGCTTCTAGGATATGTGGCTTTACTTTTATTGCATAATGAAGACTGTTGTTGGTGTGATTGTTTACTATGATAACAGGTGACTGCAACTTAGCCATTACTAGCAGTACCTCTTTGGGAATTTGTCCACTTTGTTTAAATGATTTTTGCTTTGTAATATAAATGTTTGTTTTGCTTTATAATACTGAGATTGTTTAACTTGTTTTTGGATGTTATTTAATATTTCTGAAAGTGCAGTCATTACTGTTATAGTTTGAGAATTTTCATATTTTATGGTAGTAATATTATATTTTATTGTTTGTTTAATCTTTTGTTGAGGAACAAATTTGTAGCAGATTCCTATTCAGTTAATTAGTGTATCTATTCTCTAGTCTTCCATTATTCAAAGTGCAGTCTCTTGTGACTGTAAAGTGTTTTGTGATAAAGCACCATAGTGCACTTGAGCCAGGAAAGCTGGTGGCTCAGGTGTTGCCGGCAGTACCTCTTTTGGACTATGTTCATTTTGTTTCCATGATTTTTGCTTTTTAACATGTGTATCTGTTTTGTTTTATAAAGCTCATAGCTGTTTAACTTGTTTTTAGACATCATTTTAATATTTTTGAAAGTGCAGTGATTACTGTTTTAATATGATCATTTGGTTACTTTAATGGTAGTAATTTTATATTTTATTAAGCATTTGTTTAAACTATTGTCAGTTTAAAGATTTCATTTAATTTGTGTATTTATTGGTTATTATTCCATTATTCAAAGTGCAGTCTCTTGTGACTGTAGAATGCTTTGAGATAAGGTAAATGAACTTGTATTAGGAAAACTGGAGAGACAGAGGTTAGCAACTTATCTGGGGAAAAGGAATGCATGGTTGAATGGCAGGCTACAGATGGTTGCCAAATGAGAAAAACTTTGTCAGAAATAAGGAAAGTGTCTCATACCTCATGGTCCAGTCATGGATACTGTACTTCTAATTGTGTTCCTCTGAGATGAATCTGAGGGGGATAAGGAACAGAATCAGTCTCTTCACTTATTATTAAAAAAAATAGTTGCAGTAGAAGAGGACTGGAGAATAGCTTGGAAAGTTTGATCAACTGGGAAGAAAGGTGGCAACTGAAGTTCAGTGCAAAGAAACAGACAATAACTTTGATATTAAATATCACCTGTGTAGAATGGAAGTGATAGCTACAGAGCAGGAAAAAAATCTTGGGGTATTTATCACATCTGAACTGGACTACCAGGACTAGAGTGAGGGAGCAAACTGTGCTGTATCAGGTATCTGACAGCCTGGGATGATATGGTTGACAGACCATGCTGCTTTGCCAGAGATGCTGAGATTAGTCTAGGGATTAAATTGAAAATGCAATGGATCTGTCCTATGTTTTTGTAACCAACTGTTATATTCTCATATTAGTGCCCTTGTACGTGAATATTTGAGCTACTGTTACGTGAAGGTTATGTTTATGCTAATCTGTTTGTCTAATATTATACATATGTAAACGTATTGTCTTATGGAGCTTTTCTCCCTGGGCCACCACTAAAATTGGGTTCTTTATGGCTCACTTGGACTTTCCTGGTAAACAAATGTCAAACAAAATAAAATAAAATAAATAAATAAAATAAAATAAATGTTTTTTACCTGTCGCCTCTAGGCTTTAGGTTGCTGGCAAAAGTACTTGCCTTCCCCGTAGTGCCTTTTTTAGGCAATGTCATAATAACAAAATTCCCAATGTAAAAATATGCTCCAGAAACAAACTCACGGTTATGCTGCTTAATGCTAGGAGTCTAAATCAGAAACTGCACTCACTTGAAGCACTTCTCACCCTAAAAGATGCTGATGTCTGCACAGTCACAGAGACGTGGTTCAAGGCCTCAGAGAGTACCCTGACAATGCAGGGTTACAGTGCCTTCCACATGTTCAGACCACATAATGAATGTGAAAAAAACAAGGGAGGAGGAGTATCCATATTCATTAAAGACATATACACCTCCATTATGACTCCCTAGAGCAGCTAACTGGAAGAAAGCCCCCATCCACGTCGTTGTAAGCTATAGGTCCTCCACCATTAACCACAAAAACCACACAGCCTACCTAGACCTATTTGAGTCACTCTCAGTACAGCCAAATACCCTCGTCATGGGTGACTTTAACTATCTTTTCATTGATTGGGTAACATATATTAGCACAAACACATTTGCAAAAAGGTTCCTGGACTTTGTTAACACAAATGCCCTGGAGCAGATAGTCAGCACCCTGACAAGGGGCTCTAACATCCTTGACATAGTGATCATCAGCATGGGGGATCGCTGCACCACCCCATGTGTGGGGGCCTCCCTGGTAAAGTCTGAACCTAAATCAGTCTCAACACTAGTACCTGACCCAGCCTCAGGAGCAGAAAGGTTAAATAATTTCTCCAAAACAAACTATAGCCTACTGAGCGATGGCATCAATAGTTTCAGACCACCTGCCAACACTAATAGCAATGACCCCTATACTGAGGTGTACACAAATGTCCTATATAAACACCTATATAAATGTATACACTCATCTGTACCAGAATGGATTAAATCAAGATCCTCATGAAAAAATAAGCCATCATGGTGGGCATCCAGCATAAATCAGCTATACAAAAAGAGAAAGAAACTGCTGTCAAAAATCAAGAGGGAATGGTCCCATCAAAGGAATAACTGCCTCCAAAGCATAAACAAGCAGATTAGACATCTTGTAAAGTCCTCTAAAGCTAATTACAAAACTAAATTAGCATCCTTAACTAAGGAAAATTACAAAGCATTCTTTAGCTACATCCAAAACAATACTGACAGGGTAGGTCATTAAGGTAATCCAGTGGAATAGGCTGGATGCCAAACTAGCTGGGGATGGTACCACTTATACTGAACCTGAGGACATTACCAACCTGCAAGTAGACAGGTTTAGCGAAAACTTCACCCCTGTTGTCCCCATCAGTCATACCCCATAACATACCTGTCACCAGTCCTCTGCCTAGTAGCTCCAGAGAGTAGTTCATAGCGGCATTCTCTAAGGTGAAAATCACAGCCTCTATGGGACCGGACAACATCCCAGGCTGCTTATTAAATGGTCTAACACAGGCGTTAGTGGAGCCACTGAGCATGATCTTCAGTCTCAGTCTAAACACTGACTTTGTCCCAGCTGAGTGGAAAACAGCAACCATAATCTCCTTACACAAAGCGGGTCCCTCAACTGATCCTGGGAACTATAGACCCATAAGCTTAACCAGCCTTATCTGCAAGGTCATGGAGAGAGTCATCATGGATCTTATCAGCAAGGATATAGGTAACCATCAAACTCTTAACCCAGCCCAGTTCGGCTTCATTAAGGGCAGATTTTGTCTGGTAAACCTTGTGAACCTCTTCAAGAATGTCACCAAGGCCCTGGATGAAGGTAAAACAGTTCACACTGCCTATCTTGACCTAGCCAAGGCCTTTGACAAAATGCATCACTCAGGCATCATTGAGAAACTCACACATCTGGGGATTAACTCTTTTGTCACTAGATGGGTTGCCAACTGGCTCACAAACAAAACACATACAGTCAAAATTGGGGATGCCAACTCTACTAGCAAATCTGTTACCAGTGGTGTTCCACAGGGATCTGTGCTAGGCCACCTACTGTTTGGTATCTATTTTTCAGAAATCCAGGTGAAAATAGATGGCCTATGGTTTACCAAGTTTGCTGATGACTGCAAACTGGGTGCAATCATCAAATCCCCCAAAGATGTCAACATACTACAAAATGGGCTTACACACACAAATGAGATGTCAAAGCAACGGATTTAAACTAAACACAAACAAATGCATTATCACCCCCTTCGGCAAAGGAGAACCCCCTGCTAATTACAACATCAATAATATCCCCCTAAGTTCAAACCCAGTGGTGACTGATTTAGGAATCCAAGTTGACAGAAGCCTTAGTTTTGATCAGCAGGTGTCCACAGTAGTAAAGGAGGACTTCTATGTTGCATACCTCATAAGCAAGGGTATAGCATCCAAAGCTAAGGAGGTTATACCTCCCCTGTACTCGGCTCTCATCAGACCAATAATGGAGTACAATGCTCTCTTCTGTATGTACCTCACTAGATATCTGCAGCAACTGGAGAGACCTCAGAGTTTTCTCACCAAGAAAATTCAAGGTCTACAAAGCATGACCTACACAGACAGATGGTAGGCCCTATCACTTTACTCGGTATCATATAGACCACTTAGAAGTGACTTGTGCATGACATACAGAACAGTCTCAAGCCCTGCCTTGATGAAGCTGCTGCACATCCACAAATCCAATGGGACAAGATTCACTCACTCTAGAGATCGTCACCTAACCTGCGATATTAACAGGACATGTTGGAGAGACAGATATGTCTCCCAGAGGTTGCCACTCCTCTGGAACAAACTCATAATTTGTGTAAAACAGAGCTCCTCAATGACCCTATTTAAGTGTAACCTGGACATTTGGATGGAAAATCATAAATTTACACTGGCGGTTTCACCTATGTCCTTCTTAGATAGTGACAGCTGATGCTGATCTTAGATTCATGTGCAAACATAGACTATATATCTTGGTCCATAAGGGAACAAGGGTATAACATGGCTAGGCTTGCAGAGGTCTTAGGGTCAATAGCCTAGTAACCTCCTAGGATCCTATGATAAGCAAAGAGACATTTCTTCTCCCATGTTAGGTCCTTCTTAAGATACGACTTGACTACTGTATGCATTAATATAGGGAGGGGGACACAAGACCACTGGAAAAATACTATAGGCAAACCTGTATGAAGATTTAGAATATGACCAAAGAGTAAAAGCATTCAGAAGAGATTGTGGACATGATATGGGTGCACAAAACCATGTCAGGGAGATGTGAAGGGTTCATTCTGAACACAAACAGTGGGGGGGACACAGCTAACAGGCAGTAGGATCTTACAGCTTACTGGATCTATAAAACCACCTGTTTAGAGAATCAACTCTGGACACATGGAATGGACTACCAGACTGGGTAATGGCCTGGGAATCTATAGAGGCATTCAAGACAGCCACTGCCAGCTGGCTAAAAGGAGACAAGTAAGGTAAGGATGTAGAGGAGGACAAATGTTAAGCACACTTTAATGGCAGATATGATAGGCTTATTGTCTCCTTCTGTTGTCATGCAAATATAAAATGATATAGGGACTATGATCCTTATCTTCAGTTAAGACTGTGACTTTTTTTCTGAATTCATGTTAGTTTTCCTTCCTCTCTGAAGTCTCAACTCTGTTCCTGCATTCTTTCTCGGGCAAGAAACCATCCTAGATAAATTAAAAGCTGCCCTGAAAAAGGTTCTGCTGAAAGATTCACTCTGCAATTGCTTAAAGATAATGGGTAATTGATGTATCACTTGCACATAACAGACAAAACCCTTGATTTGCACTGCTTTCATTAAGTACCTCTGTGTTCGTGTTTTCACTAGGAAAGCTTTGTATTATAACATAATATATTTGCAACTTTACGTACTAGCATTCATGACTTCAATGTTATGTATTTCACACAATTTATCTTTGTTTGCATATCAACTTCTAGACTATAAATCTCCTGTAAATGTCCCTATGTTATGTGTTAATTTCTACATTTTATACTCCAAAAGCATAGACACAGGCTATGACTGAAAAGAGTCCATTGATCAGCCCACTCAGCCAGTTATCAAAGTGTAAATGCTCTGTGTATACACAATGTACTACAGGAAAACATTTGGTGCTAGTGTGCAAGAAATCTAGTATGAGTCCCTGGGAAGAGCTCTTGTTCAAAGAAGGGCTTGTAGCTGATACCTCTGAGATTTTTACCTCTCTAAGAGAAAGATTTGAGTAACAGCAGTAGGGACTCTTGGGAAACCTTGTCCAGAAAGAGCTTTAGAAGAGCAGGAATCTGCTTATATACCTAGAATTCCAGGAGTCTAACTTTGTATACTTAAGGAGTATCAGAGATCTGAGTGTGGATTTAATGAGCTTTATAAGGTAGTGGTCTTAAGGCTGTCCACTGCCAGAAGATGATGCATTTCTTTGACAGACTGTAAGTAGCCAGCAATTATATTGAGCAATAATTCATTGCTTTTAAGTTGGAATTGAGCTCAAAATATTATTTCTTCACTGTAAATAAATTGCACTTGAACTAAAGAAACTGACTTCTATATAATATATACCATTTTGCACACATACGTGTGTGTGCCCACACACACTCACACACACACACACACACACACACACACACACACACACACACACACACACACACACACACACACACACACAATCACACACACAGACACACACAAACTCTCACCCGTGTGTGTGCATATGTGTGTGTATATATATATATATATATATATATATATATATATAGATATACAGAGAGAGAGAAAGAGAGGGAGATTAGAAACAGATGTATATATATATATATATATATATATATATATATATATATATATATATGGGTCTACTGTATATAATCGAAAACTCACTTTTTGAAAATGAACAGTAGACCCACGGTTAAGCCAAAGTGCACTTTCGCGAACACCACTTGACCGAATGGTTACGGACTTTAGGGTTAGGGCTTGGGTTAAGGATAGTGGATAACTAGTAGGGCATCCACTATCCTTAAACCAAGCCCTAACCCTAAGGAACATTACTACTGCACCACAGTGGAGGAAATTGTATGTCCTCCACGGTGCAGTTGTCACAGACCTATGTCCTCCACTATGGTGCGGTAGTCAAGGACCTTAGGGTTAGGGCTTAGGTTAAGGACAGTGGATGCCTAGTAGGGCTATCCACTATCCTTAACAAAAGCCCTAACCCTAAGGTCTGTGACTATCACACCACAGTGGAGGACATTGCCCGTTTGTTCTAGTGGTGCTCGCGAAAGTGCACTTTCGGTGAAGTACACTTTCGCGTAACCATGGGTCTACTGTTTATTTTCGAAAACATGAGTTTTCGATGATATACAGTAGACCCATACATATATATATATATATATATATATATATATATATATATATATATATATCTAGAGAGAGAGAGAGAGAGATATGTGAGTCTATAACCTTTGGTCAAAAAGTTCACATAAAAACTATGACTGAAACACAGTCAGTTGCATCTCTGCTTTATACTGGGTCCTGCAGGAGTGTATGTTCCACAGCTAGCATGCATACATATACAAAGCATGCTGTAATACAGATCCTGTTGGGGGGAAGGTATGTGTGTGTGTGTGTGTGTGTGTGTGTGTGTGTGTGTGTGTGTGTGTGTGTGTGTGTGTGTGTGTGTGCAGTCTGACACTACATTCATTCAATTGAGGTGGACAAACTGACCTGGACTATTTGCAGCTCAATCATTTGGACTTTGACTAACTGAAAAAAACCCTATATATATATATGTGTGTGTGTGTGTGTGTGTGTGTGTGTGTGTGTGTGTGTGTGTGTGTGTGTGTGTGTGTGTGTGTGTGTGTGTGTGTGTGCAGTCTGACACTACATTCATTCAATTGAGGTGGACAAACTGACCTGGACTATTTGCAGCTCAATCATTTGGACTTTGACTAACTGAAAAAAAACCCTATATATATGTGTGTGTGTGTGTGTGTGTGTGTGTGTGTGTGTGTGTGTGTGTGTGTGTGTGTGTGTGTGTGTGTGTGAATGTGTGTGTGTGTGTGTGTGTGTTAGATACTATCTCACTAGTATACCTTCCCCTAATCATACACAGTAAACAGAGGTAATCTAGAAAGCTCGAGTCAGGTCTGGTATCCCACCTGTGAGCCAAATGGTGACAGAAAACCAGAACACTCATTCATCAGTCTTCTAGATCTGCTAAGTAAAGGGTTTTACCTGTCTTAATCCTTTGTAGTCTGTTTCTAATTCTACACAGAGGCTGATTGATCTATGATCTGCCACAGAGCCAGGTCTTGAATTGTATTAATAAGCAGTATATTGCAAAGTAAATGTGAAACTTTTTGGGAATAATCACAAGATGGGTGCAGCACGACAGAGAACCTTCAAGGATAACTGCAGGGTTGCTTAAAAGTTTTAAAGTAAACATTAGCATTTTACATGTTTTTAGCTGAAAAAATTACTGTAAACAAGTTCATGAAATCTGGACAGCTTATGTTTAATATGCAGTTGATGGGAAAGGCAGTTCAATAATTATGAAGCTGCAGATGAGAATAATCTGACTCACAGGATGAACCTGCTTTGGAGGGCTATGACCCCTGTATTGTAGCATGTGGTTCATTGGAAGACAAGGCCTGCTTGATGAGGAGAAAAGTCTTAGATCTGAGTATTAGGTCATTTCTTCTGGTACTGATATGGAAGCTTTTTAGATTAGTGGGTAAGTGGCTGAGTGTAAGCAAGATTATTCAGATATGTAATATATTAGCAGTGGCTAAATGTTGTTGTGTCTTTCAGCTTTTCCTGGTTAGGGGTTGCCACAGTGGAACTCCGGTCCGCTAATGATTGGCAGTAGATTTTTACGTGCAGAGTTGCCAGCTCTGACGCACAACCTTCAACGAAGGTACACCCATTCATGCATGTCTCCACACAGAAGATGCTTTAGCTGAGAATCGAACAGGACAAAGTCTTACTGTGAGGCGACAATGCTACCGCAGCACCACCACCGCAGTTTATTAGCAGTGGCTAAATAAATAAAGAAATATAGAAAGAAGGGAGAGTAAGAAGATTCATCTGGAGCAGAAAAAGCATCCCTGCAGGAACAAGGAAGGAAAAGATCCCCCAGACATCCTGAAGTTGTTGCAGAATGTTCTTCACAGTCTTGTCCACTATGAAGGACAAAGGGAAGGCAGAGCAGGCAGTTAGGTAGATGAAGACATTAACTTTTCTCACTGTAGTACTATCTGTGGTCATGGATGGGTCATAACGAGTTTATCTTCTTGCATTAGATTATGGAGTGCTAATTATAATATTTTAAATACCTGCAGCACATGGAGATTAGCTTTTATGCAGTCATTACTTAAATCAGTCCTGAGTGCAACTTCATTTGAAGAGTCCAAGCATTCAGGACAGATGAATACAAATTCACCAGAATACTCTATGGATATGATGTCATTAAGATCATAAAAAAATGATGTTTGTAAAATGGTGAACAGTTGAAAGCCAAGCAGTGAACCCTGTGCAGACAAGAAAGGATGTTGATTTTGAACAGAGATAGTCACTGAATCTGAATATTTTCTTTTTTCATGTAAGTAGGACCGAAACCCACTTGCAAGGGCATTAAACATTCATTTTATATATTTTTTCAATATTTTGTGAGGCCCATTTTCATAAAAAACAGAGTAGTAACAATATACAGTCTTTTGACAACTCTGTGGCGTAGAGGAGTAAAGCCATGTCTACAATTGAGCAAACTGAGTTTGACTAGTGATTAAGGGCTCTGTTATCATTGGCTGAGTGGAAGAGGAATGATGAGGCATTGACCCTCTTACCTCTTCCAGAAAGTCGGGAGAGGGGGCGTGCAGGAAGCATGGCTGACGTGCAAGACTCAGTGATGATACTGAGGCTGAAATGGGGCCTACTGCTGGTGTAGGTGGGCAGGCATAGAGGGACTCGTGACAACACAGGTGGGGGCATTACCCTAGTGACACTGTTGTATATTGACTTGATTATATCAGCCCAGTTTGTAAGTGGGAGGTAGGGCATAAAGGGGAAACTTTCCTTCAAACTACAGTATGGATGCTTCTTAGCTCATGATGGCTCATTTCCCTTAAATCCACTGCATGTGAGAAATTGGCCACCCCAAATGTGTATAAATATGGGTCTATATTATATCACCAAACTGTCAGTTCAATGGATGGCATTTCATTGAAAATGCCAGTCATCGAACCACCACACCCCTTGCTAATCATATATGCCAACTTCAAGATCACACTACAGTGGAGAAAGGGCAAATTTCTCAGTCCCTATTGTAATGAGACCTCAATAAGAAAAATTCAACAAATGGCATGTTTGACAAAATGCCATTTGATGATCTGTTCTTTTGATGATATAATAGAGACCATACAAACACTCTTGGAAAAGGAACCCTCCTGACATGGATCACACCTGAATTTTATCTTGGAACAGGAAACTCAGAGAATAAGACAATACAAGGCTTGGCAGTACATGACCTAGATGTCAGCAGTGTCTGGAAGAAAAAGAAATAACATTCTTTAGGGAGCATAATTTTGTTTGCACAGAGAAGGGACTAAACTGTTACTCTAACAAATATTTTGATATAATCTATTATAAACATTTTGAAGTCATAAAAGTCATAATTATGCTGATATGTGAAAATATCATATTATGAATAGAGCTCTAAAACATTTTTCTAGACTGTGCTCTAGTCCTTGAGTTTATTACTAACTTGGAACTTAATAGAGACAATGTAAGTACCAGTCCGACACAGCTGTAGGTAAAGTCCATAAAACTTTAATAAAAATAAGAAATAAAAGTAAGCGCTTTCACGGTATATTCCTACCGCTTCTTCAGACTGAATACTAAAAAACAAGAGAGTCATTTAAATAGCACATCAATAAAACAATCAGCACATCAATTAAGCATACAATGGTTAAAGTGCCAGTACATAAAAACACAAACCTATCTACTAGTGTCAATGTTTCAAGGGTCTGGCGTTCAAAAAAGGTTTAAGAGAGACTACCTCATTTAAACCAGGTGCTTTATCAGCATTTAAAGATAGAATCCACTTCTGTTCAGTGGATTCAGTCAGGTTCCTAATGTCCCCCCCTCTTAAACTCTCTGAAATGATTTCAAGTACTAAGAATCTAAAATGAAGAGCTGTCCCATAATTAATGGCATGCTTAGCCAGAGCATTAGTTTCTTTCCTATTTTTGATGTTTCTTTGATGTTCTAAAATTCTATCTTTTAGCTGTCTATTGCTCATCCCAACATAAAAAGCATGACATTTCATAGGTTCATAGGTAGGTACTAGGCTATTGGCCCTGGGGCCTATACAAGCCCAGCCAAAAAGGTACCCTGGCTTTTGCCACCCAAGAAAATTATTTTCCTGTGCCACTATCGAGCAGAGCCACAGAGGTGATCCCCGGGGTGAATTTCCTATTTCCCATCCAATCTTCAAGATTTTTCTTGAAGAGTGCTAATGAGGAGCTTTGTTTGATATAGATAGGTAGTTTACTCCAGAGTATGGGAAGTCTCTGGGACAGGAATCTATCCCTCCGGCATGTTCTGTTTATTGTGGTGACAAGGTTTAGGTCCCTAGAGTGTGTAGCTCGGAGGGATTGGGATTTCTTTAAGTGGAGCATGTCCAACAGCTCTGCGTTTGACATAGCTTTGTATGTTAGGGAGAGATCACCTCTGAGTAGGTGATATGTGACGGAGTAAAGCTGGAGTTTTTTTGTGATGGTCTGCGTAGGGCATCTGTTTGAGGCCGGTAATCCTCTTTGTGAGGTATTTCTGTGGCCTTTCCTGTTGTTGTAGTTGTCTTGTGAGGTACATACCAAAAGGGGCGTTGTACTCTATAATGGGTCTAATGAGGGGAACAATGACCTCTTTTTTTCTAGATGAGAAACCTTTTGTGATGAGGTGTGCCACATAGAAGGATTTCCTGACTACTGTGGCGATGTGATTATCAAAGGAGAGACTACTGTCCGCCTGTGTCCCAAGGTCTCTTATCACACTTTCGATGTTAAGTATACTACCGCCTATGTTGTAGTTCATGGGTACAGAGTTTTTAACCAAAGGGGATGACAATGCACTTTTTGGCATTGAGCTTGAGGCCATGGCTTGGACACCAGGCATCTGTCTCAGTGAGACCCTTTTGTAGGATGTCCACATCATTAGGAGTTTCGATTATGGCTCCTAGTTTGCAGTCATTTGCGAACTTTGTTAGCCAAAGACCTTCTGTGTTAGCCTGTACTTCAGAGAAGTAGATACCAAACAAGACCTAAGATACCAAACAAAAAACCTATTGTTTGGAATCTACTTCTCAGAAGTACAGGCCAACATGGGAGGACTTTGGCTGACAAAGTTTGCCGATGACTGCAAACTGGGCGCCATAGTGGAAAGTGCATCGGACACTGATATCCTTCAGAAGGGACTCACGGAAACAGATAGCTGGTGCCAGAGCCATGGCCTGAAGTTAAACGCCAAAAAATGTATAGTCATACCCTTCGGGAAAAACAAGGTAACCCCAAGCTACCATATGGGTGGCAATCCACTAAGCACAGAAGAGGTTATCAGGGACCTGGGGACCCAGGTTGACAGTGGCCTTTCTTTTGACACTCACATTGCTAAAGTGGTTAGAAAGACCTTCTACATTGCCCACCTGATCATGAAGGGATTTACATCCAGATCTAGTGAGGTCATTGTTCCCCTGTACTCTTCACTTATCAGACCAATGATCGAGTACAATGCCCCATTCGGGATGTATCTCACCCGACATCTGCAGCAATTGGAGAGACCCCAAAAGTTCCTCACCAAAAGGATAAAGGGACTCCAAAATCTGTCATATGCTGCCAGATTGAAGAAACTCCAGCTCTATTCAGTCGCATACCGTCTGCTCAGAGGTGACATGTGCCTGACATACAAGGCCATGTCCAACCCGGAATTAATGGACATGCTCCACCTCAAAAATCCAAATCCACCAAAACCACTAGAGCAAGCGACTTAAACCTTAGCACGGATATAAATAGGCCGTGCTGGAGGGATAGATTTATCACTCAGAGACTCCCTATGCTGTGGAATAAAATCTCGGTCCATGTGAGGCAGAGCACCTCGCTGACTCTGTTCAAGAGAAATCTAGACCTGTGGATGGGAGATCGTAGGTTTACCCCGGGAATCATCTCTGGGTCACTGCTGGACAGAGGCACAACAAACTAATGGGCACAGTATTTTTTCATATAAGGGGTGGCGTAAGCCACAATAATTTGGGCTAGGCTTATAAATGCCTTAGGGCAGATAGCCTAGTATAAACCTATGAACCTATGAACCTATGAAGAGAGGACCCAGAACTGAACCCTGTGGTACTCCACTTGTCACTGGTCTGAAGTCAGATTTGGAGTCTGCTACTTTCACAGTGTGGGTTCTGACAGTGAGCCAGTTGGCAACCCCATCTTGTGACATAGGGATTTATACCTATTTAATGCAATAACTAAAGTAAACTATATTAGATGTCCTGCAATCAGCATAATTTTTTTTATTTTATTTATTTATTTTACATTTATTAACCAGAAAATTCCAAGTGGACCAGGTCCATTTACAGTGGATGCCTGGGGAGAAAAGCTCCAAAACATTGTTACAAAAAAAAAAACAAAAAAACAAGAGAAGCAAATTTATGCAGTGTTATACAAAGGTCATTTAAATAATACAACATGGAGTGAGACATTTTGCCAGACAAACACTGAAAATATATAAAATAAATTGGAAAAAGACATTTTCCAGGAAAAATAGTCAGGAATTCCATTTAATGTGCAGGTGTATAATGGTTGTGACTAAAAGAGGAACAATCGACCGCTATGAGAAGTAGCAACTAATAGCCAGAGTTATTGGCTGGGTTTAATACTGTAGAGGGTTAAAGTGAGTAGTTTGTAAGTTGGAAAAAGACGAGGGGGGATGGGAGAGTAAAGGTTAAATGATAAAAGGACATAACCAGGTGTTTAGTAGATGTGATTTGAGGGAGTTTTTGAATTGTAGGGTGGTAGAGGCAGTGGTCAGAGAATAGGGGAGGGAATTCCAGTTTTTAGCAACGGTGTGGGAAAAGAGCACTTTGCCTGCAGTATTGTTTGCCCTGGAGATACAGAGGAGAGATTTGTCACTAGATTGGAGATACCGATTTGCAGTGTAATGGGTAAGAAGACTGGATATAGATTTTTTTTTTCAGGATACTTAAGGATGTTATATGCAGTAACTATCTGGTGGTAGTTAAGTAGTTGTGGTAGCTCTAGACATTTTAGTTCTTTTAGTGCAACACAGTGATGTGTTCTGTAACTGGAGTTTGTAGCAAACTTGGCTATCTTATTGTAACAGGATTCTAGCTTGTTTAGGTCAGTTCTTCTAATATGGGTGAAAATAGGTGGTGCGTACAGTAGTGTGGACAGAAGGTGACTCTGGGAAAGGGTGACTCTTGCTTGGTGTGAGAGAAAGTTTTTGTGCCTGTATAGTGCGCCCATTTTTTGTGAACCAATTTGATGGTTTGTGAGATGTGGATATCAAAGTGAAGATTGTTGTTAATTTCAATACCAAGATGTTTGGTGTGGTCTGGTCAGAAGGGGAGATGGTAGTGCCGTTTTTAGAGGTGATGGAAAAGGAGAGGAGAGCTTTTGATTTGTTAGGGGAAAATAGTAGTTTTGTCTTATTGGGTTTTAGGATAGTTGGATACCTGAGATCCATTTTTCTACAGAATTAAAGGTTTCCTGGGTAAGTTGCTGTAGAATGGTGGGAGATGAGACAGTGCAGATCAGGGTTGAATCATCTGCATATTGAATAAGTGTGCTATGCTGGGTAGAGCTATTCAGGTTGTTTATGAAAACAGAAAAGAGAAGTGGGCCCAGTATAGAGCCTTGTGGGACTCCTGTGGTAGTTGGAAGTTGGGAGGATAGTGCTGCTTGCATTGGACAGATTGTTGCCTGATTACCGAGACAAGCTGTTGTCTTATAATTTATAATCTTATAATTTAAGGATAAACCATTCTACTGCTGTTGCTTTATGTTTGCTGCTCAGTTTGCTACAAATGACTATTTTTTTGACATACTGCCTTTATGCAATCACCCTGAAGTCAGCAGACTATGCGGAGTCCACCATTTTGTTTGTGATCACTTACTGATGACTGTTTTCCCCCAAACCCTGACTACATTGTTATTATTTGTGTTACTCCCTAAGTTTTAACACAACTCCTTTTCTGCACCTTTAAACAGATTATTTTGAACACATCTTTCAAATGAGATCCCATGGCATTTATTGTAACACGTGTAGTGGAAGATTCCTGATGCTCTGACCAAATTCTCCCTAGTCTGTATGAATATCACCGCTGGTCTCTCCTGGAAAGAGACCACTGGTCTAGAGGGACTGACCTGGCCGACAAAGCACAAATTAATTAATGAATAAAATAAATACAATTTTCACAGACTCACTATGGGTATTGATTCATGCTTATTACAGAGACAAGCTACTGTCTTATATTTTAAGGATAACCCATACTACTGCTGTGCTTGGGTGAGGATCTCTTGGCCTTATTCCTCCTATGTGCATGGTGTCACTTACTAATGCATCTGAGTCATAGTACAGCCTGAACAAAAACTGGGGTCAGTCGTCTTTTACACCCCTATCTCAACATTACTCTGCAGCACTGGGCTTCTACTTGCCATTATCTCACTTTCCTCAGCAAAGTGCCACCATGTGATGGGAGGGTGGCCTAATGGTTAAGGTGTTTACCTTACAAGCTCAAGGTGCAGGGTTTGATTCTCACAAGGTCTAAATGACTAGGCTTACAATGGCTCACCAGGGCAGTTAGCTTAGTACTAACCTATGTGCCTTCAACGTCATTAGCATAATCTGCTTCTATTGTAATCATCTTGTCTAGTTCTGTCAAGCTTCTTTTGAATATGTTTTTTATCCAGAGTTATGCCATCACATATAACCTTGTTTTTAAATTCTGTGTTATACAATCACATATAATCTTGTTTATAATACCTCTGTAAATTGTATTTATTTATTTATTAATGTGTTAGGTATTTTGCAGACATTGTGGAGCCTTTGTAAAAAAAAATTCTGACTATGTTCATAGCAAGTAGTAATTGAAATAAAGGAAATAACTAATCAGTCAATCAAGCCAATAAAAAAAAAATAAAGCACAAAATAAAAAAATAAATGCCCTATGCATGACTGCCATGTTACGCACATCCCTAGTTTGTGTTACTTTTTTTGGAATCAGTTTTGGTACCTCAGAACGCTGCTGGCATTGTTCATGTTTGTTGACAAACACAGTGAGTTGGATATAATATTTTTCTCTAGGAAACCAGAATAAAGTGAGGATTATGGTGTATGTGCAGACAGAGATAAGAAAAAGCTAAGCACTTTTAACTCACTTTATATGCGCTTTAACACCAGTGGGGTAGGGCAGTAACATAAAGGGGAAAAAAGGACTGTGTGACAGCATCCTGGTATAAATCAGTATTTTGTGTAACACAATGGAGAAGGAGCACTTAATTACAAAATATATGTCAGATTTAAGCAGAAAGACAAACTTAAAATAGTGCATTATTTTTACATGTTTTCAAAAGGAAAACATTTTTTTATGCCTCTCAGGTTATACATGCTGCTCTGTGTTCTTTCTCCCCCCTGCCCCCCAAACTGTTCTGTTTACAACTCCTCCTACAGCTGGGCTGATGATCTGTGGACCTTGTGAATGCAGCTGCAAGCCTTACCCTAGTGTTACTTGACATTCTAACTTTTTTCTTTGAATGAAAGAGCAGACTGTCTCCTCAAAAGTCAGGCGTGGGAAGTTTGAAACACCACACCCCCATTCTCTGAAAAGTGTTCAGCCATAAATCAGACAATATGACAAAGCTCTTTGTGAAAGAAGACAAATATAATATGGAGTGACCTCCTCCTAAGGGCAGGAAAAAGGGTTTTAATGCAAGGCCAACTTGACATTTCAGATCACCCGCTTTGCCTAATCTATACAGAACAGAGCACAAAGCTGCCTCCCTGCTATGATAGCATAATACAATGGGATAGCCTGGCCTAAAATCACCAATCAGGAGTCTGATTAAAGTGTGTGCATGTGGGCTGGGGGAAGCTAGCAAAAAGCTGATGACTTGTCACAGAGCTACTCACAAAGTAGCCTCAGCTGAGACACAAGGCGGTTATTCAGCTTGTGGCAGATGCTTGTTTCCTGCTGTACGTGTTGTGCCTTTAATATAATTCACAAGTAATAGAAACAAAAGTGAGTCTGTGCGCATGCGCGCACGCCTGTGTGTGTGTGTCTGTGTGTGTGTGTGTCTGTGTGCATGTGTGTGTCTGTGTGTGTGTGTTTTTATGTTTGGGGCCTTTTGTAGTCTGACATTTGCTAAAGCAAATATGCTAAGGTTTATCTTGTTCTGATTTTTCATCCTGACAATGAGCTACTCAATTTTGTATTCATGTACATGCTTCACTGTTTTGTGTGTTTGTGTGGTAGGATGGACTGGGGTGGGGCTACAAATCACTAACCCCAGGAGACCATGGGAAAATTATCCATCACATGGTAGACTAGATAAAATTTCTTTCCGTACATGTTTTCCGTACATTTTATTATGAGTAATAGAGTATGCAGAATGCCAATGTGAGTAGCCTTACTATAACCCCAAATTTCAAGGTGTGTTATGCCTCTTGATATTACTGGATGAAATATATGTTTGGTGTATTTATTTTTACCACACATATTTTTGCCTTTGCACTTGACTACTGGTCATATAGCTTTCTTATCCTTTATACAGACAGATAGGCACACAGAAATGCACATACCCAGAAATAAATATATATATATATATATATATGCACACACACACACACACACACACACACACACACACACACACACACACACACACACACACACACACAGATGCTTCTGCATAACGACATATGCACAGACATGTACACAAGTATATAAAGTACTTGCACACACAAGCACACATATAGACACAAACACACAGACACACACACTCTTTCACTGTGATATGATCCATGGCATTCTAATTTTAGGACATATGCATGAATGAGAAGATGAATCACTGTGCTGATTGTATAATCTCACATCACTAATGGCATTGTGTTACTGAACTATTCTGTGTATTATATGACTGCCATAGTTTAAATGCTCAGAATTCTTGGGTAATAGACTACTTTGCTAACACAATGCCTAGTGCATAGCCATTAGGCTTGTTTGATACACACTTGAAAACTACAAAGCTAATGTAGAATAGGGAAAAAAACACTGCAAATAAAACCTTATATTAGACTAGCAAGGAGGATAACACTATGTTTTAAAGCAAGCCTCTGTTTGGAGATCAAGGTAGTTGAGCTACTATCACTCAAAGGTCACATCGTGGGCTGTGTGACTATTTCTGTGCACTGCCAAAGTTTGCAGAAGCATCTGGATTCTGAAATAGTACCCTATTCCAAACATTCATTGTGCATAGGGTTTCTTGGCAACAGTACTAGGTCTTTAGATGATGGGTAAGTAGCAACTCTGATGGTCTGAAGGACCATTTTATTGCCCAAGACAGGGTATTCTCTTGGTGTGGCAGTGCTGTCAGCATCACATAGTATGACTCTGCATCTCATCAATGGGGAACTAATTTACAGATGCTGGAGCAAAATATTTAGGACTAAATGCTGCTATCTGCTACTACTGAAAAAACAGTAAAGAGTCTGCTCCAAACAGATCTGAAATGGAATAACTGGACATGATAATGATTCACTTTTAGGAAACTCCACTTCATGTTTAGGTTTATTATAATGCCTATAACCTGAGTCCTTCATGTAAAACAAAGTAAAAAACAGCACTATACAATCAAGCATACCTATTAAAACAATACATAATATTAAAATGTCATTGCAGTGGGCTAGTTGGGTGGTACAGTGATGCAGTGGGTAACATTTGCGCCACACAGCAAGAAGCTCTCTCAGTTATTCTCTAGGATGCCTTCTCTGCTGAGTCTGCATGTCCTCCCTGTGTTTGCATACATTTTCTCCAGGTGTTTTCCAGTTTGCTTGTCTCCTAGTGCTCCTCTTTCCTCCCACATTCAAAAGACATGCAGTAGGTGGATTGGATACTCAAAACTGGCCATAGGTGTGAGTGCATATATGTGTGTCTCTGTGTAGTATGAAAACACAAAAAAACAAAAAAAAAAGACCTAAACAAACTAGAATCATGTTACAATAAAATTGCAAAATTCGCCAATAACTCCACTTTTAGAAGCCATCACTGTCTTGCCCTAAAGGAGCTACAGTGGTTAGAACTCCCACAGTTAATTGGTTACCACCAACTAGTGCTCACATTCAACATACTAAAGAATCCCTATAAAACTCCAGCCATAAACCAACTACTAAACCAATATTCAGCAAACCATCCTCTACGCTCATCCAACAAAACCCTGCTCTGTATATCCAAAGCCAACAATACTGCAGGAAAAGCTCCTTTCTCTCATACCATCGCTAGGAAATGGAATAACCTCCCCAAAATATCTCTTCAGCACCATCTATTTCACTGTTCAAAAAGTTACTTAAGTCACACCTCTTGGAATCCTGGCTCTGTCCTTGCATCACATAAATGCTTTCCTGTTGTCCTCCAATTTTTGCTACCTTCCTCTCCTCACTGCTTACTATCTCTATTATACAGTACTCAAATACTAGCATACAGGGCCTACTATGTGTAAATTATTGCCTCTTGTGTGATGTGTCTTTTGATTGAATCAGTTAATGTGAGTCTTTTCTCCCAAATACTGCCATCCAGAGTCTACTATGTGTAAATTAAGCTTGCTTGGAACAAACCATTGTATGATATATCTTTTTTGATTGCATATTTACCACTGTACACATTGTTTGATGTGGAGCTTTTCTCTCCGGCCCTCCACTATAAATGGACCTCTTTCCAGTCAAACTTTCCCAGTAAACAAATGCAAAATAAAATAAATAAATAAAATAAAATAAACAACTGGGGGTAGGGCTAGCCACCCAGCAGTGTGACCACTGGCTCTATATGATTGTCACTACTGATGTGACACGCCAGTCTCTTGTGTAAAAGATGGAAAAAGGGGATATGGGTGCGTGGAGTGTAGTAGGACAGTTAAAACAACAGAGAGTATATTAAAGTGCTCAGACATAACGGTAAGAATATACAAGCCTTTTGAAGAGCTAAGCCATTGTAATTCAACTCGGAAAGGTATGGCTTGAGGAGCTGCTTGAAATCACTTAATAGCAGTCAGCCTTTCAACTTCTCTGGCAGCAGACTCCAAAAAGGTGCTCCCTGATAAGCAAAGGAATGTCTCCCAGATTACTCAGCCTGTAGATTTGGAGTTACCAGCAAACCCCTGGTGGCCATGGGCATGAGGCATGAAGGCTGATATCATACCAGCATCTCTCAAAGGTAAGGGGAAACCAAGACATGCAGGTCCAAGGAAACCATGACAAGAATTTTATAGATGATTCAAGATCTTATTACTAGCCAGTGCAAAATTCCCAGAACTCGTTTTTTACGATGGCATGAAAAATACACCAGCAAGTAGGAAGTTTAAAATAGCTGCAGGCAATCCACATTTGAGGCAGAAATCTCCAGCTAAAGAGAATTGCAATAGTTAAGGAATGAAGAAACCATGACAGGTAAAACTACATAGAGATCTGCAGGTGGAATAAAGTACTTAATTAGTAGTGTTACTGATGTGAAAACAGAAAGATTTGATGCGTGTCTTATTCGTACTACAGACAACCACTCTGCCTTTAAGACCCTGCTTCATTCCCATCTCAAAACCCTCTGGGAATGTTCCTGCTCTCATCCCACATGACCCCCATTTCTCACACTCCTTTACTTCTCTCTTCTCTTCATCATTTCTCTGACTACCATCTTCATTTTTCTCCTTTACTCCGACTCTTGCTCTACTTTTTTTTTTCTTATTGTCCCTCCCTTCTGACATTCAACAATTAACACCTCTTATCTCCCTATCCTACTTTAACACTGCTAAGATTTCATGTAAAACTGTTATGTCAACCCTGTGTTATTTCACATTGTAACAAGTCTAACAGGAATATGCACCAATGGATTGTTCTTATTTTAATTGATTTATTTATGTGTGTGTGTGTGTGTGTGTGTGTGTGTGTGTGTGTGTGTGTGTGTGTGTGTGTGTGTGTGTGTGTGTGTGTGCATGTGTGTGTGTGTAATTTACCCTTTGCTTTTTTTTTTTACTGTATTTTCACTGCAATCGGGGATTTTTTGTCATGTTGTATAATACCATCGTTCTTCAATAGTATTATGTAAATGTAAATGCATTGCCTTCATATTATATTGCTGTTCATGGAGCTTTTCTCCCCTGGACTCCATTGAAAATGGGCTCTTCTCGGCCCAATGGAGTATCCCAGTAAACAAACTGTAAAATAAAAATAAATAAATGAGAACTAAAACCTGGTCCTAATTGGGCATCAGAAACAACCCTCAAGGTTTCATACTTCTCTACCCGAGTTGCAGTTTGTCATCCCAATAGGTGGAATTAGAAAGCAACAGTGGAGTGAGAGAACCCCATAATGTGTCATGAACAACCATGTCATGGATCTTAGAAGGCTGAGTTTCATCTGATTGCTAATCATACAGCCATGGATGCATTATAAATCTGTAACTAATTTGTTTATGGCAGACATTACTTCCTAAGGGAAGGAGACATGAAGCTGCATGCCATTAACGTGGCAGCTGTATTGCAATCCTCTCCCACAAATAATATCCCCAAAGGAAGCATTTATATGACAAATGTCAAGCGACCCAAAATGGATCCCTGTGAAACACCATCAATGAGAGTGTATGCAAAGGATAAATTAACAACTGAAACCATTGTATGCATTCATCTAGAAACAAGTAGGAGATGAATCAGCTAAAGACTAGCCCTGCAATGCCTAATGATGTGGCTGATGACAGACCAACACTGTATAAAGGCATTGATCCCATTCCACTAGAAGATCATTAAAGACCTTCAGCAGGGTTATCTGACTATGTCTGTGCTGAAAAATAGACTGTAATGGATCAGAAAGATTGTTGCCCTTAAGATATAAATCCAACTGCACATGAACCACTTTGTGTAAAACCTTCCTAATAAGTGTAATGAGACAGACAGGTCTCCAACTACCAGATTATTTGAATTGAAGCCCACCTTACAAGACTGAGAGAAGTCAGATCCTTCTTTAAGAATGGTAAAACAAATCACCTTCCTAAGTGAAGATGATGTGATCTGGTACATGAGTGGACCAGGTACTTCCACATGAAATATCACCTGGTAGGACATGGATCCAGTCCAAAAGTAGTTAGTCACATACAGTTAACAAGAGAAACAGACTCATTCTAATCAGGATATTAAAATCATAGCAGTATCAAGACAGCCAACATGCTCTGGGACCACCTATTGTCCTTATAATAATGCAATGTGAAACACTCTATATGAACAAGGCAATTTTTGTGACAAATAAATAACTTTAAAGTTGATATTCATCACTAAACAAAACTTTCTGGCTGGCGAGTTGGGCCAGATTGCACCTTCCAACCTGGAGGAGAGTAGCTGGTCTTTTTGCCACAGCTGGGATCTCTTGTGATAGTATAGTGACTTCTTCTAGGAGGTCTCCCTTCATAAACTGGGTTGAGCTTAATTAACAAAAGCCTGTGCTTTAGCAGACCACTGCACTAGTGGTAGTCTAACCTTCATGCAGCCAGTTTCACTTCATAGAGTTCAAAATCATACCACAGCTCACAGAACACAAAGTGGATTGGAATGCATGATTACTGAATAAAATGATCTAGAGATACCATCAAGGCCTCACTGTATACGTTGACAATCCATCTGGATCACAAGCACTTGAAACTAAATAGGAACCCATTAGACTAGGGTGGACTAAAACAAAATTTCTGCAATATACTCTGAGTGTTTATATGTAGATACTAGGCATGCATCCCAGAAAACTATTAAGGGGAAACTAGACAAATTCCCAGTTGCCCCAAAGCACACTGTCTGGTTAAGTGACTTGCTCAAAGTTAAACAGCAAGCAAATGGAGGAGGAATAATTCAAACTCTGTACCCTTTACAAAGATGCAGCTCATTAGCATATCAGAGTTTTAGTCTTCTGAAATAACTACTATCAAAGACTAAAAACACTTCCTCCATGGGACTTGACAGCATAGCTAAATGTTTAATAAATAGCTCCAACATGCTCTTGCCAAACCGCTCCTTAAATCATTTAACCTAATCATAGCCACAGGATTTGTTCCCATATTATGGTGTACCACACTGCTAATGCCCCTCTACAAGGATGGCCACACCATAGACCCTGGTAATTATAGAACAGTCAGCCTTATGCGCCTGATCTGCAAAAGTATGGACTATTTCATAACTGATCACATCAATTATGATATCAAAAATCTCATTAAGCTAGACCTTCAATAGTTTGGCTTTATCAAAGGGAGATTTTGTCTATTAACTCTAGTTTTATTTCTTTGAGAGGTTTAAACAGGCTGTAGACAGTAGTCATGCTGTTCACACAGCGTACCTTGATGTAGTCAAAGTGCTGTATGCCATTCTCCAGTGTAAGAAAGCTAAAGGTTATAACTATAGACATTTACATGGTAAGATGCATAGCAAATTGGCTAACAGTCAGAACCCACATAGGTCACGTATCTGGCAGTTAGGAAAGGATTGGCTATGGCTATGAACTGTTAATAATCTGCTTCCTGTGGCAGAGGGTTTGATTCCCTCACCCTTCATTTACTTACTGTATGACCTTGTGCATAACATTTAACCAATCACTGCTTTGTTGCAACTGGGAATTTGGTCTCCTTAATGGTCTCCTTGACTGAATACCTAGTAACCACCTATTTGGCAGATACCTCATCTGAAGATGCAAAAGTAACCTGTACCAATATACTAGGTCTGGCATTTACTTTTCTGATTTCCAAACTGGGACCCAGGACCTCTTTCCTTTCCATTGTTAGAAGTAAATCTACACTTAATGATGATGGTTGCACTTGTGCAATTGGCATGGCTTGGAGAACTGTTGTTACATATATTAATGACTGGATTGGTGAGATAAATATTGTTAGGCAAACAACAAACAGAACACAGTTTGGAAATGATGCATCTATTGTCTATAAAGATCATTCAACTCCTATGAAACAAGACAATGCCCCTGACAACTTTGGAATCTTGAATGCAAATATTCAGCAAAAGAGAAGGTAGAAAAAAAAGGGCAAGGGGCACGTGAAACGGAAGAACTCAAAATTGAAGGGGAAGGAGTGAAGAACATTACTGTAAGAAAAAAGAAGAGAAAGACAGATGTTGACTACGTGGCTCAAGCTGTGGATTTTCAATGCCAGCGGGATGAGAATTTAATACACAATGAAAACAGTGAGATTAATAAGACTAATGGTGATGAAGATCTATCCTTTGTAACAATTGATAGAGCAATTGATAGAGCCGATATTATTGTAATAGAAGTTGAAACTTCTGCAGAGCTGGGTATAAATGTTTTACTGTAACAGAAATTCTATCAAAAAATCAGGTGGAGGTGTTATGATAGGGATTAAAAATAGTTATGAGACCTGCAATTATTACATGTTCAGTGATAACACCAATACTATAGACTGTATAAATGACAATAAAGACAACCCTGGAACATATAACAATTGTTGGAGTGTATAGACCACCAAAGTCAAGTGCAGATGACCTAGAGGAATTCATACATTTCTTGCATGAAACACAGGAGGGAAGAATAATATTAGCTGGGAAATTAAATTTACCAGAAACAGACTGGAATAATATTGATTCAACAACATTAGTAGGGAAATTATTCACAACATATATTCAGGAACAACAATTGCTTCAGATTGCAAAAAAAAACTACCAGCGGACAGAACATGCTAGTCATTGTGTCCCTGAAGAAATTACTGTTACTTCAAGTCAAGTTTTGCCATCATTGATGTGCAGTGATCATGGAGTTATAAAGGTTAATTTGTTGCTAGATAATTCTGCCAAACTGAAATTTAAACCAATGTAGAGAAGGTTAATTACAGATTATTTGCAGGCAAGACAGTCACTATGTAAAACTAACTGGAGTGAGATGTTCAGTGGAAAAACAGCAGATGGAATGTGAAACGTTTTGAAATAAAAATTATTTGAGTGCAAAAAAATCAAAAAATGTTTAACATCAGGATCTAGGCACGCAACACCCGGGGGGGGGGGGGGTTATATTTCCATAAGAACAAGATACCTGATTAAGGTGTGAAACAAAAATATAAGAAATGGAAGAGAGGTTGAACTACAGCTTTGAAAACTGAAATAAACAACCTGGACAAACAGATTAAGCATAGTGTGAGATAAGATCAAGAAAAATTTGCAGAAAATTTATATAAAGATATTGAGCATAATAGGAAACCTTTTTATAGATACATAAGATGTGGAAGGAGTAAAGGCACAACATATTATAGATATATTTACAAAATCTTATGCAAAACAGTTTGGCTGTACAAAAGGGATGATATGTTGTCCTAGTGACATCCAGGTAACCTCAGATACTGGAATCAAATTAGATTATATTGAAAAAGAACTGTGCAAACTGGATCCAAACAAAGCACAGGGAGGAGATGTAATTTGTCACTAAGTTACATAAATATGGGTAGATTCCTCAAGATTGGAGACATGCTCTTATTAAACCTGTCTTTAAGGGAACGGGGAGTAGAACAAACCCAGAGTCATATAGACCCTTAAGTCGACTTTCATGTTGTGGAATAATGATGGAGAAGGTAATTTTGGATAAGTTATTGTCAGAATTGGATAGGTTGGGACTTGAAACCATATATCAGCATGCATATGTTGAAAATAGATCTATCACCACCTGTAGCATGATATTCTATAACAATATAATAACAACTATGAATGAAAAATTGTGCTTTGATGCAATATATACATGTAGATTTAACTTCAGCATTTGACAGGGTCATACAGAAAACACTGATCAATAAATTAGAATAACTAGGTATTGCTGTATTCTTGATAAGATGGATAGCTGCATGGCTTACAAATAGGACATGGCAAGCATCATACAGCAACTGGACAGGTGAAATCCTTAGTTACAGTCAGGATGTCCCACAGGGCTCTGTCCTAAGCCCTTATTTTTATTTATTTTATTTTTTATTTTACATTTGTTAACTGGGGGGTGTCTGACTGAGCTGAAAAGGCCCTTTTTCAGCAGAGGCCCGGGGAGAAAAGTTCCACAAAGAAAAATTACAGATACATTTAGTTAGACATAATCAGTATGCACACAAATTATAAAAGACATGTTTTTACAGTGGTATGCGGCACATCAACAGTTACAGTGGAGAGAACAAACAAAAAAAATATTACTTTAAAAATAAAGGTAATTAACAGATTTGTAGTGTACAGTTGAAATTTGGAACATAGGTAGAATACATACATAGTACACAGGTACAGTACATACATTGTAGATTAGCCAGTGTTTGTGAGTAAGAGTGAAAACTATTATTAAGTACTCTAGGTTTAGTATGTGTACCTTATCCGCTTTCACTAGCCTGAGGAGCAATCATGGCACTGCCAACTTTGCTTGAGATGTTGCCTAATGAGGTTTTTAAAGGAGGCTTTGGATGATGTGTGTTGTATGCTAGTGGGGAGAGAGTTCCATTGTTTAACCACTGAGCTACTATATAGTGTGTCTCCAAAGCTATTGTAGCTGTTGGTGACTTCTAGTAGTAGTTTGCTTGATGATCTAAGAGGCCTTTTGGCTGAGTGATGTTGTACTAGGTTTTTGAGGGCAGGACACTTATTGGGGAGGTAATATATAGAATGACAGAGGCAGAGCTGATTGTAAGTTAGGAGGTTGGGCAGTTCAAGCCAGTGGAGCTGTCTCAAAGCAGTACAGTGATGAGTTCTATATGAGCAATTTGCAGCAAAGCAGGCCATTCTGTTATAGCAGGCTTCCATTTTGCTTAGTTCAGTTTTGTTGAGATTAGTCAGAATGGGAGATGCATAGAGTAGGGTGGATCGAAGTTGGGAGCAAGCAATGGCCGATCTTGTGTTGTTGGTAAGAAATGGTTTGATACGGTAGAGTGATCCCAGTTTGGCATGTACTTTTTTAATAGTTAAGTTAAGATGACTATCAAATTTTAGGTGGTAGTCTATGGTTACTCCTAATAGCTTAACCTGTGCCACTGGAGTGATTGGAGTAGCATTTGTGGAGTAGATAGTGAATTGACTGTTATCAGTGTTTTTGTTAGAACTGGTTATAATCATAAGCTGAGTTTTCTTTGGATTGAGGATAAGATGGGCTTTGGTAAGGTAGTTTTCAACGTCAGAGAATGCTAGTTGAGTTGTTTGCAGGAGGGTGGGAATGTTTTGTGCAGCACAGATTAAGGTAGTGTCATCTGCATACTGAATGATAGATGCATGCTGTGTGGAGGTATGGAGGTCATTTGTGAAGACTATGAATAGTAGTGGTCCTAAGATAGAACCCTGTGGGGCTCCTATAGTTATGGGCAGCTGAGGAGAGAGAGAATTTTCCCATTTCACAGCTTGGTACCTGTCAGTTAAGTAGCTTTGGAACCAGGTAAGAGTGGAATTTGATAGGCGATATTGGTTTAGTTTGTTTAGCAGGATTTGGTGTGAGACTGTGTCAAATGCTTTGGACATATCCAAAAAAGAGTTGACACCTGTAGGCCTTCATTTTTTAGATGGTTTACTGTGTCTGTGAAGCAGAGGAGGGCTGTAGTGGTACTATGGGCAGGTCTGAAACCATGCTGAGTAGGTGACAGGATGTTGCTGTCTAGGAGATAGTTTACTTGTTTAGATTGTATCTTTCAGACTTAACTTTTTCATCTGAGGTGTTCTGCAGTCTATTTGCAGACAACCTGAAATTGGGTAAACTGATTACATGTGTTACAGATAAGGCATGTCTGCAAAATAACTTGACTAAATTGACCAGTTGGGCACAGGAGAATAATATGCTGATTAATACTAATACACCAAAAACTAAGCATTTGAGATTTGGGGAGACAAAAACTGAAAGGTGAATATTTAATACCATACACAGTGATTGAAACTGTAGACTCATTTAAGGACCTGGATATATGGGTAGATCCAGCTATGAGATTTTCTAATCATTTCAGTCAATTGGTTAATGATAGTCATAGAACAATAGGTTGTATAAAAAGATTTATAAAGTGTAGGAAATCAAACATGATAAAGTCATTGTTTGTTAGTTACATTAGACCCAAACTTGAGTATGGAATAACAATATGGAAACCCTATATGAAGACAAACATGAGTAAACTGGAAAGAGTGCAGTGGAAATATACCAAGGGCATCCATGGATGTGAAAATTTAAGTTATTATAAAAGACTAAAATATCTGAACTACAGTGTCTCTTATATATATCTAAAAGGAGATCTTATTCAGATATATTGTGCATTTAGAGACAACCTATGTAGAAGATTCTATAGGAATGAGAAGTGTATTAATTTGGTCACTCACAGAGTAGCTGATGCATGGAACAGACATCTAAATTACATTAAAGCAAGTACTAGTTTAGATATTTTAAGAACAGCCTGGACACTTATTACGGGAACAAGTGTTTTGGTATATTGGCAAGCTAGAAGGGCATTAATGCCCGTGCTTGAATTATTTGTTTGTATGTATAACTGCATTGGGTGTTACTGTGAAGACCCCTATGACACCCATATCCAAACCCTTCAGGAAGAACTTATCCTAGTTAGTACCTGGTATATTGAAAATGAAATCCAATTAGATGCAAAAAAGTGTTGTATCATTTTATTTGGCAAACAACCCCTACCCTCAACACATAGTATAGACAATGCTCCACTACTTAATAAAAATGTAGTTAGTGGCTTGGGCACCTGGGCTAAATGGTGCCTCTCCTCTGTTCATCAAGTATTAACTGTAGCTAGAACATTCTTCTGCTTACTACAACTAATAGCCCAAGGGTATATCATCCATATCTAAAGATGACACAATTCCCTTATATTCAGCATGGGTTAGACCATAGTGCAATGCCCCCTTTCTGATATATCTCAAATGACATCTCAAACATCTAAAGAAGCCACAGAGGTCCCTGACCAAGAAGATTCTAGTTTAAATATCCCAACCTACCAACAGATGCTAGAGACTTTATCCCTTTACATAATATCCTACAGACTCTTGAGGAACAAAACACCTATCCCAACATTAGAGACCCTGCTGTCTTTGATCTGCTATAACCCCACAAATCTAATACCTTAGCTAGCATGAGAACCAGGGACCTAAATCTTCACCATCAGAAAAATAGAACACGGTGGAGAGGTAGATTCATTAGGCAATGCTGCACCCCTCTTTGCAATAAGCTGCCCCTGTAGCTTAAGCAGTTCAATACATTGTCATCCTACAAACCACACCTGGGTGACTGAATAGGTACCCTCAAATGTACCTTGTGATAACTGGCCAAGCCCTCCCTGAGAAAGGGATAACAGACTGAGGGTAGGTATTAGCAAGGTGCTGATGGTCACAAGACTAAATTGCCTTGAAACTCCTCTGAATCATATGGAACTTACCTATGTACCTGTAAGAGTTGGAAATGTGGGCTAATAATCTGCTATCTTGGGAAGTACTGTGGCTGTGAAGAGTCTGTGTTAATGGAATCAAACACAGCAGTTGCACTCTCCCAAGTGGAAGGAGAAGACAACCTGTATGCAAGCGTTTAAAAGTGACATGTTATACAAGGATTCTGTTTCAAGCAAAAGCAATATTTATTACTGCTGTTTTACTTAGGGGAATCAACCTGATGTCTTAGCTTCATGCACGTTGGTGGGTAGGCAACATTATATAATGTTCTTTCATTCATTTAATAAACTGCTTTTCCTGGTGATGGTCACTGTTGTAACTATTCATAACAAGTATGAACTTTAAACTAGCTCTGACAGAATAAGTAATAGATGGATAAACTGGCAAAATCAAGGCTAATTTGGAATCATATAACAGAATATGCTAATGGGACCAGACTTTAGCTGCAATATGCTCTGCCATCTCACTATATTTAATAATAAAATAAATGGATTCTAATTTCTTAATACTAGGGTGGAAATTTTTCCAAGCCTCACTTATACCTACAGAATAAAAAACATCAACAAACAACTCACAAACAACAAAAATAAAAAAATAGAATCACCAAATAAACAAGTAAAAGGTCAGGATGAATTTAAAGCAAATTTGTTAAACAACTAACCCTTCAAGTTAACAAACTATTCAAAGTTAAAAATACATTTCAAAAATTCACTCAAAATCTCATTTATACCTCACCCTAATTCATCAATTATCCATGACAAATCCACAGTTAAACCATTTGATGTTATTGTGTTCAACTGTAAAATGTACATCACTTCAGTTTTATTCAACAATTTTTCTTATAACTTTCTTTTTTTTAAACAGTTTTATTGATTTTGATTATAATGAAAACAATCACATAGACATATATAAGATAATTTACATTATAGATTTACAAATTCTTAACATTTATTTATAGCATTTAAATGTGAATATATGAATAACAAAGCAAACAAACTAAAGTATGTACATAAACATCCAGTATTTATACATCAACATACACTATAACCTTCCTTTTGTAACTTGTTCTCATGAATGACAAGGAAAGTAAATTACCTTTATGCAAAATGATCATTTTGTTCCAACATATTTTGTAAGTTAACCCATAAATGATGTTCATATGTCTTTCTAGATGTTCTAGAGGTTATGGTTCTTATCTGTAAATGACTAACTTCTTTTAATAAATTAGTAAACTCAGAGAATGTAGGAGGATGTTTTGAAATCCAAATTTTTGTTATGATCTTTTTAGCCACTGCCAATATAGTCCATAGTAATGTGTATTTTGTTTTCCTAACACATTGTTGAACAGGTGTATTAAATATGATTAAGGATTTATTCAATATGAAGTTGTCTGAAAGAAGTGTTTGTAAAAAGTCATTTACTTTATTCCAAAAGATATTTAAGGTTGGACAGTCAAAACACATATGTGCCCAATTAATATCGACATTAGAGTTGCATCTATTACAGATGTTCTGTTTTTTATTAATGTTGTCCATTATTTGTGGTGTATAAAATTATATATTCATGGATCTCCATGTGTAAATCTTCCATTTCAGAGAAAATGATGTTTTCCCAGCTGATTGTAGCATGTTAACCTTATCTTGCTCACTTGGGGAATTATGAGTAATTAAACTATAATAACTCCAGTAGTTAATGTGTACAAGAACATGTTTCTTCTCTTAAAAGTCTATAAATAAAGGAGAGACTACCTGAATATGCATGCTGGTGTAATAATGTTGATTGAAGAAATTGTAATAATATCTTGGTGTCATGTTTGCTAGTTGGTGAAGCTAGTTTCAGCTTATTATCAAGATATAGTATAAGTGTTTGTATATCTAACCATGAGGAGTTATTAAGTGTATATTCCTGTATAATATGATCCATTGAACTAGTCTTGTATTCATAAGTTTGCTGGAACCAGTATTTGAGTTTATTGTTTTTCAGTTGAGAAATTTTGTTAATATCTGAGGTAACAAAAGTCTCTTGTGTATATGCTATAGGAAATAAAAAAGTAGTCTTTATATTTAACATGTTTATATATAAAGTTTCTAAAGTTAATTATAATATTATGTATGTAACTGGCACTATGATTAGGATTAGTATGTGTGATAAAATATTCTTTTAAGATCCATATAAAAGGTGTGTTTATGAATTCTAGTTGATATGTTGTTGGTCTCGTTATAAGTTCCATGGCTGATACTTCCCATAAAGATTTCCATTTAGCTAAATAGGTTATATCTAAGAGTTGAAAAATTGATCTGATTATAGCGGAAATCAAATAGAGATTTAGATCTGGGAAAGCTATTCCACCATTTTTCCAGCTGTTAGTATGTTGATTAAGAATACTTCTAGTTTTTTTTTGTGACCAAATGAATCTTAATACTAAAGTGTTTAGTTTATTTATAAACCTTTTTGAGGGTAGAATTTGAATGGATTGTATTATGTATAAGTTTGAATGGATTGTATTATGTATAAGATTTTAGGTAGAATTATCATTTTTATAATGGTTAGTCTTTCTTCAGTAGTAAATATTATTGTATTCCATTTTGAAAATAATCCTTGGATATTTTCTAAACATTTGTTATAGTTTAATTGAATTATTGATTTAATGTCTTTGGCAAGAATGATTCCAAGATATGTGATTTGAGCTGTGTTAGCAATGTGATAAGTATTATTTCCTATCATCCTTTTTTTATTTTTTTATTATTAGGATATATGGATAGAATTTTT
>NC_056725.1:101953495-102000995 GCF_019279795.1 Protopterus annectens
ATATGCAACATATGAAAAGCAGTGTACAGCTTACCTTGTCTTTATAACATATCAAAACAGACTTGTTAATAAAAGCACAGTCCACAATAATAGTTTGTTTTATAAATAGTCTGTATTTCTCATTTATTCTTTAGTCTCTTTTGTTTTTCAGTAGATTCCCATGTAGTTTTAGGAGCCATTCTTTTAAGAGAGGGGTTACCTCACTCCATCTCTTCTATTTTTTCCAGTAATTTGTGGTTTTTAACAAATGTCACAGCAGAATCAAGATCCTGAAACAATGAAGGTCCATCAGGAAGAAAAATCTTCAGCCTTGCTGGAAACAAGAGGTGAGTCTTAATCTGTACTTTGTTCAGTTCTTTAATTAGAGGTAAAAAAAAAAAACTTTCTTTTGGTAATTACCACTGTTGAATAGTCATTATCGAAGCAAATGATAGAGTCATTGTATTTTAAAGGTGATTTTGACCAGGCTGTTTTTAGAATTAAGTCTTTATCTGAAGATGATAGAAATTTTACTATGACAGATCTAGGTTGTTTCCTGTTGGTACTGTTTCCTGATGTGAGAGACCGATGTGCTCTCTCTATACCGAAAGATAAAGCCTCTGGTAAATCTAGAAATTTTGGCAGCCATGAGTTAAGGAAACTTGACATATTGTTTCCTTCTATATTTTCCTGAAGACCAAAAATCCTTATATTATTCCGGCATGATCTATTCTCTAGATCATCCAGTTTATGTTGTAATGAAGTATTTTGTTTAAGCAAAAATTCTATGCTGTTTTCATTTTCCAGCAGTCTTCCATCAAAGTCTGTTAATGATTCCTCAATACTAGTAATTTGAATTTTTTTGCTGTTTTAGATCCTCATGAAGCATATCCATCTGCTTGGTAGCTTTTTCTTTAAAGTTGTCATTTTACAGTCAATTATATCAATCTTAGTTGTGAGGTCCTGAATAGTTGTTATTAAAGTCTGTAGTTCCTTTTTTATACCGGAGTCCTGGTGGTTTGCCTTAGTATAACTCATGTTGAAAATCTCACAGAAGTGAAGTATTTGTTCAGATGAAGGTTTTGACTGGAAATTATAACCAATTTCGATTTATAAGTAGATATTCCTGAAGAGAATGTTGAATACTATCAAATTCTGCAAAAATAAATCCACTTTTTCTTGATATGAAACAAATTTCCAGTGAAGATATATTTTCCTTAGTGCAGCTTGTGAAATCTGCTGCTACACCATGACCATGCTAGCCATGCTTCCCCTTCTTATAACTTTCTGTATGACTTAAAGATATAGGGACTTGTCTCATCACAAAAAACATAACTCTCATATATTACCTTTATGTACTTTCCAAATATGTTCAGATACAGAATTTTCAAAGTTTTTTATTTCTGCAATCTTTTAGATGTTTATAGATTTGAAGTTTCACCATGTGAATGATTGTACCAATATAAAAAGGGTTGCAAGAGCAAACTATGGCAAAAAACACCATAGAAGATAGACAAGTAAAATGTTTCTTAATGTAAAAAAATTACCTGACAGGACATCTAAAATGTTTCCATAGAGACTCAAGTCATATGCCTTATACCAGGTTTGGTTTGGTGCCAAACTCTGTGAACCATAATAATTAACATCAAGCTATAAATATTCAAACATATTCATAACAAGTTTCACTTTAAACTAGCTCTAACAAAATAAGTAACAGATGGATAAACTGGTGTTGCATAATAAAATATGTCAATGAGACCTGAATATAGTTGTTATATGCTCTGCCATCCCACTGCATTTAGTAATAAAATAAATGGGTTCTAATTCCTAAAACTATGGTGGAAATTTTTCCCATTCTCACTTATACCTAAAGAATAAAAAATTTCAACAACATTCACATAGTTGAATCCCCATTGTAGAAATCTGTTAAGAATATCATTAAGTTCATAATAAAAAGAATCATTGGTGCTGCACATATACATTCACCCTTAGTAAAGCCTTTAGAGTATGTTAAGGCTGTTGACTGCTAGCCCATAATAAAAAAAAAAACAATGTGTCCTTCCTATATAAAGTAGTAACAATTTTCTGATTGGTTATAACGAGTTTTACATCCAAATTCCCAGAAAATACAATACTATAACTATTAGAGTTCAAATTTGATATAAATTCATGGAACTGCATATTAGAGCCCTGAAATATCAAGAACAAATCATCAATATATCATATATAAAATCTGACATAAGACATACATATTTCCAAAGAATAAATGCATTTCTGTTAAAAAATCATGAAAATATTGGCATGTGTTGGAACAAACCTTGGCCCATTGCTGGACCTTTAATGTGTAAGTAGTAATTCCCATCAAAATAAAAATAATTATGTGTCAAACTAAATTCTAATAATAGCAAAACTGTGTTTTTTTGATTCCCATCATGTAAAAAATAAGCTTGTAACACAACATGATGTTTTATACTGCTGTATCAAGAGTTAACATCTAAAGTTACAATGAAACAGTCAACAGATTTATTTACATCCTTGAGCCTTTCCAGAAAATGATATGAACACACCTCTCAACTTTACAGATTTTTGCAGAATGTTTAATTTTTGAAGCATATTTTGTCTGTTCCTCATAAAATTTGTAGTTTTATCGAAATTACTGATGGTTGAAGTCAGTAAATAATGACACACATTTGAGTTTCATTCAGTATGCTGAATTTTTGAAGCATATTTTGTCTGTTCCTCATAAAATTTGTAGTTTTATGGAAATTACTGATGGTTGAAGTAACTAAATAATGACATGCATTTGAGTTTCATTCAGTATGCTGACATAAAACCTGCTATTCTAGAAACTTTCTAAATTTATAAGAACTTTATTAAAAATTTGTCCCAATTTTTGGACTTTACCCACATTATTTTAGACTTTGTCCAGGTTACAAGATAGAAAGATATGGATATGAATCCCTTATATAGGAATTACTTCATTTAGCCCAAGGTTATAAATACTGATCTAGTAACATAATGGTTCCAACAAAGTCCCACATAGGGAAACAAGAGATTTAATTGGGTACCTCAGCAGGGATTTAAGTACCTTAGGTAAACCATAAAATATAGGAGTACATGAAAAATCTGACTGCAATGCCTTTAATTGGGTAAGTGTAATCACACCCAACTTATAACACCTCAGTACCATACATGGGATCCTTATCTAATATTTGGTAAGGTGTTTGACCCAATAACACTTGCAAACATAAGTTCTTATAAATTACAGAATCCATCAATAAAATATTACCACCCTTATCAGCTTCTTGTATAACCAAAAATCCATCTTAACATGCCTGTTGCAAATCTTTGAAAGCCCAGACTTCTGTCTAGTTAAACTGTAAACTTGTTGCTTATTGGTAGAAAATCCTTTTGTAGTGTTTTGCACTAAAAATTTTTTACAAACCTCAATGCAGATATTAGATACTATAGGATAAAAAGAAGAAACATTACCACAAATATCAATGCTACTTAAAGTAGATAGATTTAGATGGTCCCCTTCCTATACTTTACAGGCTATAGAAAAAGAAATATCAGGCAGACAGCCCAATGAAAAAAAGTTTCATAGTCCATCTCATTTTCCTGTCTCATATTACCAGAGATGTTTTCCTAAACCAAAATAATATCTTAATTTAATTTTTCATACAAATTTATATGACTATCCTGTCACCAACAACAGTCTCCAGCTTCATTTGTGGGATTCCACAGTCATCTGCCAGCAAAGTGAGAGATATAATCCTTCCAGCATTTCCTGAGCCTGCTCCAGGGCTTTGTACTACTATGGTCTACCTGGTACATCTCACCTAAGAGTTAACCACAGACCATCTTCACTAGCTGCACAAACACACTGTTAGGGAGAGTAAGCCAACCTGTGAAGGAATTGATTTGTACACCTTGTGTTCATGTTTACAGTCTCATCCTCTTAGTGATTACTTAAACCTCATGAATGTCTGATAATTTGTGGATTTTTAATGAGTGCCATGATCCAGGGCTCCAGAGCATATCCAGCATCATTGACAAAATGCTCATAATTGTGTGATAATAACTTCATTATATGACATTGTTTTCAGCTCATCATCACAATTCAGAACAAAGTGCACAGTAGTGCTGCTAATGTAACCATCCACTGCCCAGTCTCCTGATCCCCTCTGCTCTCACATATGAATAATTCTCCAAGATTTTCAACACCCTCCATTTGAGGAGCTTCTCTCTCTTCATTTACAGAGGTCAACCAACTCATTAAAGACACAGTTGCACAAGAAATCATTCCAAAAATGTCAATAATTTGCATTTCAATATTAACAGACATATGCTGTATGTTTTATAGTGTATTGGTTATCATGTCTGATTCACATGAAGAAGGTCCTGGGTTTGATTCCTAGCAGAGCCATTATATGGTTGGTATAATGATTAAGGATCTTATCTCAGAGACACAAGATACACAGTATGATTCTCAACATTGATGGAAATTTGCTAGGCTTAACATAGCCCTCAAGGGCAGCTAGCTTTGGATTTACCTAGAAACCTATATTTTAATATACCAGAGGCACAAATGTGTTACAAAGTAATATGCCTGAGCTGCAGCATGTCTGTGGAGAAAGGTGGAGAAGTCCATTTACAAAGCAGGTGAAAGTAATTAGATGTGAGAGAGATGTTGTGTATATATATATATAGAGAGAGATAAGCGAAGTGATGAGAAGGAGGTAAAGGGGGTGGAGAGTTAATAAAAAAGTGAAATGAGGAAGTAAGAGCCAAAGAGGTCTAAAGTTTAAAAGCAGGGTGGAGACGGTTAAGAGTTGAGTGATCCTGGTTTGCCCCTGAAAAGAAATTGTGTGTATTTTATAGTATAATAGCTATGATTGTCAAAGCAGTGATACTGAAAGGATTACTTAGGATGTTTCCTAAGGGATTTTCTAAAGCCTTTACAAGAGGTTGTTTTAATTTGGGGGGGGGGATTGTTCCAGTGCTTTGGTGCTACTTTAGAGACTGTTATCTTGACAATTGCTAGGGTATATTGTGGTCTAGTAAGCAGGTTGGTTTTAGAGTTTCTAAGGCAGTGAGAAGAGTTCCTCTGAAAAAGTAGATTTTTAAGTAGGGGAACAGAACTGATCATTCAATAATTTACGGGTGGGGATACTCAGGGGGAAGGATGCCCTGTTTTTGACAGGTAGCCCAGTTGCATTTTTTATATGTTAAGCAGTGATGTCCTTCAGCAGGACTAAGGCATACAAAGCATAATCTTATTTTCTGTTCTTTGAAGGAGCTTGGCATTTTGAGAAGAATTTAATGTGAACATTGGGAGGCAGCATTCAAGTTTGGGGAGCAGAAAGTCTGCTTTCTTTTAGCAAACAATTTGGTGATTTTATAAGCTGCTCTATCTTCACTGAGTACTTTTTGTGTAATGTTTTTCACACTTGGAATAAGTGATAACATTTGGATCAATAGAAGTCTAAGGTATTCTTGTTTAACAACGACTGACAGTGACTGGTGGAGAGGGTCAAGGGTTTGGAGAGGATGGGTTGATGACTATCATTTATTTGTGCAAACTAACATTACTGTGGATATCGTAGCATTCACCACTTCCAGATGACCTTGAAATCATTTTGATGTTCAGTGATTTATTTGTGTGATGCTGATACTCTTATAATGACATTTACATCCAAGATGATATTTAAATTAGATAGTTCCCAGGGGAGATCATTGATGAATAATGAGAAAAGCAGTGGAACTCCCACTGACTCCTGTGGGCTGTGGACCTCCGTGCTAGACATAAGGTTTGGGATGCTCTGAAATCGGTCATATACGTCATCAGAAAAATACATTTCCTAAGCATTTGTAGCAGAATGTTATTAGCTACACTCTCAAATGCTTGTTTTAATTTTAGTTTAGTCTTGGCTATTAAAATTAAGCTCATACTAAGTTAAAAAAAAGAGGGAAAGTAAAAAAGAAAAGCTGTGATCAGGTTTTCTGCAGCAAACTTTCATTTGTAGAATGTGAATTCATAGTGTTTGAATAAATTAAGTGACTCACACCTCTCAAATGTATCAATGTTGGACATGAAAGCATTGCCTTTCAAAAATGATAGCTTTGTGACAGAAAGAAGAGCATTTTCTTATTTCTGAGAATAGAACACCTTAGAGCAGATCTCATGTGGTTAGTGGAAAGGAATCTTTTTACAGGCTTAGTTCAGTTCCTCAGTGACATATATATATATATATATATATATATATATATATATATATATATATATATATATATATATATATATATACTCTTAAACATCACTGCCTTTATAATCAGTAAAGTTAGGGCTGGGTGAAATCTGAGAGCAAAATGTAATTGCACTATGTTATAAATCAGGTCATCTCAGATGTATGAAATGAATATGTAACATTTTTGATGGTGGAAGGCATATGGTCTGCTGCTGAGATTACCAGAGTGCTGCTGTTTGCCATCTTGGACCTCCCATTGCTGCTGTATTCCAAACGGCAGACATCTGGACACATTACAATGATTAAACAATTTTAATAAGAAAACAAAATGCAGGTCTACTGCAGCAGCTAAAAATTCAGTGCTCATAACTTAGGAGCTAAGCAAACTCTAGATGCAAATTTACAGAGGGAGAAGAGTTTGCTAAATCAAGACAGGATATCAGAACCAGCTTAGTGTGAACATTAATGCACTTTGCAACTGCTCTGTAACAGTGTGAACCTGTGTTAACTGTTCATTAACCAAGATATTAAACTCCCACATCTTGTGCTAAGAGTACATTGAATACACATATTTTATCACTACTAGATAATGAATTCAGCAACATACATTTTGAATATTTTTGAACTTTAATGTATTTTCACTGTAAAGCCTTGATAAGCAATAAAATAGTTTATTATTTCAAGGTTTCAAGTAATTTTTTAACTATGAAGGCCTGGGTAGATTCTCAGGCCTTTGTTACAACCAGAATGCATTCTTGCTTTTTTTATAAGAAACGTTTCACTACTGCCTAATGCAATATTTTAATGAAGTGAATAGGTGCCTTTCACAAATAGGAAATATGGGTTGTGTTTTATAGGGAGATACTGGGTTGTCAATTTACAGGCTATCACAAGCTTACCCAATAACCAGGGGTTAGACTCAAACCTTGCACCTTCCATCTGTGAGTTAAAACCTTTGATCATTATACCACCCTCCCATAATGGAGAAGTATGAAAAATGGAGAATGTCTTCTGTCAGTATAGTTGCAGATGTGGCTTTTTCATTGCCTTCAGTCACAACAGGCATAGCTCTAGTGTTCTCAGCTGCAGCTTCCATATCCGTATGAGATAGTTCTAGTTGGACATGCATCACAACCTCTACTTTGTGCAGTGTGCAACTTTTTGCATGTTTACAGGCTGGTTCAGCCTATGACTATCAATGTTCTGATTTGATCAGCATTCCTCCCCAGAAATGAACTAGGACTGATGATCACAGTATGAGACAGAAGTCCCGAACAACTGTCATTTATGAAATTAATTAATTTAGGGCCACAGCTGTAGTTTATGACACAAAAATTAATGTCCAGGTATAAAAATTGTCCATTATGCATGCTTATCAATAGTTTGTTTCTCAGCCCACTTGTTTCTCTGAATTGTTGCTTTCACATCTGACAAAAGTAAGTAAGATGTGGATCTTAACATTCCTAATAAAAATTTCTCCTGAGATAAACTTGCCATTTGAGGGGTGATTCTGTAACTGAACAAAAACTGTGGCAGTCCTGGATTTCTGGTTTGATGCTCTAACCTACTGTACTGCTCCTGGTCATCTCTCTTTCTCTCTCTGACTCTCTGTCCACCATTTATAAAACAAAACAAGAACCTTTATCATAACTGGAAGAATGAGAAATATAGAATGGAAATAGCTCTTGACTTCTTGGCTGCCTCACAAGGCAGGAAAATATAAGAAAGTGAAGTAGAATTCACGTAAAGAGGAGGATATCACAGTAATGAGTGACCATATGAACAGGATATCACAGTAAGAAGTGACCATATGGCAATGACCTCTGAATCAGCATTTAACACTTTGAACTCTCCAGTCTCTGATGAAAATGCTACTGAGATATCAAATTCATCAGCTCCCATATAAAGGATAATCTTGGCCCAGGTCCAAATGGTCATATCTCAGGCAAACCACTTATCAAGCATGCAGAGGTGCAGACTGTACTGACCATTCATTCAAATGCAATAACTGAACTCCATCAACAAAATAAAGCCTCAGACACTGGGTTCTATGTTTACAAGTCAGTTTAGACCTGCTGACTGAAAGGCAAATTGACTCTAAAGACAGAGTGCAGAGAATATGAGAATAACTTGTGTGTCTGAAAGAATGGAAGCTCAGCATTGTACCATAGTCATCCTGCAGCACTTGGTGCATATATTTGGGATGCCAGAAAGTGAGATACTTATACTGAGAAACCACAGGAATTTTGGTTAAGAGTCTGTAGACAACTGAAGACTGAAACCTATATTATACAAATTGGAATAATATGTTAAGAAGGAAAAATATTGTCTGTGATTATGAAGCCAGGCAGGAAGGGCAGCATTGGATATGTAAGAATGGTTGCACAAAGTAACTGTTTCCAGCAACCAGACAGAGACACGATCTCTTTTATTTCTTAGGAAATATAAGCTGCAAAAAATAAAAATTTAGGCTGGTGTATCAAATGTATTCTAAGCTGTTGCTACCCTTGGGAACCAAAACCCTTAGGGACAATGCAGGACAGTTATTGATTATAAGAAAGATTGAAGATAAAACAGAGAATATATTTGTGTTATTAGCTGTTGAAATAATGAATGCCAGTCACGAGATATCTGGTGTCACTGCAACCTCAACATCAGCAGAGGTATCTTTCCCCATAATCAAGAATACACTAGGGAAAAGCAGCAGGATCATGAATGAAATAAAAGTGAGTATCTGATGGATGTTTTAGTTTAACGAAAGACTTATAGTCTGGTGGAAGGACTGATGAAAAACACTGCAGATAAATGATGCTCTTCTTTGCCTTTGATAGTGATTGATCAGTTCTTACAAACACTTGAGAGCTTTTATGCTAAAGCATTGGTGTCACGTTAGATAATGAAGGATTTGTTTTTTGCTTAATTACTATCAGTGTGCTCTTTCCTTCTTCTTGCTTTAAAGTGTTTTGACTTTGTGGTAGTAACACTGGTGATCTGAAACTGTAAGCAGTTGGTAAGGGCTGTGTAATGCAGAATTTAGTCTTTCCCAGTCACATGACCAGTTTTAGCCATTTTAGCCAATCAGCTTAACCCAGCTACTTAAATAATTTCTAACTCAGCTTTGTCAATGTATGGAGATTTTTTTAAAGTAATAAATGTGATGTTGATAAGGGGTTTGGAGTGGTATTGTATCTCATGTGCACAGCTTATTAATTTTTGTGCTGTTTGGCTCAGATTAGAAGCACAGTTTCAAGTAGTAAGAGTCAAGAAAATATAACAATTAAAGTATATACACATTGCCAAGTTAGACATTTAAGTGCAACATCTTGTAGGAGGTTGGTCTGCTATAAACTGTATATTTTGGTAAAAACTCCACTGCCAATCATGAGCAGACAGGTGATCCACTGTGTTGACCTGACCCCTAACCGGCAAAAGCCGAAATAAGAAGAAGAAGGTGCTTTTAGGTTAGTGGATACTGTTGAAAAGTCATTTAAAGTTTCCCTCTTTTTATCTTATGCCAGTGGAGTTTTAGTAATGAAATATTTTCCTTTATTTTTCAACAGTATAATATGCAGTTTTATAAACGTTATACCAGTTTTCTTAATAGCTGTGATGGGGAAATTTTTGGATTATCAAAGCAGCAATGATGTGTTTACTACAGTATTGTTTTTGTAAAAACATGGGATTGGACAATACCTTCTTCTGGGGGAAATACCTAGATATCAATTTAATAATTGAAATAGATTTAGGTTTATGATTTCCGTAAGTTAGTATTTGATATAGCCTTCAACTTTTGGGCAAGAAGACAGTAGTATGTGGCATTAATTTTATAAAGAGCTGAGATTTTAATCTTGCATTTTTATCATCTGATTTGGTTTACTTGGTTATTAGGATGCATTTGTTTTTCTACAATTATGACTATATAGGTGTGAGGAGGTTGACAGGATGCTCTGAATCATTTATTTTGGTGCACTACTATTTAGAAAGATACTTGCTAATTTTCATTTGCTGAATTGTTTGAGTAATTTTTATGGTTTGTAAGAATTACTTTTATCTAATAAATTTGCTTTCAAAGTGGTGTGCTGCAGATTGTATTTAACAAGTATTGATGTAAAGAACAATGCATTGAATTTTAAGAGACCCATGGGCAGTGATTATTTATTTCATTCTGCATTTAAAAAGAAGCGCTGTTGCGTCTGGGGGAAGCCTTTTTGTTTCAGATTTGTTTTGGTGAAAGTGATTAGGAATGATTTAACAATATGGAGTCATGACAAGCAACTTTGTTACTATTATCTGGAATTTTGATAGCTTTTTAAATCCGGCAAAAAGATACAGAACTTTTGCTTTGCTAAAAAATTGTAAACCCAAAATTGTAGCCTTGAAAGAGACACATTTAGATAAATCAGAACAAAGAAAAAGAGTTGGAGTGGTGGCAAGCTCTATAGGAGCATATGCAGTGAGATTCTTTACCATGCATGAAGAAGTTACTGAAGATGGTCAGTGGAAGAATGGATTGGTAAAAAACTGACAATGAGGTCACTATTTGACTGTTATTTAATTTATATCATGGTTCTAATTGACCAGATAGAGCTATAAAGACAAAGCTGATGGCCTATAAGCAAGGTTTAATATTATTTATGGGGGATTAGGGTCTAATATTTCATCCAGTAGACATATATATTGGTTCGTGCAAGAGTTTTTTCTCTCACATCAAGACTTCTTAAGCTGCTGCAATAAGTTCTTTGAACCTTTAGCTACTTATTTTGTGTTACAACAAAATGGAGAAGTTAATAATTAAACATATTATTTCTCTTGATTTTAAGCTTGTTCTAGGCTAGATATAGTCTATATTATTTAGAAATATGACTGTAAAGTTAAATCTCAAAATTTCAGTCCTTTAATTTAGTCAGATTATGTCATAATTTTTTTCTGAAATGAAGGGAGAGTCTGATGGATAAGTCTAGGCACTTTGGCTATTTCCCCTTTACACATTAATGAGAAATTGCTTCAAAAAGGGGTGCATAAAATTCTCGCTGGCTCTGTTAGATGAGCGATGGGATAAATTCAACAGTGCTTATAAAGGTAAGGTTTTGAGGAGAACTCAACAGACTGAATGGAAGAGACAGAGAAAGATCCCTTACAGCTGTATATGTATTTTGTTAAACATATTAGGAGCTATTGTAAGAAAAAGGTGTGCTACAATAAAGCAAAGCAGGGGCTGGAAAAATATTTTGAAGGAAGGATACAGTTTAAAGGAACAGAGTTAATGTCTATATTTGCAGAAAATTCTGAGACACTTAAACTTACCAGAGATTGGGCAGAAGAGATGCTTAGACCAAAAATTACTGAAGAGTTAAAAAGATCACTTTCAGAGCAATTTGTAAATAAGTCTCCTAGTTCAAATGGAAATCTTTGGTGGACCTAAAGTATAGGTTTGTAGCTCCTCCCTGGGTGAATTTAATGAATAAGGTTATCAGCAGAAGAATATGTCTCCTTAGCTGCAGGGATACCCTCCTCTCTTGATATTTTAAAAGAAGGGAGGGACCAAAACTGTAGCAAGAGTCATCCTGAAATGTATTCACTGAGACCAGAGTGCATTTGTTGGAGAGAAGCAGGCATATAACAATATATTAAGATATTATAGATGACAAAATATGTGCATCCCAATAACAGATCTCTTCTCATACTGGGCCTTGATGCTGAAAGGGTATTCATTGTAATGGAACTGCCTTATATATTTGACGTATTACAAAGAATGGCTTTCCAAGAAGATTTTGTAAAGTTATTTTAAGAGAATTTTAAAGATGTTGTGGCTCAGGTAAAGATTTCCTTGATTGTTATTGGATAATTCCAACTCATCAGATGGACTTTTCAAGGGTTCCTCCTTTCACATCTTGTTTGTATTTATTTATTTATTTTGTATTGCAACTTGAAACTTTGGCACTTTACACTAGACAGTCTGCTATTCATAGATCTACTTTAGATCCTCAATAGGCTAAGGGCTGGATTCAGAAAACTTTGCCACATCATGCTAAGTGAATTTGCATGACAAGTAGACTCATTCAGAGAATGTGTGTGATCTCCATCATGGTCATGCCGAGCAGCACAGTCAACTATATGACATGGTAATTATTAAAATACTCCACTCCATACACACTAATGAGGTATAACAAGATGGCACAGTGATTTAGAAATTTTATAAAAGTCACACAATGTTGTCACTTCTGTAGATTTGAACACACGTGGTTGTGTATGTTTCTATTGAGGAGATCACTAAGTAACTTTAGGAGTTGCTGCAGAATTAGTAAATGTGTATCTGTAAGAGGCTCTTATTTCCATTAGTTTGCCCATTGGTGACATCACAACAGTAGGTACTGGGTCATCCCACTACACTTAACATTTCACAGTCTCAACAACACCAACATTGTGAACCAGTATCATGTGGCTAGGGACGCCACACAAGAAATTGTGAACATGTATTTGACCTCCTCTGCAATCCCCTGTGAGTTATGGAGGACATATCACAGTGAATACTAAGGCATGTATAGTTTTATGTATATTAGATACAGGGACCTTTCAGTAACCTACTGGGGACACAGTGAGGGTGTCTTAGGCATCTACCTCGAGAATACTCCATCAGTTTTTCAATGCCATACTTCAGTGTGTGGGGGAAGATATGTGGTTCCCAAGTACAAAAGAGGAAAGAGAGCAATCACCATGCAGGAATTCTATGATGTATCCCATTTATCTAAGGTACTGGAAGCCATAGACTGTACCCACATTGAAATAAAGGCCCCTACCTTGTGAAATGGGAAGGAGGTACATGAACCACAAAAGGTATCACTCCATTAACTGCCAGGTGTCCTGTGTGATATTCCCACCTCTGGCCCAGTAATCAAAGAACCTGAGTCCTCACCACTGACACTGGTGAGGGATGTTCTCTTGGAACAAAAATAGATGCACACAGTATTTCCAGATGCAGCTCTCTGCATCAAGCACAATGTCCCTTAAGAGCACACAGGGAACACAGTCCAGGGCTGGGTTTCCTTCTCTCTCTCTCTCTCTCTCTCTTTCTAGGTCCCAAGACTCCCCACTGGCACAGCTGTAGAGTTCAGTCCTTAGCCAAGTGTCCAAGCCAAGTCCACCACCACACTTGCTATGAAACCAGTGCTCTGTGTCCCTGCTCCAAGTAGCTGACACACAATCTTTGAGATTTGATTCTCATGCAGACACCCCCCACACACACACACACACACACACACACACACACACACACACACACACACACACACACACGCATGGGAAAGGCTGTCACAGATTTACTAGCTATGCCCTTCTGCCCAGACTATAAGGTACTTACTGCCACCAGACGCTCCAAAGCCAGCTACCCTAAAGCTCTTACAAGGGTACCCAATTATACTGAGTGAAATTAATAGTAATACAAATGGCCAGTTTGATATGCAAATGACATATAATTATTTACAAAGCTCCAGCTAGCTATGCTGGCATATGTTGCACATCCACTGCCCTCCTACTCCTGGCATACCTGGCAATACATCACATCCTGTAATGCAGAAGGTATCAGTTACAAATTTTGTGTGGGCTGCCCAGGTATTTATCATGACTTGCATGAATGGTGAATTTCCACAGGGCCAGTGATTGTCTAATACATAATTTCATACTTAAGGAGCAGTTACAGCAGGTTGGGTACTTGGAGAGGCAGCAGTCCCCAGCACATTAGGCAGTGGAGACTGAGTCAGATGAGAAGTTAAGAAATGAGCCAGCAGCAGACAAAGGTGGGAACAGTATGCTACGGTGCTGGCACAAAACTTCACAGCATAGTTCATAAGAGTAGATCAGATACACTACAGAAGACATGATGCATGCAGTGCCAATATCAGGCTGATATTACCCATGCATAAACTGTCCACACTATGCATCGGACAGTAACAATGTGCAAAGGACAGGGCACAGTTGTCATTATTTGTACATTTAGGGAAGGGAGCACAGGAGTGGGTATTTTACACAGAAATGTGTGAAAGTGCTGAGGAGTATGAAAGTAAACATGTTCTTATGTGAAATGTCAGTTCAGAGTGCCTTTACTGTAAGAGTCTTGATAAAGACCAGTGACAGTGCAGGTGCGTGATGTACTGGTGGCTGTGGTGGGGTGAGTGTGAATCTGTAGATACACAGTCTCAACAGAAGTTGCAGCACTGTTGCTCAGTCTACTAGAGATGTCCAGGGCAAACATGGCAGAAGGTTCAGCATCTTAGGCTGTCTCTTGCCAGCTATGCAGGAGTTGCATTGGATGTACCACATTTCTGACTAGATGCTGCTGTGCTGTGTGAACTTGAACAGCATCTGCTATGAGATGTGCCATTGTGGCAGCAGAAATTACCATGGGGATGTCATCTCATGGATTTCAGCACATCTATAACAGAGGCTGCCATAGAAGTGCTACCAATGTGGGACCAGAATCTTGATCATCCACAGTCATGTTTGCTGCTATCTGTGGACGTAGGAGATGACTGGGTTGCTGGACAGCTCCTTGCCTCTTGCAGCCAAGTCAGAGTAGACTTCAAACATTCCAGAGTATAACTGAGTATCTCCAAGCAATCACACATATGGGATATGCACTCCCAGAGGTCATTATGCAAACTCTGCATCACACTTACTATTTCTGCCATGGCTGTAGTGATACTAACCTGTACCTCCACTCTGACTCTGCACATATACTGGGTTATGACAACTGACCCACCAACCTCAGGAAGAGGGCAGTAACCATGTCTCCAAGAAGCATCATTACCAACCAGCCCTATGTGGACCTCTTTGTCCATGAGTGCTAGGGACATATTCTGACAACTGTCTGCTGAGGGCCAATCGCTTCCCTAATTGACAGCTGTCCACATTAACCTGTCCATTTTCTGAGGTGTGGTTAGCCTAGGTATCTGCAGGCATAGAGGCTATGTCAATGGTCTGTATAAGGGATGTTGTGGCCATAATCTCTGTGTCCACCACTCACTCTTTAACCCCTTCATTGTGCCAGTTCATCCTCACCATCATTATCAGAGGGTGAAGAACCTCCAACATCAGGTGGGAGCAGTTCCACATTGATGATACTGGATTAATAACCACATGTGAACACACCAGAAAACAAAATATCCAGTATGAGTATGACCCAGCACTGGAAGTATACATCCAACCAACTTTTATAAATATAAAAATGATAACATTAATACTTTATTTGCATACCTTGTGCAGATGGCTGTGGATGTTGAACCCCTGAAATACCTGCAGAACATAAGTTAGAAAACTTTAATTGGTTTAATATCAATTAAGGGTTGTGGAGGACTTACATGTATTGCTACACAAAAATAAACCTACATACATGGGGCATCTCCAGTGGGTTGTCACTGAGGCTTGTACAGCTCTGCTCCCATATCCAGCACTGCAGACTTTCTGAGAGGAGGCAGGAGCTGCTCCATTACCATGTGAGATGTTATACTCAATGGCTTCCAACCTGTTGCACTATCTTCCCTGCCAGGACATGTGATATCTGTTAGGTGGCATGTATAATATCACTGGCCCTGTGCACACCATTTCATAATCATGGTTGTGACTGCCAACCACAATAAAATATGTCACAATATCATCCCAGACATGATCTCAGTTGGACTGGACAGCTGCCAGGAGACAAAAATGTGAGGCCTGCCAGCCTAGCTAGATAGAATTTTGTAGATAATTCTGTCATTTGTAAATATTAATATAAGCCACAGGCTTGTTCTCTTAAATGGAAGAAAATTGTGTTAAATGCTGAATGTCAAAAATGTAACAGTGCACTCTGCTGGAAGAAAGCTGATAAGTCAAGCCTTGTATGACTGTTTGATCTCAAACTCAGAGCTGTGGTGCCTGAACCATTGTTTTGAGACCAGAGTTAATTGCTAAATTTTACATATATAATGTCTTTAATTGCTTTGGTTTCCTGACCAGGTGCAAGCTTACTAAGAAATGTACATGTAGAATTTCTGTTAGCCTGGGAAACCAGAGAATTGTTAAGAATGATGCAATCTAAAATGAGTCAGCAGGATGTATTATCAATTTAAAGGACTTTCTCAGAGACAGGGGGAGAGCATTTTAGATTTTGTCTAAAGCTGACAACAACTCACCAGTACTCTGCTTTGCTCTATATGTAAGTTTATTTAGAACTGTGATTGCTCTTAGATATAGATAGAAAATAGTAAGTTTAGTCTACCTGTTTTCTGTATTGATGTCAGAATGATTCTACTGTATTATTTTAAGCATTTTCCTGTGATCTCTGAACTCTTGGCTAGCACTGTGTAGTAAGAAGTGTTGTCTTATGTTTTTATTATTTATTATTAAATATTTTTAAACTTTTCAATTGTGGCTGTTTTGTGTAGAGATAATTTAAGCTCTAGAGTACATTGCATGTATATAGTAATACTGTACAAAGCCACTCCAGTAAGCCTTAAACGTTCAGTCACACTTACTATTTGGATAATAATATTGCACAGTAATAACTGGACACCCTTTGGTAAGGGCCTTATTAGTAGCTGATATTAGTGGTTGGTGGCAGTGATTTCTACCTTATAACCTGGCAGAGAAGGGGGCATAGCTGGAGAACCTGTGCCAGCCTTCCCCAGGAGTGTCTGTGTGTTTGTATATAACTCATATCTCAAAGTGTGTGTGTGTCAGCTACTTTGGCAGAGACACGAAGCATTGGTTGGACAGAGAGTGTGCTGGAGGTTTTAGCTTGACCACTAGGCTGACACCTGTACCTTATAGCTTGCCAGTGGGGAGTCTTATTGGGGATCTGGAGAGAAAGGGAGAAACCAGCCCCAGACTGACTGTGATCTCTGTGTGCTCTTAAGGGAAATTGTACTTTACTGTGTGTGTACTTGTTATCCTCCCCAATGTGGATGCTCCTCACTGGTGTTAGTCGTGAGGATTGAGGCTCCTTGATTACTGGACCAGTGCATGGGCATCACAGTATCATCACCCATGGAAGCAGCTTGAAGTAGTGTTTCATTCTATGCATCAGAGATCTCAGGCTTCCAGGTGGAAGTCAGCAGATTCAGTAGTGTCTTTCTGCTTGCTCTGTTTTTTAGTTGGTGTTCTGCATGGTATAGATAGCAGTAGAATTACTAGTGATGTTCCTGCATGGTCCTGACAAATCCTAACACAATTAAATGTGATGAAAACTCAACCCCGATTGAGAAGGTTAGAACAAAGTTATTTCCTTAGTATAAAAAGGTGCAAGAAACACCCAGCCCAGCCAAGCTGGAGTCTTCACTGTAACCATGCCTCTCATCTGTAAATATTTTCACAGAATGCCCAGATTTCTGCCTGATAGTCTTGCTTAGTTCTTCATAAAATGTATGGTTTTCTGGCATATCATTAAGGATGGAAGTCACTAAATAATGACAGACATTTGAGTTTCAGGCTTCAAATCCTTCAAAAATGCATGTCAAATCAAAACTTTTTTATTCTGTCAACTGTCTAAACTTATAAGAGCAATATTTAAAATCTGTCCTTATTTTTGGAGCCTTGTTACCCCATTATTTTTGGCTTTGTCCAGATTTCTTTGACTAAGAGGTTGAGAGTTATGCATTGTATAAATACCTTAAACCTCCTGTAGGTGCAGCCCATGGGATATATGCAATGACCCTTTAAGGATATAAAGTGTTTCAGCTACGTGGCTTTGAAATGACCATGCCTTTTTACTTTTTTTGTTTTAAGTCTTTTTGGGTACATTCTTGGCAATAAAGTCAAACTCCAATACCTGTAGACATGCATGTTTAGGCCTTTTTAGTGACCTCATCAGCACAGCATAAATGGATTGCTTTGCTATACTTTAGAAACACAGAGCTTAAATAAGGCTGATGTCCATAAACAATTAAGGTATTGGCAAAATATCCCAAATAACATCCAATCCAAATGGTAAAAAGGTCACAGTGGCAAAAAAAAAATAAAAATAAAAAAAAAAAACAGCCAAGCTAGGATCTTCAATGTGTAGTTCCTTAAACTTCCCATAGTGGGAAGCCCATGGGATGTATACAAATCACCCTCTAAGGATATACAGTATTTCAGCTACATAACTTCTTAATGCCCATGACTTTTTACATGTTCTTCATATTGATCTCTGCAGCAGTAGCCTTAGCTGTATGAGTTATAGCCTGCCAAGGCTATAACAGCTGGCCAGCTTACAAAACGTCAGGGCACCTTCCACATATCCAAACTGTCAAGCAGCTTGAGATGACCTGACTAAAAGACAAGTCTGGACACCAAGCCCTTCAGAGCTTTACTGCCACTGAAGAGTACAGTCCTCTGAGGCTTTCTAGGATTGATGGTCAGCTTGTGCTTTTCCAACTGAGCAAGACCAGTGCAGACCTCAAGAATGGAAACTAGATCAGAGGATCTTCCAAAATTTGATCCATCTGTGGGGAGTTCCTCAAGTAGACTTCTTTGCCTCATCTAGGAACAATCAACTAGCAAAATTCTGTAACAGGGCTTTATGCAAAAAAGACAGGAAAGCAGATGTCTTTTCTTTTCTTTGGACAGGAATGTTACTGTATGCTTTTCTACCGTTTTCACTAATAACGAGGGTGCTTCTGAATATGTGAAGAACTTAGTACAGTTATGTAAGCTGAACTTACCATAACAGTAGATGTTTGAATGATCACTGCTGCAGTAGCCACACCCTCCCTCCACCCCCTTTGTTTTTTGGTGTGCTTTTATGGCAGGGTGTGGACATTTATTTTTTGTTATTCATACCATTGTCCTTTCAGGGCTCAGCCTTTGTGTCTCTGCTGGCAGGAAAGCTCTGAGGGCTTCATGCCAAACTTGTCTTTTAATTAGCTCAGTTGACAGTTTGGGCATGTGGAAGGTGCCCTGAAGTGCTTGAAGCTGTCCAGCTATAATATGCTTGGCAGGATATAACCCATATAGCTAAGGCTACTGCAGCAGTGATCATTCAAACATCTACAGTTATGAAAAGTACACACAGCTGTACTTCTTTTACTTTTTTTTACTTAGTCGTTATGGGTACATTCAGGCCCATAAAGCCAAATCTCATTACATTAAACTCTCAGTTAACCAGAACTCTCAAGCAACCAGCAAAATAATATTGAAGAAATACAGTATAATTTTCATGTGTTGCACTTTGTTTCCCACCACAGAAACATACCTTACATTTTTAGAGTTTTAAGATTTTAAAAAGGAAAACAGGAATAAATTCCCGCTCTCCCCAACCTGAGAATAAGTCAACCAAATAGTATAGGACACAGTATTATTCAGGCCGCTTTTTAATAGAAACTCTCAAGCAACCAGAAACTACAGTTACCCGCCATCTACCAATCCCCATGGGTGCCGGTTAACTGAGAGTTTACTGTACCTGTAGATATGCATGTTTTGGCCTGACATCTCCCTGACATATTGACTAACTCATCCCTCACAGGATGAGAGTCGTTCCTGGCCCTTTATTCCCTATGAGGTGAAAGACAATCATAGATGCGGTAAGTAAGTCGTTAAGAAATTTTCTGATTATGGCTCTAACCTATTCACCTTGTGACTTATGTTAGCACTTGTGTCACAGCAGGATTTTCTTCTATATGCTCCCAAACTCATGCCTGCCTCTACACACACAACACAGAGATCTAAAATCACCATCATGGCAGGACCACGCTTACATACCTAGTCTGTAAGAATAATCATTGCCAGCTTGCCTCTATTTGCATGAGCTGTTATCCAGTCAGAATCCCCACTCCATCCCCATGATGAGTGAGTAAGCATCATTCACTCATTTATCTATCCCCACCTGTTTTTTCTAGAACCACAGCCACTAGTCAAATGTAAGCCATCTGGGTCACAGTAAGGACTTTATGCCACTGTGCCACAGTAAAGGGTCCACATTACAAACTTTGAGGGAGATAGCAATAGAAACCTCTGGCTTTCAAAGGAAGAGATGGTTGGTATACTATGACAAAGTGATATTGTGGAGAGAATGGACTCATGGGCTGAGGACAGAGATAGAGAGAAGTAATAAGTAGTTTTATAGTCCTAAGGTTCTGCTGTCTGACACTTCTGGCCATAGCCCATGAAATTATTTTTTTTTTTAGATAGTTCATCATAATGTGTTGAAAGAGAAAGGTTATAAAATATTTGTGTTGGAACAGTATTGCAAAATATGTGAAAGAGTACTGTAAGAGATGTGAGTAGTGCCAAAAGGCAGGCAAGGTAAAGCTGCTTTGGTGGCTTTACCTATTATCAAATAATGGTTTTAGAGAGTAGCCTTGCATATTGTGGGGCCTCTCAGTAATCCAGGCATCACATACAAGAGTTATATTTTGATATTGGTTGTGGATTATGGTATTATATACCCCAAGACTGTGACTTTGTCCTGTATTGAAACAGAAAAAGTAACAAATTTTATGTTAGAAATTTTAGCAGGATAGGGTTTCCCTTGGAAATACTGACAGACAGTGGAGTTAACTATATGCTACACCTGTTGACCTGTTAGTGGAAGTACTGTTTGTTAAATCATTTAAAATCACCCCTTACTTTCTACAAAACATGATTTGTTGGAGAGTTTTAAGTCTACTCTTAAGACCAAGGGAATGTGCAGACTGGTTTGTAGGAGTGTGACAAGTACCTGCACCTTTTTCTCTTTGCAAGCAGAGAGGCACCCCAAGAATTCACATGGTGTTCACCATTTGAGCTACTTCATGGTCATGTGGTGAGGGTTTCTCTGGAATTAATTTGTGATGAGAAGGGTGATAAAAGGAAATCCCACAGAGAGTAAGATGTAGAACAGTTACTGCCATTCAAGAGTAAGTTTAGGGGGTTATTGTGCTGGTGCACAGGCCCACCTAGTTCAGTCACAACAGCAATAAAAGGTTTGGTTTGATCAGACAGTGAGGGCCTAAGAATTTATTACCAGACAAAAGGGACTGGTACTTCATGTTCAGCAAAATAAGCTCCAAGCAGCATGGGGAGACATTTCACCATTGGAAGGAAGGTAAGTGATTTTACTTATGCCCAAACTAAAGCACAAAAAAGAATGATGAGTTGTCTCTATATACATAAACCAACACTTTATTTTCATAACTCAAGTTTGTATATCACAAAACTTTATTGTCACAACTCAGTTCTGTGTATCTCAAAGCTTTATTGTCACAACTCATTTCTGTGTATCCCAAAGCTTTATTGTCATGACTCAGTTCTGTATAGCGCAAAGCTTTGTTGTCACAACTCAGTGTATATCCCAAAACTTTTTGGTGATTTTAATTATGTGTTGAAGTAGCTAGTAAGGAGGCATAAACACAAACTTTACAAAGTTAATATGATGAAGTATTACTATAAGAGAATATCATTGGTGCTTTACATTTGGAGTAGAATGCAGGAGAAATTAGAGGAGGACTTCTAGTAGACTTTCTCACTGAACCTGAGTCTGATACTTCAGTAAATGACGTAGTGCTGTCATAGCATTCATACTGTACTCAAGTTCAGGAAATCCAAGCAGCATCATAAGAATGTGGAGATATGTTCACTTATAAACCAAGTTGTACTCTACTAATGGAACACAATGTAACACCATGTAGATACAGGGACACAATGAGTGACTAAGAGCCAGAGTTAACCAAAAGGGTAAAAAGCTGCCAAGTAGTGATGAAAAAACAGTTTTACTCTAATATAAAATATATGAGGTCTTCCAAGAAAGGGAATTGGATGAGTTAACTATGGAAGTGTAGTTTCTCCATAAGCTATGGTCCTTAGTAGCTTTGTCAGGAAAACTAACTTGTGGTCTAGACAGTAGAAAGGGAGGGAATGTCATGATATTGATTTAAAATGTAAGTACTTGTATATTTTATCAGATGTGTGCAATATGATGTGTAGAATTATAAATGTATTATTTTAATAATGTTAAATTATTTACTCATATGGATTTGATTACTGTTGCTCTGCTCAATGTTTCCTTCACAAACTGAATTACCTCAGATTATACTTTGTTTTAAATCAGTCAGACCATTGAGGTGCACTGAACAGAGGTCTTTTTCTTTCTTTTTTTTTTGTTTGAGACTGTTTTTTTGGACTTGGTAGTCCTATTTAATCTGTGTTAAACATACCGAACCAGGCTGCTGTTCTCCATTTCTTTATGTTTACCTGGGACTGTTATTTAAAACAAGGATTTCTAGATAATTTATTGGATTCTGTATAAGAGCAAATAGTTTTTAATACATTTCTAAATTCTAAACCTCTAATAAAACTGGACTGTATTTTCATCCTCAGGCCACAATCATCTACAATAAGTAACTGCGATAAAACTAACAGATGTAGTTGAAGTATTTTTTATTTGTCTGTGCATATAAAACATTTTGTTTTCTTTCCCCTCAGCAACTGCAGTACTGTTTTGTGTGACTAATCTGATCATTTTAAAGTTAAAAAAAAGTTTATATTTGTTAATTTGCAAAAGCTTGTGGGTGATGTCTTAGTTTAGTAATGGAGGATATCCTTACATAATTGGTGTAATTGCTGGTTTATAATCCTTTTGAATGAGACTGCTTGAATAGCAGCTATACTACTTTATTGTTCATTGTCTCTGCTGACATCTTGATGTCAGTTTAGCAATCTGATCAATGGTGTCCGGTACTATGAATATAGGATGGTCACTGTCACAGGAGAGTTGCTAGTAGAGCATCCTGGGAAACATTGTGAGTGTGTATGTGTACCAGAATCTAGTTTTGCTGCATTTCAGTTATTGTTGATAACATTGTGCTAAGAGGCACCAGACACAGACTGAGATGAGTGAAATAAGGCATCAGTGAGTATAGCCCTGTTCTGTAACAGGAGGTATAAAATGTATTTGAGTGTGATAGTTTTCAGTCATAAAAAAGGCAGTTGTGCACATTTACCATATTCTGTTTAGGTCAATCACCTTTTGTATACATTGTAGACAACAGTGTTGTGGATTTAGGCTGTTTAACCCCCGTACTGCACATTATGTTTTTGCAGTCATGAGTTTCAACCCCCATCCATTCCTCACAGTAATTGGTAATACTGATATAGTATTTTAATGCCTGCATCCATGTTTCTAGCATATTTTGGTGGCAGCAGTGGGATTTGATCCCATCTGTCTGTCGTAAGGTTTAAGACCAGTGCTGTTCCTCCTGATACAAACACATATTCATGGAATCTTTAGGGTAAATCTTCATTTTTTTTAATTATGAGTACTTCAGCACACATTAGTTTATGACAAATACACTCAATTTTTTAAAAAGCACCAGCACACCCCACAGAGCACAAAGAACAATATAAGCTGGGAACCACTGTAGTTTAATGAACACTTAAAAACATAAACACTAGTAAAATGTAAAATGCATTTTCGTCTATTAAAAAGTAGACTTCTTGAAGATGGTGATTTGGTAACAGCACTTTCTCGCAGCTCTCTTTCCTCAATAATATTTCAGACAGGAATTTTGAGAAAAAAAGAACAATAAGAGGATATTTTTCACTACTAACTACTTTGTAATATCCAGAGACATCATCAGAATAATTTTTATCAACTTTCATTGGAAAATTATTGTCAAATTAATTACTAGAAAATCAACAGCAGCATCAGCTACTCAGAATGAGCCATCTCAGAAATCCACCTCAGGACCCAACATTCAAAAAGGATTTACATTCACTTATTTTAAATATTCAGGAGTTGACAACTAAAACAGATAAGATGGATAATAAATTGGACTCTTTTAAAGAAAAATGTACTCAACAATTTGAACAGCTTCAGGAAATGTTCACACAACAGAAAGGTCAAATTTCTGTCATAGAACAGTCATTAAATGACATTGATTCCAGACTCCTACAAGAACAACAACAAACTGAATTTTTACTGCAGCAAAATACACATCTTTTGGAGAAAATAGATGATATGGAAAACAGAATTATAAGAAATAATATCCGAATATATGGTCTGCCAGAAAAAGTAGAAGGAGATAATATAATAAACTTTCTTACTACCTGGATCTCAAATGTATTAAAATTACCAGAAGCCCTTTCTTATGGTATAGAACGTGCACATAGGTCATTGTCAACTTCAGGGAATGCATCTTTAATCAAAAACAAACCAAGATCCATAACTGTAAAACTTTTCTCCACGCAAGACAAGGAACTCATCCTCAAGAATGCTTGGACTAACTCACCCATTAAATATAATGATGCATTAATTAGATTTGATAATGACTACTCTACAAAAGTGGTTCTCAAAAGAAAATAATTCATCCCAATAATAAAAATTTTGAAAAAGAAACAACTGAAAACTCATATTTTGTTTCCAGCAAGACTTCGAATTTTCCTTCCAGTAGGAATAAAAATATTTGAAACAGTGGACTCAGCAATAAAATATCTCACTACAAGTAACATTTTAACACAAGAAGAATATATGGATTGGACAAACAGTACACCAAAAAGAAATGCAGAAGTAAACAACTGAAAGACTGTTGAACAAAAGAAAAAAAAAACTAAAGGACAAATAACTTATATATTACATGTTATACAAAACTTTAAACAATGTCATAAAAACTAACAGGAAATCTTCCAGTCATAAATCACAGTAATATAACAGGTACAGTTTTTATTTATTTTATCTCACTTTAATTTAGAATAAATATAAACTAAGTAAATTAATCATTATCACTTAGGTCTATACAAATATATTTGAAACCTGATAACAGTGTTTTTCTTTCTCTACATCTCTGACTTAATCATTAACAAACAAAATGCATAGAGTGATATATTTAAGATGTGTGCGAATTGATATTTGATTCAAGCTGACACAACCATCCCACCATATATTTAGCTATACTAGCAATTTGTTATAAAATCTCTGAATGCTTTATTCATATAATATGTCTAATCTAAGCTTTCTGACTGGGGTGGGGGGGGCGGTGGGGATAAATACATTTTTAATGAATGATATGTTTGTGTTAGATATTTTGCATGGTTGAAGTACTTAATTCATTATTGCTGTTGTAATGATTTACTTTATTGAGATAGAAAGACAACTTGAGTGTGCGCATATATCTGGCTGTATGAAATATGATGTTGTCGCATCCCGGTGCACCACATAGGCTCTTATTGTATTTAACGTACATAAACAAAGCTTTCTGATTAGAAGGGGAGATAATGATGTGTTTATTGAAGATGCTTGAACTGTGCTTTAGCTATGCAAAAAAAAAAAATAATAATAATTATCACGAGCGATACCTTGAAAGATAAGAAAAATCTTCACTACTTTCCCGCTCCGTCCACGAGACAGCAGCTTAAAATATTCATGCAGGCAATGTCTAAGTGTTATGTTTTTCATTGTGAGCACTTCATGATTGTGTATGGCACCCTTTAAATAATACGTAATTGCAATATCACTAGGAAAGGAAATAAATCCCAAAACAAGCACATCTTAAAATTCTCCAACTACAAGGAGAAAAGGGATATGTATAAGGAAGATGATTGAGTTGTACTGGATGGTTGTAGCTAGTTAAGAGATTAAACCCTTATATGCTATTACAGTAATTTATTTTACTCTACTAGAATGTCATATTGAATCTTTTATATGCAGTAGCGCACTAAGTGCTGTTTGTTTTATTAGGATGTGTCATGAAATATGCCCCGCATATAACACAGATAAAACTACACAATAAAAAATATTACCACGAGTGATGCCTTGAACATTAAAAAAAATCTTCACTACTTTTCCCACCCCGTCAACGAGACAGCAGTATTAAATACACACGCAAGTAACACCTAAATGTTTAATTTCTCATTGCGAGCACTTTGTGCTTGCGTATAACTTCCCTTAAATAAAACGTAATTGCAGCATTACAAGTCAAGGAAGTAAATCCCAAAACGAGCACTTCTTAAAGTGCTAGTACACCCGAATTAAGAAACTAACAAATAAAAGACATAAGAGAAGTTATGATACATATATAATTACAGTATTAAGCACATAAAACATGATTAGATTTAGCAAACAGACACTAAACAACATTTTCTAATAGCTACTTTATATACTAACAGAAATAGCAACTTACACATAGTTGTTGTTAGAAAAAAGTTAAATATTATTAGATATGCAGTAGGACACTATTGTATAAGTAGATATAGAGATTAATATTAAGAATTTCCAATACTAGAATATTACATATATACAACATGAATCATAAATAATTACATAGGTTCATATGTTGGTGCTGGAATATCAACCCTAGGGCTTATGTAAGCCTAATCATAATAATTTCCTGACTATTCCTTTCCACATTATTTGCTTACCTGGAGTCTTGTTTGGTAAGGTGGCCAGTTTGATCCCCGGGATGCTTTTCTCTCTCCCATCCAATCATTAAGGTTCTTTTTTGGAGTCTGGCCACTCTCTGGGTCAGGAACCTATCTCTCCAGTGTGTTTTACTTGAGTATTTTTGAACCTTAAGTTGTGTAAAGACCATTACATGTATATGTAAGTATATATAAATGTATATATGTATATATATTGTCATATAAGTTGACACAAATTTTGTAAAGAGTTCTGTAATATGACTTGAATAACTACTTTCTCAAAAGTTAAGTGATAATAAATCTAATTATTTCATTAAAAGTGAGGAAGAAAATGGGAAATACTCATATAACTATAGAATAGATAATATTCTTATAGCACAGATATTACATGATACAGACTCTAGAAGTGAAAAATTACCTTAAACAAATTATGAGTCTAATGAAACTACAATCTAAAAAGAACATAAATAATATGAGAATTTTAACCATAATATCTAATCGACAAGGTATTGGTGTCTTAGCAGTGTGAATTAAAGCAACTGTGTCATGTTGGATTGATATGTGAAATGTTGTACTAAGATGAAACAAATGTTGTTAAATGTAATTGAAAAATTGTTTTTGGAACCCTGATTATAAGAAACTCTATAAGTAAGATTAAACTAGTATAAGCATGTTATTGATGTATAAATATGAATATTTACACACAAAATTGCATATAATTATCTATTAGCTGATCATATTAACTCTTTGATATATGTAAACAGTGACATACTAAGTTATGAGGTTAAGAGACATTAGTCTAAACACTATTCACAGATTTAAAAGGTTTGTGTGGGTACTTATGTTACTCATGCAAAGAGGTACATTACCTCATAGAGATAGGAAAAGGTGTAACCAATTAGAATTAGTTAATTTAGAAGTGTCATTGTTTTCTTATACTGTTTTGGTGTCTACAGAAGATAAGCAGAACTTCCATATAAAGAATAGTGCAGAGTATACATATAGTGTAAGCCAAGAGTTAAAACTATGTATATTTACTGCCATACAAATCAAACATAAACCAACACATGAAATATCTGTCTATAAATATTAATGGACTGAATAATAATATCAAAAGGAGGAGTCTATATAAATACATAAATCTACACAATCCACAAATAGTATTTCTTCAGGAGACGCATCTACTAGATAAAGATATAAACAATCTCAATATTAATAACTACACAGTATTAGTAAGTTCTCAATATAAAGAAAAGAAGAGAGGAGTAGCCATACTAATGCATAATACAACTATTTCTCCCAAAATAATTAACACTTTTCAAGACACATCTGGTATGTTTTGCTTAGTGAATATAGAGTTGAATAGGAAAATATACACTTTAGTTAACCTATATTGGATACCAGGACTTGGTGTAGAAACAGTAAAACAAAGGTAGTCTAATAATGGCAGGAGACTTCAACTGTGCAACAGATGACAAAGAAACAGATTCAAAAAGTAAGAGAAGAAAGTTACCTATATCAAAGACACTTATAAAATTTATAGATGCCATCTCCATAAAAGATATAAATTAATTTGCTGATCCAGACTCAATTTATACTTTTTACTCTCATAGATATAAGACTAGTTCAAGAATTGATAGGATATACATATCCAATGATTTAGCAACAAAAATAAGTAATGTCAAAATAATAAATTGTCCATTATCAGATCATAATGCTCTAGTTTTTGAAATGGACCTTATGCATATAAATAATAATCCCATTACAAGAATACCTTCATGTTACAAAATTAACAGACTTTAAAGAATTTTTTGAAGGTGAAATAAAAACTTTCTTTGAACTAAATTCCACGGAGAACATCTCAGAAATATACATCTGGGACTCCTTAAAAGCATATATATATATATATATATATATATATATATATATATATATATATATATATATATATATAAGTACTATCCTGGTATATAAATAAAAGAAAAATATGGAATAAAGACATGCTAGAATTACAAAAGAAAGCTGATAAATTAAAATTAGAAATTCAAGAAGGAAATAAAGATTTAATTCAAGAATTACTACAAATTAACAACAAATATGCAGAAATTGTACATCACAAGACAATGATTAACCTAGAAAAGATAACATTAAATTCTTATTCATCAAATCCAGCACATCAGAGACAACTAGCTAACAGAACAAAAAAAATAATACAATCTAGGCAAATAAAAGAATTATATATCCCTAATACAAGGAAAAAAAGCCAAAGACCTAAATGGTATATTAGAAGCATTTAGATTACAATATAACAATGATAACCTCTCAAACATTCAGGGAAAATCTGACAAAGATATAAAAAATTATCTTAAAAACAAAATTCTTACTAGATTAACACAGGAACAAATTGATACTATAAGTAAACCAATTACTATGACAGAATTAAGATCACAGATTAAAAAACTTAAACTAAATAAAGCACCTGGCCCAGATAACATAATACCAGAAATGTATAAAGTAATACCTAATCAAGCTATATCTTTACTCTTAAAATTATATTCCATAGTTAATCAAGATATAATTAAACCACCTTCATGGAAATACTCATTGATATCACCAATAATTAAATCAGACAAAGATGAGAAACAATGTTCGTCGTATAGACCAATATCCTTATTAAATATCGATTATAAAATGTTCATGGCAATATATGCTGACAGGACTAAACACTTTCTTCCCATGCTAATTCATGATGACCAGACAGGATTTATTAAAGGAAGAAATACATATGATAATTTTAAAATAATTCTGTCATTGATAGATTATAGTAAACATGCAAACTTAGATTTAAACATAATATCCTTAGATATTAATAAAGCATTTGATTCTGTTAACTGGAATTTCCTTACGCTAGTCCTAAAAGAATATCATTTTCCTACATCCTTTATTGCCCTTATCCAGTCACTATATAAAGATTCCATAGCATATGTTAAATTAGGTTCATATAGATCTGGTCCCATACAAATCAAAAAAGGAACTAAACAAGGCTGTCCATTATCACCTCTGTTATTTGCATTACTTATAGAACCATTTGCAAATCAGATCAGATCAAATAGTAATATTAAAGGCATCTGCATTAACAAAACTTTATCTCTTATGCTACAGCTATTTGCAGATGATATACTTCTTACCCTAACAGACACCAATGCATATTTACAAGCTTTGTTTAAGGAAATAAATAATTTTCAGACTATCTCAGGTTTACAATTCAATGAAAACAAAACAAAAATTATGTCATGTAATACTAAAAAGAAACATATAAACAAAAAATATTCCAAATACATAGCAGAAGATAATAAAATAGTATATTTAGGCATAGATCTACTTGAAGACTTAACTGACTCACTTATATAATTATAATAAAATGCTAGATAAAATAGAACAAGCAATATCTAACTGGAACAAATATATGTTTACAATGGGAGATAGATTATATCTCATTAAATCAATTAGTTTTCCTAAAGTATTATATCTAATACAAAGTTTTTCACTGCCACCACCCAAGTATATCACTCAGAGATATAATAAACTAATATTAAATTTTTATGGTTCCCAAACAAACCCCAAATTGCCTTAAATAAACACTTACCAAATTGGGAAGATGGAGGAATCAATCTACCTGATATTGAGATATATATTATGTCCTCTGTTGTTAAAAATATAACCCTATGGTTAAATGATCACTGCAAATCTATATGGAAACAATTACATGAACAGGTCTATATTGAACTTAATCATAACAACATATCAAATCATTTAACTATAATACCATTTCCTTTAGTTTGGATGTTAAAAGATTATCTAGAAGGTAAAAAATAAAAATAATAAACTCCCATCCAAATATATGAATATCACACTAACAACATTTAAAACATGCATAAGCAAAGTATCAAATATCAATTCATGGTTCTTTCTGACCTTCCCTATAGCTTTCACACCCATTATCTTTGATACATTCCATATTCAGAAAATCAATATCCTTAAGATAAGCTCAATAAGCTACTGGCATCAGCTGGTAGAACAAGACAAAATATTAACTAAAGATCAGATAATCAGAAAATACAATATAAATAATGACTCATGGCTACTTTTGCAAAATCTAAGGCAATACCTTATAAATAGAATTGGACAAATGCAAGGTACAGTTAGACATACTGTCCCAAAGTTTATTGAATGTATTATTATAATTAATAATCAACCTTATCAAGGTGCTGGATATCTATCTAAAATTTACAAAATAATGAAAACAACAAAAATATACCAAACAGACACCTACTGGAATTATTATACACAGATAAACAATCACCCTCCTAACGAAAAGGAAAAAAAGATTATTTTAAAACCTTCTAAGAAGTCATCATTATCAATAAACTTGCAGTTATTCACTTGGAGATTTTTGAATAGAAGTTTTTATACATCACATAAAGTATCTAAGATGTATGCTAATGAAGATCTATGTTGGAGATGTCAGACTAAAACAAGAGCTGACTGGCAGCACATTTTTCATGAATGTAACTGTTTTACTTTGTATTGGAATAATATTATTTTTTCAGACTGTTTTTAATGATAGTTATCAATTATCAAAATCTATGATTTTATTCAACTCTCCTGTTCCAGATTGTGTGCCAAAAAAAGACTTTAAAATCTTATGGACTTTAATGGCAGCAGCTCGCAAAATCATCACCATTCACTGGAAAAGTGAGACTCCTCCTACATTTAATGAATTTAAAAATTTAGCTAGAACAGTTGGACAAATGGAAATATCTACACTGAAGAACAGAACTACCAGACCTACATCCTTATACAACTCTTGGATGAAAATACTAGAAATAATTGAGAAAATGGACAAAGATATATGAACTTATATATCATTCTTCATGTTATGCTTTAAACTTATTTATAGCTTTCTTCTTAACAGACACCAATGTATATAGTTATATAATCTTTTTAAAGTTTATAGGTTTTATAATTGTATATATATCATTTTCTTTTTTGATTTCATGTAATATTTGACAAATTATCAATAAAAAAAAAAAGAAAAAAGTAGACTTCTTAGATGAATAGCAAGATAAAACACAGCTTCATTTATATCTGCTCAGTAACAAACTATTACCCAATGAAATTAAATATCCAATAATTCAATTAAACCTCCATCATAAAATTGATAATCCAATAAACAAGTAAAAAAAACAACAATAACCCCTTGTTGAAAAAGTAAATTCAATATAATCTTCTTCTTTTTTTGGCTTTTCCCGGTTAGGGGTCGCCACAGTGAAACTCCAGTTTGCTAATGATTGGCAGTAGATTTTTACGGTGCCGAGGTGCCAGCCGATGCCCAAACTTCAATGAAGGAACGCCCATTCACACATGTCTTTCGAATGCCACTCTACTGCGGGGAGGACATGCAGACTCCACACAGAAGGTGCTCCAGCTGAGAATCGAATAGGACAACCTCTTGCTGTGAAGCAACAATGCTACCACTGCACCACCTCGGCTTAGCTTAGTTCTTACAATACTTTATAAATATAACATTCTGTATAGTTATTTTCCTTTAGTGTCTGAGTCCAAAATCCTACTATCTTCTTATTTCTTGAACCCCCCCTTTTTATCATCACCCCTCTCTAATTTGAATTAAAAACCTCTGCTTCTGTTATTTATATGAGACTCAACTGCTTATCTATCAAGTATCCATTAAATCACGTAATCATAAACCATTCTGTTCTATGGAGATGGTCAACTTCTCTCTCTTAACTCTTGCCATCTTCCCAGAGGAAACAGGCAGAGGTGTCCCCTTTCTCTGTTGTTATTTACTTTATGTTTAGAGCCACTGGCAAAGAAAATAAGGGACTCCAAAATACTCAAGAAAAAATAGCCTTATTTACAGATAATATTTTCTATTTGATAAATTCAAAAAAAGTAATTTCAGTGTTGTGCAACACTGACAGATTTTCATTTTTTTCAGGATATAAAGTAAATAAAGATAACACAAACACTATAGCAGTAAACTATATTCCCACACACGACCCTGTTCAGAAATGCACATGCTTATGTGGACATGATAAGATGAAGTATTGAGGTGATTGGATTACAAAGGGTTCTATAATGGCAGCTAAGGATATATAGGAAAAGAAAAAACAAAGGGTAACACAAAAGTGAGAAGAGGGGAGAGCTTGATAATGGATAATAAGGTACAAGCAGTGAAAATAGTGTTAGTCCCTTTATTATTGTACACTGGTCAGGCATATTTTATCAGAGGGGAAGCTGTGTATGATAATTAATAAATAATTGAATAATTTTAATTGGGAAGGAAATGAGGACAAGAGTTAAGTGGGATAAGCTGTTCCTCCCCAGAGAACAAGGTGGTTTAGGATTACCAGATTTCAAGGGATATTTTAGAGCTACACAGTTAAGTCTTATCTACATAACACAAGTAGAAGGTTAGAAAGCAAAGTGGATTGAAATGATGTTGAAATGGGGGAACTTATAAAATAATAAGTGAGTTGAATTTCAGATGCAGACAAGTAAGGAGAACAGTAACAACCATATAGAAGACAGTTTGTACAAAGTAGCAGAAGTATTATAAGAATATCATAAGAACAAAGCCAGCACATGATGGAAAAAGACTTTAAAAATGGGAATGACTGACAGTAGGAAGACACAAAATAGGCAAGAGGCAGCTAGAATTTATTGGCAAAATTAGCAAAGAAACCAATTTATTGTGAGAAAATAACTAAGGAGGGAAATGTAGGAGTAGGATGAGGCAGGACGTTTGGACTGTGAGTTGGAGCCTGCCTTCCCTATCAGGGATTGATAACAAAGTATAGGCATAGAGAAAGGAATAGGGGAGTGTTAAATGAAAGACCAGCTCAGGATGAGTTTACAGGCATATCCAGAACAGCAGCTGTGGTAAAAAATGATAATTGGAAGAGCACATACAATAATCCATTACAACTATATGAATCAATCAGAAGAGGTTAGAAAAAATTGAAATGAAAATAGAAAGGCAATACACAAAGAAACAATGAGAGGTTATTTTATGGCTCTCAAGTGCACAATCTAAAAGGTTTATAATTTTTGCATTAAAATGTTTAATTGGTATTTTTCCACCCCCAAGTACACTAAATTCAATATAATAAATACATGTAAAATATCACATTAAAAATATATTAAAATTATTAACAAAATAAGTCAACAGTGACATCTGGTGGTTAAAATCTGCATATAAATCATAGTAGTATGTTAAATCATTCAAAATAAAATGCTAGACCAGTAGTTTGTTAAAATAATTCACATAAAATACATAATAACCCACAGCAACAATGTTGTTAGGTTGGACCATATCGTCATGTTATGTTAATACAAACAGTAAGGCATTAATGGCCAGTTTACCTTTACAACTTGGCCGCCCTCAATTTTAAAATGGGGACTATACTGATGTTCTTATTCAACCCTGGGTGTCTTCCTGCATCTAGAGTGACTTGCCAGAAGAGCTCCCTGTATTCCAATGTTGTCTCCCAGGTCCCCCCCTCAAGTTAATCTCTACCAGTTCGATCACAAAGAATAGGAACCTAGCTTCCCTGCATATCAAGGTATGTTTGTAAAGTGCATTCCTATCATTGGAAGTCCTAATATCATAGTAGTTCTCGTATATTTGCTTTCTCAATTTACGTTCAGTTTTCCCCACGTAGAAAGCTCTACATGAGTCACAGACAGTCGAATGAACAATGCCTACTGTATTACAATTATGATAGGTCCTTTCAACAATTTCCCTGTCCCTACCTTTAAGGCAAACTTTTTCGCTATTCACAATGTATACACATTTTGAGCATGCACCACCCTTAAAGGTCCCCTTCCTTCTTCTACATACATTAGAACCTGAAGTAGTGTTGGACTCAAGGAGTTCTTTCAAGTTCCTACCCTTTTTAAATATAAATGTCAAAGGCTCCATAGAAATGATTTCCTTACTTTCATCAATGTGAAAAAAAAATTTTTGCACCATATGTGAAGCCTAGCAGGAAGTGAGGAGTCCAAATGGAGAGATGATAAAATCAGATGAGGAACTGAAAGCACAACTGCAAGTGATCAAAACTTTTTCAGATGATATAAGAATGTTATTTGGTCTTGATAAATGTGTAAAAGTAACCTTTAAAGCAGGAAAGTTGCAGCACCAATAAAATATCAGTTTGGGACAAGAGTGTGATATAAAAGAACTTGAGCAGGATGGAGAGTATAAATATTTGGGAACTGATAAAGGATCAACAATAAAACATGAACAAATGCGAATAAAATTTAGTAAGGAATATTTTATTTCAGAGCACTCCCTTAAAACCAGTTACTTCACTGGCCAGACATGTTCCCATTGAATCAATTGTATACTTCAGTCTTTCTGTCATCTCCACTGTGGACATATTGGCCAGCCTTGGCTTCCAGTTCTTCTGGTTCTTCTTCATCTTTTATTTTTTTGTTAAATAAAGTTACTGAGACCCCTGATGTGACAGTATTCAACTCCAAAGCATATGTTTCCTTTTGAAGTACAATTTCCATATTCTCCTTCTCCAGCTCATCTCCACTCAAATACTCCAACTTAGATTCAGTGATCACCAGTAACAGTCCTCTGGCTCCACCTAGTGATCACCTCACAAAGAGCCCTCTAAAGAGTAGGGATCCTTTATTAAAATTCACAAAATACAAGATATACATTCTATATACAAATTTCACACCTTATATACAATATTTAGAATTACATACAAGCAGTTCACACATTTTCAAAATTTTCAAACTTTCAATCCTCCCACACTATTTTTTCCACAACTGAATTCTTATTTTCTTCACGATTTCTGATAATTCACATTTCCCATTATATTTTATCTCATTAATTATTTCATTGCAGATAATCCACATTATACAAAACAATTTTTCATGTAATCTATCAAAGTCATGTTGTTTCATATTTTCATAATATCCATATTCTACCATGTTCATATTAATACATTTCAAAATTTTCAATCATTTTAAACATTCTTTGTCACATATTTCTTCCCACAATTGGTGTACCCTTTTACATTGCAGAAAAACATGTTCAGTGGTTGATAATTCCCCACAATATATGCAGATATCTTTTATTGTTTTATATGGCCATTTGCTTTTACTAGAAGCCTGTTTATAGAAAACCTCCACAAAAAAAATCCAGATATTTTTTGCATCTTTCCATTCTTGCTTTTACAGCTTTCACTTTTTATCTCTTAAATGCTTTTAAGGGTAAATATAATAAAATGCTATTATATTTTCATACCATGTTTTACCAATCTTTTCTGTTTTTTAAATCAATCTTCCATTGTAATATTTTCTCCAGATATAGTTTCATTTCCATAGAAATGATTCCTTTACTTCTTTTTAAAAATGTAAGCTTTTCCCAGATTAATTTATATTTTCCTCTATAATCCTTAATAACAATTTTCTTTTTCCTGCATCCCTATCAATATTTTATATAAATGTAATGAGGCTATATAAACAATTGGGTTTATTAAACCCAAACCTCCTTCTTTATTGGTAACATAAAGAATTCCTTTTTTATTATGGTTCAATCCAGATCCACATATAAATGTAAATAACACATTCAATAATTCTTTTCAACATTCTGGAGGTATCATAAATACACTTGCCAGATGTGCCATCATACTAATATTACTGAGTTAATTAAACATGTTTTTTCCTATATGTAAATTTAAATGTTCTCCAGAATATGCAAGTACTCCTTATTTTAAGTATAATGTCTTTCCATTGTGTCACCATCTGTTGCTCAATGCCAAACCTTATTCCCAGAATTTCTATTTCTTCTTTATTAAACTAGATACCTCTTATTTTTCCAGAGAACCCCAGTCATTTACTATTTTCCCCATTAATACTTAAACCTAAAACCTTTAGTTCTTTGTCAAGTGTCAATATATAATCATCCATTCTTTATTTTAACAACTAATGCTAAATTGTCTACATAAGAAAACATCACTGAAATTTAAATGCCCTCTGGTGCACAATATTTGGCTTCTTCCAATGCCAAATTTATCTTTTTTACTACTGCATTCATAATTAATGCAAATAAAATGCTACTTGCTGGACATCCTTGCTTAATACCGCTCTTAATTTCTATTGTCTCACTTAACCAACCATTAACCACTAGTCTCACTTTATTTTTGTTATATACATATTTCAAAATGTTGATTATTTTATTACTTATATTATAATTTTCCAAAATCTCTCATAATGCTTTATGCTGGATCTTGTTAAATGCTATACTTACATCCCCTAGTAATATTTTTAATTCTCTTTCTCTATTTATAACATCATCTGCAGGTTTTCTTATTAACATTAAAAGTTATTGACTTCCTTTTTCTTTTATTCCAAATATTGTTTCAGTCAGTAAATTATATGCCTTAATATTCCTTTTTCTACTATTTTCATAAAAATCTTATAATCAACATTGTACTAGTGGTCTCCAGTTTTTTATGTCTGTTCTTTCTCCCTTATTCCATATAAATTTCATTGCACACATACATATTTTTTATCATTTACACCCTTTACATTTAACACCTCTAAAAAAATTATTTTTGCCAGTCTTGCATGTCGTTATATATTAGATATTCAAGTGCATCTAAACCTGTAGCTGCTTCTACACTTATCGTCTTCAACACATTCTTAATTCTATCATTGCAATCTTTTTTTCCATCCTCTTATTGTTGTCTTCAGTTAATGTTGTTAAGTTCCATCTATTGTTTCTTATAGTGTCATATATGGGGAAAAAGTTTTCAAAATATGTCTTTTAACTATCTGCATTATTTCTTTTTTGTGCATTCACTATACATCCGTCCTCATTCCTTAACTGTCTTATTATTCTTATATTTTCTTTAATCATTTTACTTAGATATGGTACTACTTTTTTTCCTTGTAAAAAATATCTTTGTTTGAATAATTTTTTTTAAATTTTCTCTTGCCTCATTTCATACAACATTCTGTCTTTTTCTAGAAACTCTTCTTTATTTTCTATTATGCTTTTAAAGACTTGGTTACTAATTTCCTTATATTTGCAACTATTTTGTATTATTTTTTCCTTCTACCATTCTAGTATTTTCTAATCCATCAACTTGTACAGTCTTTATAAAATCCTCTCATGGTTATATGATCCAGCCATAGTTGATTTATTATCTCCTTTACATGCTTATTTAGTTGTGATTCATTAATTCTTTTTATCCCTCTACCTATTCTTATATAACCTATTCTTTCTTGAATCTCTATCCAGATTGCTACATGGTCTGATAAACCCATAATTTTAATTCCTTGATGTAATATACTTAAACTCTCTGATACTATAAAGTAATCAATTTTAGTTCTCGGATTACTTCTTTTGTATGTCCAATTTTTGTTTTTTTCCATAAGTACATTTTACCCTTTTTCATTATATCCAAAAAATGCTTACATCTGCCCCTTCTTTTGCCTATGTCTTAAATCACAAATGAAGTCTCCCACTACTATCATGTGCATATTTACACTCACATAATCAAGTATTTTCTTAAACATAATCTCTCTTTGTTTTTATAAAGTATATGCACATAGTGCAATTATATATTTGGTTCTTCCATCTTATATCTACTATTACTATTCTTCCTAATGCTATTAGTGTATAATCCAAAATTTCTATACATTCTTTACATAAAGTTGCTATGCCTGAGCATTTTTCATCACCTAAGTCCCATATAACCTTGCCTTCTCATAACCCATTAACTTGTATTCTTTCTTCTTCTTCTGTTGTTATCCTTATGTCTACTTGTTGTTTTTCTTTTGGCTTTTCCTGGTTAGGGGAAGCCACAACAGAACTCCGGTCCACTAATGATTGGCAGTCGATTTTTATGGTGCTGAGGTGCTAGCCCGACGTCTAACCTTCAACAAATGCATGCCCATTCACGTATGTCTTTCGAATGCCACTCGGCCACAGGGAAGACATGCAGACTCCACACAGAAGGCACTCCAGCTGAGAATCGAATGGGAGAACCTCTTGCTGTGAGGTGACAATGCTACCGCTGCACCAGCATGGTTTGTTATCCATCCTTATGTCTACTAAAACTATAATATATGTATCTAGCATTCTACACCACTCCAACATGCCTAGCCTTCATTGAACATTCTTTATGCTAATTACATTAATGGCTAGGATTCTCACTTTTTTGGATAGTTTTTGTTTGTTTTATCCTTTTCCTTTTTTGTTTCCTCCTATACCTATATTTTTAAATTTTCTGTCTTTCACTCTTTTCCAAATAAAACTTATTTTACTTTTAAGTCTTATCCAGTTATCATCATCTTCATCACTTGATTTACTTACTTCTTCCTCTACCTCTCCTTCTTTACCTTTTGCCTCCTTCATGCATTCATTTACTTCCAGTCTTATATCTTTCTCATTCATTTTTTTCTTTTTGTGTTTCTTCTGTATTATCTACTAAAACGTTCTCCTTATCTTGGTATAACTTTGTTTCCTGTGTATAATTTTCTGTAGCATTACAGTCCATCCATGAATGTCCTATTTGTTCATACTTTATACATTTTTGCTCACATTTTTTACTTCATGACCAACTTTACCACAAATAAAGCACATACAAAAACACACATTTTTGGTTACCTCTTGTATCTGACTATTCCCTTATTCCCCTCTATAATTATATTGCCAGCTATGCCAGGAGGGCAGTGAATGTGTAACATATGCCAGTATAGCTAGCTGGAGTTTTTTTTTTAAGTTATATGTCATTTGTATATCAAACTGATTTGTGCAGGTGCTTGTGTTGAAAATATATTTGTAAAGTTGTTTGTGTTAACAAATGTACCAACAGTGGGTCCTGCTCGACAGAAAAGAAATAAACCTGTATGTCAGACTGTGTTATAACTGTTGAAATGAATATATTGCAACAGAGGATACTGGAAGAGAAGAGGTTAATCTCAGTCCAGCTAGCTTTGAAAAATAGTCTGAAATTAAATTACCTGGTTTAGGCAATACAAATTGTATTTTACAGTTCTGATTGCACCCATAGACAAAATGTCTGTGAAAAGCAGAACTAAGACTCCTATTGTATTGTCCTTAGGGGAAATAATTGCTACTGTGGAAGGATGGATGTTTTTGAAATGTTTTTATAGCTTCCAGATGCTGAAACACATCTTAGCAAAGCTCTACGTGTGTGTATTATGACACATATGTGCTATATTCTGGTCCAGTTTCTAGTAAAAGGGGTACTGTGGGAACCAGCTGTCAGCTGATCAGATGTATGTGATGTCATTCTGTAATCCAGCACTGAAATAATGTTTCAATACTAGATGAGACAGAAGTCTCAGAGCAGTCTGCTTTTGAAACCTGACAAAGAAGGACCACTCACCCACATCATCTTGCCTTACTCTAGTAAGTGAACTAAGGGACAGTAATTCTTTAGATCAGTCCAGAAAATACAGCGACATTAGTTAAGTATTGTTTTTCTGTATCTGTGTGAATCTTTCCATCAGTGTTATTTTTAATATTTCCTGTGTTTGAAACTCTGGTGTTTATTGTTAATAGATATTTAGTATTTTCATGTTCTTTTTATTATTTATTATTAAATATTTTTAACTTCATTGTGGTTGGTCTTTTTGAAAATATTTTAACCTTTGAGAGTACTTATATTTATTGGGTGACACTGTGGTCACTCCTGAAAGCCTTGCTACATTGGTCAAACACAACCACTTGTACTAGTATTAATTTTACTCAGTATAATTTGGTACCCTTGTAAGAGCATCAGAGTAGCTGGCTTTGGAGTGTTCTGGTGGCAGTACCTACCTTATGGCCTGGGCAGAGGGGGCATAGGTAGTAATCTGTGCCAGCCTTTCCCCGTGTGTGTGTGTGTGTGTGTGTGTGTGTGTGTGTGTGTGTGTGTGAAAATCAAATCTCAAACAGTGTGTGTGTCAGCTACTTAGAACAGGTGGTGGAAGACTAGACTTGGAATACTCAGCTGAGGACTCAACTCTACAGCTGTGTCAGTGGGGAGTCTTATTTTGGGGTCTGGAGAGAGACACGGAAATCCAGCCTAAGGACTGAGTGCACTCCCTGTGTACTCTTAAGGGAAATTGTGCTTAGTACAGACAACTGCATCTTAAAATACTGTATCTATTTTTGTTCTAGGCAAACGTCCATCAATGGTGTCAGTGATGAGAATGGAGGGTCCTTGATTACTGGCCCAGAGGAAGGAAGCCACACCTTCCACATAAATTATACTCAGCAAATGCATTATTTTATCATTTTACATTTTCAGCATAACACCACATTCCCAACCCCCCCGTCCATAAACCTCTATTGTCATAGATGTTTGCAATGTCAATTAAATCTATACACACAGTTTTGTTTTAAATCATCTTTTTCAACTTCAGTTCGAAATTGTATAAATACAGTTTTTTATCTTCTCTGTTAAATGCCTGCACAGCATTCAGGTTCCAAGGGTTTTCATTCCTTCTAATTTCATAATGTTCTAAAAATTTCTCCATATACCATGCCTCCTCAAAAAAATGTCACAAAAAGTATATTTGTTAATACAAATAAAAAGCTCTTACTTTTCTGGGTTCAATACCCAGTGGTGAAATGATGTTGTCTCATATTTCATACCTGTCCAGTTCCTTTTCAATTTTACTACTTATTCTCACCCAATGCTTTCTTCTTACTTCAGCTTTCTTCTCTTCTCTATTCTCTTATTTTGCCTTCTCTCACCATTTGCGCATATGATTTCTTTTCTTCCTTCCTTATTTCCTGGACTTCTTCTTCTTGAATTCTGTCTATTATGTCTCCCTACAACACTGCCTTCTCACTGTCTGGTTCACTCTGTTCAATTATTTCAAATAAACATCCCACAACCCTCCCGAATGGAGGGTTGTAACAAGCAGACTCTGTTACAAACAAATTGCACTGAAATAACTCCTCTGAATCTGCCATATCCACTTTGACTCCCTCGTTTTGTCTTTTACCCAACTCTCCTCCACTCTCTTTTCTCCCTTCTCCATTATCATCACTTTGCATTACTTCTGACTCATTCTCAGCCACATTAGGCTTTGCAGCTGTTCGATTAACAGCTTCTCTCTCATCAAAACACAAAAAACACCTTCTTCTATCACCTTGTTTGATTTTAGACTTACTCCTTCTCTAAGCCACCTCCATGCCTGGACTAGAAGACAGGAAGCATAACAATAAATTGAGTCCCCCCTACGGAAACAGTAGGGGACGTTCCCTGGTGTCTTGGATAAATTTCCTTTAGTCAGTATGAATACCACCTCGGGTCTCTCCTCAAAAGTGGTCAAGCTCAGTCAACAAAAAGCATAAATAAATAAATTATGTTCGCCACTATATCTCAGTTATTTCTTTAACAAATGCATCAAAATCATTAAGTGGTTATGGTTATTAAATCTCAATGGACCTGTCTCTGTTTGTTTTTTTCTTCTAGAATCCACTTTATGTACATATCCCTTTTGCTAGGCATAAGGATTTTTTTTTACTTCTATGTAAGTGGAATGGCTGTAGTATGAGTCACAAGCAAGTTGTACTGCTTTTGGAACTTGTTTTCATTTCCACTTTTTTTGCTTGAATTACTGATTATTGTTCTCATATCAGCTTTTAACTTTTTAACTGTAATTGTAAATGCTGAACAAAATAAACTAGCTGAACTGAATGTCTTAATGCTTTCAGTTTTAGTACATGTGCTGACAGACTCTTCCCTATATTCTTTCTGAAATTAAAAAAAAAAACTAGCATTGTAATCTAGTTGTGGTTAATTGGCTACTCTTGCTTCTACTTCAAAGAACTTTTAATAGTCATTTAAACTACTTTGCTAGTCACTGGTGTCTACAGTGGCAAGATTTGTGTTTTACCTTGAATATTGGCAAAATGAGTTGCATTTTTTAAATATTTTTCTTACAAGGAAGCTAAAATAAGTCTACTCTACCTCTGTCCTATTGGTTGCTATACTGTAGGTTACTAGCATTTCATCCATACCATAAATCTTGAGCAAATTAGTAATTTTTCAGTGTTGTGAACATTGCCAGAATGTGTAAGATTATGGCATTCACTGTTTTTTTTTTCATAGCGGAATGGTATTTGATTTTAACAGTGGATTATGGGTGAGTTGTTACTATGTATCATGTATTCTATACTTTACTAGTATTGTGTTATGGCATTTTTGTTTTTCCACATATCATACATGCCCCACCAGCTACCAACTGTACCCCAATTGTGCCATGACAAGAAAAGGAATGTGAAGCCACCAGTGCCTATTGGAGGAAGTCCAGGAGGGTTATCAGGTGGTTGGTTGATCCAGCAATGGGTGTGAGGCACTGGGTAGAGTGCTGAAGAATGATGCAGTGGAGAACAAAAAAGACGAAGAAATAGACACATTTTGGAGAAATATTTAAGAAGATCTTGATGAACATAACAAAGATTGTGAATGAACAGAATATATAGAAGAATTAAAAGAAACAATAAGGAGCTTTATTGTAGAGTATATAAAATGAAATGATATAAGAGCTTGAGAAACTGAGACAAAATTGAGCAAAGCTCTCAACTGGGAAATCCCAGGCCCAGAAGCAGTACCTAACCTCTGGCTAAAGGATTTACATCTTTACACAAAGATTTAGCCATCCCAAACAGACACCAACCATAATAACAACAAGAAAAATTATATTCTGCCTTAACAGTGAACTTGCAAGCTATCCTAAGAACTACAGACCAATAATTTACCTTCTGACAGTATACAAATTATATACTGAAACTGATACAGATAGACTTTATAGCCATCTAGAAAAAACATCAATTATCACAATAGAACAAAAAGATACAAGAAAGCCATATGGACTAAAGGATCATCTGTTGTTAAACAAAACTACAAAAGAGAGTTGTAAAAAGGGGAGAATATAAGGTAGATTACAAAAAAGTATTTGACAGCATCACACATTAATGGATATGAAATTCTATGAGATGTAGACGGTACACGCGACATTGATGAATTACATTGCAGTGTTTATGAAACAGTGGCAAACCAATTTGCAGCAAGCTATGACAAAGAAAATAAATTATTATCCCAGGGAAAAAAATCAAAGGGGAGGATATTTAGGGTGTTTCTTTTTCACTGCTGCTTTTTTGTCTTGCCCCTTAACCCATTAAGCTGTTTACTTAACAGATTAGTCTATAGTTGCAGTTTAACTCCTAGAAACCAAACTCGTTTAAAGACTTTTCAAATATTTTTTGTAGATGATTTAAAACTGTATAGTTCATCAGATGAGGAGTTGAAGGCACAATTATAAATGGTTAAATGTTCTCAGATGATATAAGAATGACATTTTGTCTTGATAAATGTACAAACATAACATTTAAGAAAGGAAAGCTACATCACCAAGAAAATATCAACCTGGGACAGGAATGTGATGTAAAAGAAGGTGAGCAGGAGGGAGCATATAAATACTTGAAAATACCTGAAAGAGCTGCAATCAAACACAAACAAATGAGAAAAAAAAAGCTTAATAAGAAATGCTTTTGAAAATTAAAGCTAATACTGAAAACTGCCTTGCCATCTAGGAATAAAGTCCAGGCTATAAATCGATTTAATCTTCTTCTTTCAACTTATACCTTTGGTGTAATTGCCTATCCCCAAAAAGTATTGAATAATTTACAATGAAACCAAGAAAAATGCTTCATTGTTATCAAATGATATTAAAAAAAATAATAATAAAACAGTGTACACCAAGGCTATACATCCCTTGATCTGAAGGAAATGTGGACCTCTCCAACAATCATGTGGCTGAATGCAGATCTTTTGCCTCATCAGATCCAAACACAGTGAACGTTTTAAAGCATAAGTAAAATAAATCAGATAACATATTTGTGCTTAGTTTAGCTAATGCATTTTGGAATAAAACTGGAAAGGAAATTAGACCAGAATAGACAGAAATCAGACAGCAGGTAAAACTGCAAAAATAAAAGCACAAATAAAGAATATAAAGAATAGGAAGAGAATAAAAGGGTAGAAAATTGAAAACTTCTCTAACAACCTCACGTTGACCAATATTTGATGCAGGAATGGTTAAAGGGGATGAACTGAAATCTAAAAATAAAGGGTGGCCCAAGGTAGTAGGCTGTGTAGATGCTGGTTTGCAAAGTCGAATGAAAATATGGGAGAAACAGACAAATGTAGGTTTTGCAGAACAGAAATGGAAGCAGTTGCACATTTTGCTGCTGGGTGTGATACACTCATGTCTGAGGGTTTGTATATATAAATAGGTGAAAAAAAGATATATATAGTAGTCTAAGAAAAAAAACAAAAGTAGAATTGATCATTGAAATTGCTACACCTAGCAATTATAGTGTCCTATTTACCAAGAGACACAAAGTCTTAACATATCAGGATTTGGAAACAGAAAAGAGAACAATGTGTAAGAAAGATACCCAGACAGTTCCAGTAGTAGTAGGAATAACATGATTATTAAAAAAAATTATATTTATACTTAAATATGTTACCACTATATATAACCCCACATGCTAATATCAAAGGCCGATGCAATACTGATTTTACAACTGTATTTATGTCATGATTTAAAAATGGTGTCCATTTCTATCAAGGTATGTAAAAACCCTAAGCATCTGGAGAAATTAAATAAAGAGAAATATGCCAAAGGTTGTGACTGATGAAGTGATACAAGAAAAAGAACATAACCTGGAGGCTATTAAAAGGCATAAAAAAGAAAAAAATCTGATATGGTGTAACACTTATGCAGAAAATAAAATAAAATAAAAGCTATATTAGCCAACAGGACTACTGTCATTCCTAAGCTATTTGAAGATATATGCAAAGAACATGCAGACATGGTAAATTTCACATAGGAAACAATTAGGAAACAAAAAGGGAATGTACTGAGAAGCAAATTGCTTAGTGAGGCAGAAAAGTAACAGAAATAGAGGTGATAGAGCACCTGAAAAGTGTAGGGTTTAGTGTGTGGACTCTGATACAGCTCATACCGCAGCATGATGTGTCAATAAATCCCCAAGTACACATACAGTATGTCACAGTCACAGTGTATGTGGGTGTAAATGACTGGAGATGTAACTTCCCTGAGCTCTCTGAATATGTATCTGAGGCAGGTATACATTTAGCCTTGAGCAGCATTCTACCATTACTAAGAATGATGGGCTATGGTTATAGCTTAACTTCCAGAAAGCACCCTTGTTCAAAAACGCCTCATCTACTTTTTGTGAATGATTTAAAATTGTGTCGCTCATCAGACAAGCATCTGAACATACAATTAACAAATGGTTAAAACTTTCTCAGGCAACATTTGGCCTTGATAAATATGCAAAAGTAGCATTTATTAAGGGAAAGCTGCAGCACCAAGAAAATATAAGTCTGGGACAGGAACGTGATATAAATGAACTTGAGCAGGAGCAAGTGAATAAATATTTGGGAACTGATGAAGAGTCAGCAATAAAACACGAACAAATGAGAACAAGGCTTAGTAAGGAATACTTCAGAAGAATAAAGCTAATATTGAAACCTGCCTTGACATTTATGAATGAAGTTCAAACTATAAAACACTCCTCTGTTCCTGTTCTAACTATAATTGTTAGGTGTAGCTTTGGTGTTACTAACTGACCTCAGAGACCCTTGGATTGGTTGGTCAAGAAAACAAGAAAAATGTTTCACTTTTATCAAATGATGTATAAAAAACAGTATATTGCAAATATTTTTCTCTCATGTGCTGGCAGGTTACTCATTATGTTATGTTTTCCCCTCCAATTTCTTTCCAAAAGCTACTTCTGTATCCATGCTGTAATATACAACTGTTAGCAGTATGGCTATGTAACACAGAGTAATAAAATCCTGAATGTGGTGCAGATGACCCAAGTTTGAATAGTATCTTATGCACTGGTTGAGTTGGGTAGGGGAGGATGAAATTACTGATGCCTATGGCTTACCTATCCTAGAGTGAGGCAGAACCTCCTTCTATTTGGATAATCACCACCATGCAAGTAGAGGCTTAGATGGACCTGCAAATGTGTAGAACCAGGAAAGTGGTCTTGGCATTCTCAAAATGATAATGGTAGCTCTCATCAGAGAGTGGGTTGGAGCAAGAACATGCAAAGGTGTACTGTAGGACTTCCCACTGTAATGTAGGTGCACATACTAGCCATTAGGGGAGGGGGTTAGTGTCTCCATTAGAAATGAAGTCATTGCCAGAATGCTTTAAAGGGCTTCATCAATCTTCATAGCTACCTGGATAATAATAGTCCCTCTGGATGACTTTCATCTTTGCACTGAAGACTCCCCAATAGTGAAAGAATGAAAAAAATCAAGACTAGTAGTGGGAGAATTACTGGTTAACATGAATAAAGGCATAAAGTACCCCCCCTCCAACAATGAAATAATGTAACAGTTAGCATTTAGCTGTATCAGTACACTTAAAAGCTTGCTGTGGTCAACATTGCTGAAAGCCTTGCTAAAATCAATATACACTGACCAAATGTCATTGTTGTACAGGTTTCAGAGACAAATTTCTGCATTTATATTAGAGCACAACTCTCCTCTTTGAATGAATATTCATGATTATAAGTGCTTTATAATCATTTAATGTTGCTAACGGAGAATGTAACTGCAGAATGCTCAGATAGGTTTGAGATTTTAAGAGAACTAAAATGTGTACCTTCCATGTGAATTCCCAGACTCCTCCCATTTATACACAGGGATTATCATCTGCAGGTAAAGACTACTGAGGGCATCTGTTAAACGTTATACTAACACTTCCCTGCACTCTGTAGCTCCAATGTAACACATTTTCCTCCTATTCCA
>NC_056725.1:102005995-102015995 GCF_019279795.1 Protopterus annectens
ACAGACTGCCCATGGTAGAGGAGATTGTATTGTACCAAACACATTAAAGGCAAGGTTTCTGATCTCTAAAATGAGCATGTTAATTTTGTAAAATGCAGTTTTGCATAACCGGATAACAAATGTTGCCAGAACAGATGGTATGGCATTCTAATTGACAACAGTAGTGAATTGTTATTTTTTTAAGTTTGTAGAATAGTAAATTCATAACTAAAATCCAGTTTGGATCATTTGGTTTAACAAACGAGCTTAGGTCAACTGTCCAGTGTATTTGGACTCTATATTGGAATAAAGAAGCTTTCTCTTTATGGAGGTGCCAGAAAGTGGGGCCTTGCAAAATGTATACATCCCAGTAAATAATTTAAAGAATGTAAACTTCAGTGACAGGTCCAAACCACAGCTTAGCAACACAGCATCAACATACATAGTGTTCTGATCTACCTTCAGGAATAATTCTGAGTGTCAGTAAGTACTGAATGAAGTAGGCAAAACGTGGAAAGGGAAAATGTGAATTACTCTCCATTCAGGTAGGGGTCAGGCTTCAATTCTCATGACCAAAGTAATCTTCTGGATACTGTGTGTACTATACAGACCAAGTTAGAAATTTTTCAGTGGTCAAACAAAATGTTACTATTGTTCACATCACAACTCCTCAAAGTGATGAATCTACAAAAACAGACACCCCTTCCCCACTCTGTAAAATTATTTTATTATGCCTACTACTGTGTGGTTGGTTATTGCTGGCTATGTGGCACATGGTTGTTTTATTATATGTTATTGTATTTCATTTTTTATGTGTTCCAAGATTTGTCAGTCAGTAATCTCATACCTGTTCTGATACTGATGAGATATGATAACACTGTACCAATCCAACTCAAGGATAGATTGCTGACTCAGTACATATGACTCAATGATTGACAAGGGACTAAAGACAATAAACAGGTCAGGTAAACTCTGTCACTGTAGTGCTGTCTCAGAAGATGCCACAAGAAACAAAGGATTGGGATTATAATAAAGGGGGAACTACTGCTGGGTACCTGTAATGTACACTTACCTTTGTGTTTGTCCCTACTTCCATGTTCATAGGTTCATAGGTAGGTACTAGGCTATCTGCCTGAGGGCATTTATAAGTCTAGCCAGAGTGTGCCAGCTTTCATCGCCCCATTGATTAATTAACTGAGCCTCTGTCAAGCAGATCCAATGAAGTGATCCCAGGGGTGTATTTTCTGTTACCCATCCACTCGTCAAGGTTTCTCTTGAAGAGTGTTAGTGAGGGGCTCTGCCTAATGTAGTTAGGAATTTTGTTCCAAAGCATGGTTCATAGGTTCATAGGTTCATAGGTTCATACTAGGCTATCTGCCCGAGGGCATTTACAAGCCTAGCCCATAGTTTTGTGGCTTATGCCACCCCTTTAGTATGGGGAACTATACCCATTATTTTGCTGTGCCTCTGTTGAGCAGTGACACTGAGGTAATCCCTGGGGTATATCTGCGATCTCCCATCCATTGGTCAAGATTTCTCTTGAACAAGGCCAGCGAGGTGCTCTGCCTCACATATACCGGGATTTTATTCCACAGCATAGGGAGTCTTTGGGTGATGAATCTATCCCTCCAGCACGTCCTATTAATAGCCGTGTCGAGGTTTAAGTCTCCGCCCTTGTGGCTCTGACGGATCTAGATTTTTGAGGTGAAGCATATTCATCAAATCTGGGTTTGACATGGCCTTGTATGTTAGGCAAAGGTCACCTCTGAGCAAGCGTGCGACTGAATAGAGCTGGAGTTCTTTCAGTCGGGCAGCATAGGACAGATGTTTGAGACCCTTTATCCTTTTGGTGAGGAACTTTTGTGGCCTCTCCAGCTGCTGCAAGTGTCGGGTCAGATACATTCCGAATGGGGCATTGTACTCAATCATTGGTCTGATGAGTGATGAGTATAGGGAGACTATGACCTCCCATGATCTAGATGAGAATCCCTTCATGATAAGGTGGGCAATGTAGAAGGTCTTCCTAACTACTTTAGCTACATGGGTGTCGAATGACAGACTACTATCAACCTGGGTCCCCAGGTCCCTGATAACTTCTTCTGTGCTCAGTGGATTGCCACCTATTTGGTAGCTAGGGGTAACCTTGTTTTTCCCGAAGGGTATGACTATGCATTTTTGGCATTTAACTTTAGGCCATGGCTCTGGCACCAGTTATCCGTTTCTGTGAGACCCTTCTGAAGGATATCTGTGTCAGATGTGTTTTCTACTATGGCCCAGTTTGCAGTCATCTGCAAACTTTGTCAGCCATAACCCTCCTGTGTTTGCTTGTACTTGGAAAAGTACATGCCAAAAAAGAGTGGGCCCAGGACTGAGCCCTGTGGTACACGACTTGTGACAGGCTTTGAGTCTGACATGGTGCCAGCAACTCTGACCCTGTGGGTTCTGTCACTCAGCCAGTTTGCAACCCATCTTGTGATGTATGGGTTAACATTTAAGCTGATGAGTTTTTCAATGATACCCGAGTGGGGTATTGTATCAAGGCCTTCGCCAGATCGAGGTAGGCTGTATGGACTGCCTTTCCTCATCAATGGCTTTGGTGACTGTTTCGAAAAAGTCAACCAAGTTTAGAAGGCATGATCTGCCTTTGACAAAGCCAAACTGGGATGGATCCAAAGTCTGCAAATTCCATATGTCTTTATTTATGAGGTCCATTATGATCCTCTACATGGCTTTGCAGATAAGGCTTGTCAAGCTAATGGGCCGGTAATTTCCAGGGTCGGTGGAGGCACCGCCTTTGTGAAGTGGGACCACAGTTGCAGTGCGCCACTCCCTGGGTACGTATCCAGAGGTAAGACTATGATTAAACAGCTGTCCTAGCTGTGGGTTTAATTCCTCGTTGAGTTCATGGAGCACACAGCTGGGGACACCATCAGGTCCCATGGATGCTGTGTTTTTTGCTTTGGAGAGAGCAGTTCTCACTTGGGCGTTGGAGATGTTTGGGGGCTGCAATCGCTTGGTATAGATATCTCTCCTTTTGGGGGAGGGAGAAGTTTGCACTGAACCTGTCAGCCAGTATGTTGGCAATGTCTGTAGGATCAGTAATCTTCACATCATTTTGAACTAGTTCTGAGCATATCTGAGAGTTTCCTCCCAGGTTTCTAACATAGCTAAAGAAGGCCTTATGATTGTCTTTTGAGTCTTTAGCTATTTTTCTCTCAAAATTTGCTTTGGATGATTTTATGAGAGCTCTTAGTTTTTTACTTATAGTGATCAAGGGTGTCTTACCTTTTAAGGATTTTGCTCTATCTTGTAGTAGCTTCCTCCTTTTGTTGTAGAGTTTGTTTATGGCTGGGGTCCACCAGAGTGGACGCTTGCCTTTGGTACAAAGAGTCTTTGTTTTGCTTGGGATTGCCTTATCCATGCAGTCCTGCAGGTGCTGGTAGAAGGCATTTGTAAGTGATTCAGCGGCTTGAGTACTGTTTTCCGCCGGCTCACTGTGACAGGAATCTATCCATCCAGCATGTTCTATTTATTGTTGTGGTGAGGTTTAGCTCACTAAATCGCAGGGCTCGCAGTGACTTGGATTTCTTTAGGTGGAGCATGTCCATCAATTCTGAGTTGGACATGGCTTTGTAAGTCAGACAGAGATCACCTCTGAGTAAGCAATATGCCACTAAGTACAGCCGGAGTTTTTTCAGTCGGGCTGCATAAGACATATGTTTGAGGTCAATAATCCTCTTAGTGAGGTGCTTTTGTGGTCTTTCCAGCTGTTGAAAGTGTCTTGTGAGGTATATCCCAAATGGGGCATTGTACTCTATGATGGGTCTGATGAGTGATGAGTAGAGGGGCACTATAACCTCTTTATTTCTAGATGTGAACCATTTAGTAATTAGATGGGCCACATAGAAGGATTTCCTAACCACTTTGGCACTATGATTGTCAAAGGAGAGATTACTATCTACCTGGGTCCCCAGATCTCTTATTACCTCTTCTGTATTAAGGGGGCTGCTGCCTATGTGGTAATTCATGGGGGTTTTGTTTTTCCCAAATGGGATGACTATGCATTTTTTGGCATTTAGCTTGAGGCCATGACTTGGACACCAGGTGTCTGTCTCAGTAAGGCCTTTTTGAAGGATGTACATGTCAGCTGGAGAGTGAATTATGGCTCCCAGTTTGCAGTCATCGGTGAACTTGGTTACCCATAGTCCTCCTGTGTTTGCTTGTACTTCTGATAAGTATATGCCGAACAGTAGGGGTCCCAGGACCGAGCCTTGTGGGACACCACTTGTGACTGGTTTAGAGTCAGACCTGGAGCCCTCTACTCTTACCATGTGAGTTCTGTCTGTAAGCCAGATGGCAACCCATCTTGTAATATAGGGATTTATGTTCAGGCTGGTGAGTTTTTCTATAATACCCGAGTGAGGAATGGTGTCGAACGCCTTGGTGAGATCAAGGTAGGCTGTGTGAACCACCTTTCCCTCATCTATGGCCTTGGTGACTGTCTCAAAGAAGTCAATCAAGTTTAGTAGGCATGATCTGCCCTTAACAAAGCCAAACTGGGTTGGGTCAAGTGTTTGGAGGTTCCCAATGTCTTTGTTAATGAGTTCCATGATGATGCGCTCCATAGCTTTGCAGACCAGGCTAGTCAGGCTTATGGGGCGATAGTTACAAGGGTCAGTTGTGGCCCCTCCTTTGTGGAGCGGAATAACCGTTGCTGTGTGCCATTCTATGGGCACGTAGCCTGTGGAGAGGCTGAGGTTGTTTAGGTGGGGGGTTAGTTCGTTCTGTAGTTCGTGCAATACACAGCCTGAGACACCATCTGGCCCCATTGATGCTGTGTTTTTTGGCTTTTGAAAGCGCTGTTTTCACCTGTGCTTCTGTGATTTCCATGACACTACACTTTTCCGGTATTTTTATGGGCCTTTTTGAAGGTGAGAAGGAGGTGAAGTATGCACGGAATCTATCTGCCAGGATGTTGGCAATATCAGTAGGTTCAGTATATGTTGTGCTATTTTGCACTAGCTCAGAACATATCTGTGAGTTGCCACTTAGATTCTTGATATAGCTAAAGAAGGTTTTGTGGTTATCTTTCGAATCCTTGGCTAATTTTCTTTAGAAGTTAGCCTTGGATGATTTTATGAGGGACCTTAATTTGTTACTGATACTGATCAGGGATGTCTTTCATTCTTGGGATTTGCTTTTTTTCTGGACTAGTTTCCTCCTTTTGTTGTATAACCTGTTTATGGCAGGGGTCCACCAGACTGGTTTTCTTCTCTTAGAGGAGAGAGTCTTGGTTTTGCTAGGGATGGCACGATCCATGCATCCTTGTAGGTGCTCATAGAGTGCAATTGTAAAGGATTCTGCATCTTGGGCAGTGTTATCCTTTATAGTGGGGGCTGTGAAACTTACCACCTCTGCCTTAAGTAAGGTGAAGTTTGCTTTAGAACATTTTTTCACTGTGGTTTCCTTGGTTGGGGGTGGTGGTGGGGTGTGGACATCCAGAGTGATTAGTTTATTGTCTGATCTAACCAGTGACGGGTTGACCTCCGGTGCAGAACACCTGTTGCCCATGTTGGTGATGACCAGGTCCAATATGTTGTGGCCTGTAGTAGGGGAGTTTACCAGCTGATCCAGGGCATTTGAGTTGATAAATTCCAGGAAGCGCTGAGCCTGGGAGTTTGTACTCAAGTAGTTTTCCCAGTTAATGGTAGAGTAATTGAAATCGCCCAATATTAGGATGTTCGGTAGGACCTTCATGTTTTCCAGTGTCTCCAGAAAGGCAGAGTGGTGGTCCTGGGTCATGGAGGGTGATCTGTAGCAGGCCACAATTTGCATTGCAGATTTGCCTGATGCTAGTTGCACATGGATGATCTCAGAAGTATCATGCTGTGCCACTAACCTGGAGGTGTGGGTATCCTTGATGAGTATGGATACAACCCCTCCTTTTGTGTTTTGGTTCGTGTTCTGTGGCCGAAATGTGTGGTATGAGTTGTAGCCCAGTAGTGCTGGAGTGCTCTCTGGAGCCTTGAACCAGGTTTCAGTTACTGCACAGATGTCGACGTTCTCCATATTTAGGAGTGCTTCGAGTGCATGCATTTTGAGATTTAAACTCCTAGCGTTGAGTAGCATAACCCTCATTTTTTTACTTGTGCTGTTTACGGAGGTGGGTTTTAATTTTGAGCCTTGCCTAAAAAAGGCACTATGGGGGCAGCAAGAGCCTTGGCCAGTATTCAAAAGACAAGGGGTGACAGGTGCAAGCTGTCTCTTGCGAAGCAAAGTGGCTTGTGGAGCACGTCATCCCAGGCTGACAAACACTGGATCCCCTTTGAATGACACCAGAAGCTTAGCCAATTGTTGAAATTGATAATTTTTTCTTTATACTGAGGTATCATTCTTGGTGAGGGCAGGATGCTACTCAGGGTCAGGGTCATACCTGCCTGGGCTACATGATCAGAGAGCTCTTCCATGTCTCTTTTCATGTAGTCTAGGGAGGTACATCTCAGGTCATTCACACCAACATGAACAATGACAGAGTCATATTTGTACTTGTTCTGGAGTGACCTGAGTGCTTGTGTTATGTGGCGTTTTCTGGCTCCCGACAGGTAGCTAACAGTAACCTTCTCATTGTCCAGCCTAGTGAGTGGGGCATCAGTGTGCCTGACTACTGAGTCACCTATTACTTGTGTGTTAGATATGTTATTTCACCTTAAGGGCTGTGATTGTGCGGCACATTGATTTTGTGTTTTATGTGTTGTGACGGGAAGTGCAGGTTTTTTGGGTGTCTGCTTTGGAGCTCTCTGATGCTTTTGCAGGTTTTTATTTAGAGCCTCCGAGTATGATTTTGTGTATTTATGTGTATTTTTTGCCAGTGCTGGTTTAGTATGTCTATGTGAGGCTGGAGGTGTGGTGCAAGTGTTAACCTTCTCCTCATGACTGTCTGTTCCAGCCTTGGGAGGAGAGACCTTAGCCTCCAGTTTGGCTGTATAATTGCATCTTTCACATATGTTAATGTTTTGTGGTAGGAGGAGAGGGCTGTCTGTGTACATGAGGCAGTTGTAACATTGCCTCAGGATACCCAGGTTCACCAGCTGGACTGGAGAGTACACCAGAAGTTGCCCTTTGGTCATGCCTGAATAGTAGGGTGAGCTGCTTAGTCACTTGGTTGGTGAGGGGTGGATAAAGAGCCTTGCCCTGCTGAGCAATCATGTGTCGGGGTATATTAGTGCTTGCTATTAGGTCTGAGCAAGTGCTGGACTGTAGGATGCTTTTTGACTGCTTAAGTTGAAAGCACTCAAACACAGTTAACATACTGTGAACACAGTAAGGAAGGCACCACACTTATAAGAATAAACCAGCTGTTAATTTTATTCCTGGCAGATGGCACCAGTAAGAGGTGTCCTGGTAGTACAAGTGGAAGGTCTGTTAGTGAAAGCCTAAAAATAATGAATCAGGTAATGAAATAGTTGCTAAAAAAAAACTTAAGGAATCACAATTAATCAAACACTCCAGTCAATTCATTCTAATGGCACAGTTTTATTGCAGGGAGCAAGCCACCATGCACCTTGAATTTCGGGGTGGGCAAGCTATTGTACTGCCCGAACTTAAATATACTAACTCCATAGTCACATAATATTAGGGATAGAAGAAGCTCCTCAAACAGTTCTCAGTGGTCCCAAGGAAACATTTTTTTATTCTAACATGAGCCAGCAAGGGCTCCCTATTAAAATGTCTGCGGTTGAACTGCAGAGTGCCAATAAGCTGAAAAAATAGACTGAAAACACAGACAAGCGAATCTCAGTCTTATCCTTTAAACTTCTTGCCCCCTACACTCCCAGTGAGGGGGCAAGCCTCCCCACACTCTCTGGACTTATATATACTAACTCCAACATTGCCATTTTTTTATTTATTTATTTTATTTCAGTTTGGTGACCGGGGAAGTCCACTGGGCCAATGAGTGCCCGTTTTCAGTGGAGGCCCGGGGAGAAAAGCTCCAAATATAACATAATCATTGAAGATACAAAAGTAAGTAAGTTACAAAAATAAAGTACAGTTTACATGAATGAACATTCTGTATCAGGCTTAGTAGACAAAAGACAATTTTTATGTATCTGGAAGGCTGTACTGTGGAGAGTCATTAAGGAAATACCATCATAACAATTGAAGTGTAGCTGCATTATACATAACAATCGATTAAAGTAAGGAAACAGTTTACAAGCATTAATTCGACATAAGAAGCTATTTACAATATTTACAAGGTAGATAGATACAGAATCTTCAGAAGGAGTTGCAGAAAGCTAGAGACAGCTCAGGGAACTAGTTGTTGGGGTGTTAGAGAGTTCATAGGTTCATAGGTTCATACTAGGCTATCTGCCCTAGGGCATTTATAAACCTAGCCAGAGTGTGTTTGGCTTTCTCCACCCATTTTAAATTAATTTTGCTATGCCCTTTTTCGAGGTTAATATACTGTGCCTCTGTCTAACAGTGACACAGAAGTGATACCCGGGGTAAACCTATGATCCCCCATCCACTCATCAAGATTCCTCTTGAAGAGAGTCAATGAGGGACTCTGCCTAACCTGGACTGGGATTTTATTCCAGAGTGAAGGGAGCCTCTGGGTTATGAATCTGTCCCTCCAGCATGTCCTATTTATTTCAGTGCTGAGGTTCAAGTCTCTTGAGCGCATAGCTCGATGGGATTTGGATTTTCTGAGGTGCTGCATGTCCATTAATTCCGGGTTGGACATGGCTTTATACGTCAGGCACAGATTGCCTCTGAGCAGGCGGTATGCCACTGAGTAGAGCTGGAGTTTCTTTAACTGGGCAGCATATGGCATCTGTTTGAGCCCTTTGATCCTCTTGATGAGGTACTTTTGGGGTATTTACAGTTGCTGCAGGTGTCTGGTAAGGTACATCCCAAAAGGGGCATTGTACTCGATTATGGGCCTGATGAGGGATGAGTAAAGAGGCACGATGACCTCCCCTGATCTAGATGTGAATCCCTTCATGATTAGGTGGGCTAAATAAAATGTTTTTCTAACCACTTTGGCCACGTGGTTGTCAAATGAGAGATTGCTATCAACTTGGGTCTCCAGGTCCCTAATTACTTCTGTACTTAATGGATTACCACCTATGTGGTAATTTGTGGACACTTTGTTTTTGCCAAAGGGGATGACTATACACTTTTTGGCGTTTAGCTTGAGGCCATCACTCTGGCACCAGTTGTCTGTTTATATGAGGCCCTTTTGGAGGATGCTTATGTCGGCTGGAGAGTCGATTATAGCGCCCAGTTTGCAGTCATCTGCGAACTTGGTCAGCCACAGTCCTTCCGTGTTGGCCTGTACCTCCGAGAAATATATACCGAACAAGAGAGGTCCCAGAACTGAGCCTTGTGGGATGCCACTTGTAAGTTAAGGAGGCAAGGAGTAATAACTCCTTCGGGTAGTAGTTAGAAAGAATTAGACAGGGTGAAAGCAGGTGCATTTCCATTTGGAGTGCAATTAAGTGAAAAGCTGGATTTTAAAGTTTTCTGAGTTAGTTATTGTCCTGAGCATGGAAGGGAGAGAATTCCATTTCTTTCCTAGTGAGAAAGAGAGGAGAAGCTGACCAGCAGGCCATTTTGGTTTGTGGATAGTAATTAGGTTTTGATTTTCAGATCTAAGAGGTCTGTTGGGGGTGTAGGGGGGAAGGATGTTTATTAGAGCTGGACATTTATTTGGGTGAAGCACAAGTCTGTGTGCTGTGGTAAGTCGGAGGTAGTCTAGGTAATTAGGGAGTTCCAGCCAGTTTAGAGAGTTAAGGGTATGGCAGTGATGGGTGGAAGTTTTGGATCTGGAGGCAAATTTAGAGATTTTGTTATAGCAGTTTTCCATTTTAGAGGTGTTGGTGGTGGTCAGGTTAGTTAGAAGAGGGGCTCCATATAATAGGGACAGGAGAAGGTAAGTAGTAGCTAAAGTATGTCTAGTGGAGTTTGAGAGAAAGAGATTGTTCCTGTAAAGCAGTAAAGGGTAATATTCCAAAAAATG
>NC_056725.1:102020995-102230995 GCF_019279795.1 Protopterus annectens
TCTTCCAGGAAAAGAAAAAAGAAAGTTAGACATATATTTCTTCTCCTGTTTCAGAGAGTATGGACAGATAAGAGTAATTAGGTTTTGTTCTGAGTTTATTTCAAGCTTTTAATTCTTTGAGTTCTGATTCCTCACTGAGTTTTAAAAGAAAATTATTTCCCTCTCTGTCTGATGCCAATTCCCAGTCAAAAGGGCCTGAATTTGACTGAGGATGTAATTCTCCAGTCCTTATGTTACAGGAAGGGTAATCTGATTTTGCAAAAGCTTTTCTTCGGATCCCCCAGAGGATTTTTATTTTAAACTGTAGCCAGAATGAAAGATATTTTTTCAATGGGAACACTGAAATTATTCTAGTGTCCCAGCAAATATACTATGATTTTTCTGTCTGTAGTTGTTCCTCTTGTGTTATCATGTTTAGATGATGTTTTCATGACAGCATGTCTGACAGTCAACCTTCGCCCATAAAAAGTCTGACATAATGTATAAGGTCCCACAAATCCACACATGTGTATTTGTTAATTTCAAGTGAGACCCTGCAGTTATTTCCTTGGTTAAATCTTTTGTGAATGGTAACTCACTTCCTTCTGGCAAAGATGGATAAACGTTTGATGGATTTGGGAACAAATTGTGTTCTTCTGTTACTTTAACTTTCAGAATTCTGAATTGGCAGGCTCATATGTCAAAATATCCACTTGCTTCTTTTGAAATTTTAAGAAAGTTAACTGCTATCCTTCCTTCTTCAGAGATTAAACTTCTTTGAATTCTTTAATAGCATTTGTCTCTCAGGTAATTAAGCACTATTTGAAAAGTTCTTATGACTCTTATGGGTACAACTGGGATGGAAATATCTTTCTCCTTTTCATGGGATTTTCCCCCATCTTTTGAATCAAATTTGTCCACACCTTGAACAAATTCTATTTCTGGGGGTTATAGAACCAGTTCTTCCAGAAAAAAACAGGGAAGGGACTTTAATCAAGAATCTTTCTGGTACCAAAGAAAAAAGGAACTTGGAGACCAGTCTTAGACCTTTCTTTTTTAAACTTCATATCAATGTTCCAAAGTTCAAGATGCTTTTCTTTTAGTTTCTGTTACCCTTCATCCCGCATCTCAGTGTTTTTGTAACTCTAGATTTAAAAGATGTTGATCACCACATCCCAGTCCTCAAAGACTTCAGATGACTTTTTAAAGATTTTCTGCATCTGGTTTATATGTTCAGTTTTCACTGTTACAGTCCGGGTTATCTACAGATCTAACAGTATTTATAAAATTTCTGTTACCAGTAATAATGCATTGAAGGTTGCAAGGCATTCACATTTTTCCATATTTAGATGACTGTCTTATTTTATAGACTATTTTTCAAAATGATAAGAATCATTGGCCTGGGTACAGGATCTCTTCTGAGTTTAGGCTTCCATGTGAATTTATGGAAATCTCTCATTCCTTCTCATTGGATAGTGTTTCAGGTATGCCTTCTGGATTCATCCCTCATGAGGGATTTTCTCCAAAGGAGACCTTTACAAGGAACATTTTCTGAATTTTTCCACACAGTCTCTGAACTCAGCCAGTGAACATCTCAGGATTCCATGTTTTGTGACCTCTGCAATTCTCATGATTCCTGTGACCAAAGTTTAAGTTCACATGACAAATATTCAATTGTTCCTTAATTCTCCTTGCTACAAACACCAGCACCCATGCTTGCAGATTCCAATGTTGAAGTTTGTCAACAGGGAGTTACTTTGATTTGTGGACCAGTTATCTGTCAACATAGATATACCCTTCTCCCTTCCAGCTTCCACCCAGTCTATAACAAACAACAGATGCCTCAGATGGCTTGGAGAGGTGCTTCTGGTGGGGGGGGGGGGGTGGAAGCTCAAGGGCTGTGGAACAAACAGTACAAACTAAAGCACTTAACTTTCAACAAATGTTGGTAGTAATACATTCTTTCAAATCTCTTAATGATCTTTGGGCTCCATGACCTTTGCTAGTATTCACTGACAACAAAACAGTAATGTGGTACATAAACAAACTGGAGGAAGCAGATCTTACCCAGTTTGTAGACTAGTTATGGTAACATTTAAAGTAGCATCTCAGCTCAGTCTTTCTCTTCAGGCTGCCTACATTCAGTCAGAGCAAAATATTATTGTACACAAGATGAGCAGGACCAGGGTAACTTTCATGAATGAAAAGTGAACTCGGCAGCCTTCCAGGTAATGATCCAGATGTGGAGAATTTCTCAAATAGATCTGGTTGCCTCTATTTTCAACAGACAGTTAAAGAAATTCTGCTTCATTATTCCTTATAAGTGGGCCTGGAAGACAGATGCTTTCTCATTCCCAGGGACAGGAATGTTTCTGTATACATTTCCACGTTTTACACTGATATCCACAGTCATTCTAAAGATTCATAAGGACTCCCCAAAGAAAACTGTGGTGACTTCCTTTTGGCCAAGAGCAATTATCATAAGCTTCCTCACAGACTGGACTTACTCACCCATAACTGGGGTTGTTTGATACACCCCAACTTAAAACTTCTTCAGTTGACTGCCTGGATGATAAACTTTTAATACATTTTAAGCACCTGTTTTCTGAAAACCTGCAGCAGGGGCTACAGAAGACAAAGAAACTTGCTACAAGGACATAATATATATGTAAGTTGAAGAGATGTACTAGTTAGTGCCAAATGAAGAACCAGGACCCATTTAAAGCCAAGATGCACCAAGTTCTTCAATATTTATGAGAGTTATTATCCTCTGGCCTTTCTTACTCCTCTATCAAGATTCACTTCTCAGTCATCTCTGATTGCCTGCCCTTAGATCCTTCCATTTTACTGATTAGTTTTTGCCAATGGTGCTTCATAGCTGTTTACCTTGAAGACAGATGGCTAATCCTGAGATCTCAATGTTATATTCTATACAAACTTAACACTTTTTCCATTTGAACTTGCTTATCAGGCTGAAGTGCTTAACTTGGAAAAGAGTGCTACTCATTGTCCTGAACTCAGAAAGAAGAGTATCTGAGTTACAAACTCTTTTGGTGAATCAGCCATTTCTCATTTTTCATGAGGACAGTTTATCTTTGAGAGCAAATACTTTACTTACACCTAAAGTAGTTTCAGAGTTTACTTTGAGTCAAGCTATTCATGTGCCTGTCTTTTTTTCAGATCTGAAAAAAATAAGGGAGAAAGGAATTTGCATTCTCTGGATGTCCACAGACTACTTCGATATTATACTGGTAGGACTAAAGTCTTCAGGCATTCTGATTAAGTTTATCTCATATAAAGGTAAGAAAAAAGGGACAATAAGTTTCAATGCAATGTCCATATGGTTGTCTCATATGATTGTTTTCTGTTATTCTCAACATATCAAGTTACCTCTAGGTAAGGTCAGGGCCCATTCTACCAGGGCTGGGGATTATTCTGTGTTTTTTTTAGAAAGGGGTGGACTTTAGAAATATTCTAGAGGCAGCGACTTCGTCTTCTTTGCATACTTTTATAAAACATTACAAAATGAAAGTCTTTTCCAGGTCCAGAGTAGTGTTTGTATGGACTAATCTCCAGGGACTCCTGAATTTGAATGTTTTTTGTACTCCTCCCTTTCTTTCTAGGCTTTTGACAATTATACCAACGATTCATCTAAGCTGGACTTGAAGAGATTAAGGGAGGTGCTTTGTTTCACATAAAGTGGGAATTTTTTTCCAAAGGTGGGGGATTCCCTGGGGGAGATATCTATCATAGCAATATCTTCTTTTTATATGCAGTATAGGTTAAGGTTCCTAGACTGTGCATTTATGGTATTACTGGTCTTACAAACATGCAGTAGGTTTACCAGACTAGAGCCATTTGTAGGCTTGTAGGTCTAGCATACATCACCTCCAACTGTCTACAAGATCTTTGGTATTCACCTTTAGTACAGCCAGTCAAGGTGGCAAATAAACTAATCTTCACTTTGCTCTTATCAAACTAGGTCTCACATAAAATGTTACTCACCCTTTTAGTCTAGGTGGCAGATAGGCTGGTCTTGTGTCTGCTTGGCTAGGCAGCAGGTGGACAGATCATTCCTCTGCACAACTCCTTCTGGCACTTACTACTAGTGCATTCTTACTGTCTAACCAGTGCCGCCCTTCACTTCTCACTGCTCTCATTAGCACATAGTTTGCAGACTGACGGTCCTTTTCTCTTCACACCCCATGTTTAGCATAACCTAGTGAATAGTATTACGCCTTTTTCTTACAGCCTAAGTGACACATAGGCTGTCTTTTACTGCTAAAGTAAAAGTCTCCTTTACTCTTCATTTTGTTTGGGTTACCCATCTACAGTCTAGGTAACAAACTGTACCCCTTCTCACGTTCATAAAATACATAAGCATGCATCTCTCCTCTTCACAGCACAGTGTAGGTCTCTGATAGTGTTTTACCTCTAGTACAATTAGACATCTTCTTACTAAATGCTACAAGTTCAACCTCAGTAGCAGATAGTCAGAATCTGTCTGTCTGTCTGTACAGCTATCTGTAGTTCCCCTAAGTAACTATAAACACACAGCCACAACCTACCTTCTCTTACTCCTCACTGCTGCTCTGCTCTGACATCAGCTCACTAGTCCTCCGGCACTTACTGTACACCCAGTCAGTCCCTTTGATCTTCTTACCTCCTCTCTCATGTAAGTGCAGCGCCGCTAAGCTGGGGTAAACTATTACCAGTGCCAGAAAACCTACTCTTCAATTTTTCCCTGATATCTTGCTAAGTTCTCTTCTCTCTTGCACTTTAATTAGTTTATTCGCCTAGCACTTCATCAGGCTTTTTGTTGCAATTATTGTAGCACACATAAGTGCTATCAGCACTAGACGTCCTATAAGAAAACAGCTCCAGTACTTAGTAATGATGACCATCCCTCCTGGCATGTCTAAAGGTCAGTTTCCTGTGCTTTCTCCTATTAACCTGGTGAACATGGGCATTCTGAGGCAGTGTAACAACTGCCTCATGTACACAGACAACCCTCTCCTCTTACCTCCCAACATTCGGACTTGTGAGAGATGCACTTATATCTCCAAACTGGAAGCCATGCACTCTCCAGCCAAGACCGGAATAGCTAGTCAAGAGGAGAAGGTCAACACCTGCGCCACACCACATGGAACACATAGCCCGCCAGAACAACCACCATCACAGCCCTCACATAAAAACACAAACCACACACCCACCTTCGAGGAGGCTCTCAATAGAAATCTACCCAAACAGCAGAGACCTCCAAGGCAGAAACACACTCAACCACCACAACACAGCACAACCACAAGACACATAGCTCACCTACACATTGTGCCCCTCAACCTAAACCCCCTAAGGCAAAACAGCTTGCCTAATACACTAATCATAGGTGACTCCATAGTGAGGCACACTGATGTCCCACTGACTAGGTTGAATAAGGAGAAGGTAACAGTCAGCTGTCTATTAGGTACCAGAATCCGACACATAACACATGCACTCAGGTCACTCCACAACAAGTACAAGTATGACTCTGTCATTGTCCATGTGGATGTGAATGACCTGAGATGCACCTCTCATGACTACATGAAAAAGGATATGGTGGAGCTCTTGGATTATGTGGCCCAGACAGGTATGAACCTAGCCCTGAGCAGCATCCTACCATCACCCAGAATGATACCGCAGTACAAACAGAAAATGATTGACTTCAACAATTTGCTAAGTTTCTGGTGTCATTCTAAGGGTATACAGAATCTGTCTGCTTGGGAAGACATGATTGACAGATCTCGATGCTTTGCCAGAGATGGCCTACATCTGTCACCCCTGGGTTTCCGGCTACTGGCTAAGGCTCTTGACACCCCAAAAGTGCCTTTTTTAGGTGGTGCTCCAAAGACCAAATTACCACTGTAACAACTATAAATAAATGCAATCTGAGGGTAATGCTTCTTAATGGTAGAAGTCTAAATCTCAAGATGCACTCACTCGAAGCACTCCTAAAAATGGAGGACATTGACATTTGCGCTGTAACGGAGACCTGGTTAAAAGCATCAGAAAGCACCCCTACATTACCAGTCTATAACTCATTCCACACCTTTTGGCCCCAGAATATGGACTGAAGCTCCAAAGGCAGTGGTGTCTCCATATTCATAAAGGATATACACGCCTCCAGACTAGTAGCTCAGTATAACACATCTGAGCTACTCCAGGTCCAACTAACATTGGGTAAGATGGAAATTCAGGTCATAGCCTGCCATAAGTCCTGAACTATGTCCCACGACTCTCACTCCACATTCCTAAGCACCCTGGAGATTGTTAAGATCCAATCCAACACACTCATACTAGGTGACTTCAACTACCCCTCCATCAACTGGGAGAACTACTCATCCACCAATGCACTGGCCCAATGCTTTCTGGAATTCATCAGTTCCAGTGCCCTGGACCAGCTCATTCTTACCCCCACTAGAGGAAGCAGCATTCTTGATCTGGTTATTACTAACATGGGCAACTTTTGCTCCACTCCAGTAGTCAAGTCCTCCCTGGTTAGATCCAACCACAAACTAATCACCATGAAAATCCACATCTCGCCCACACCCCCCCACAAAGGAATCCACTACGAAAAACTTCTCCAAAGCTGATTTTGGACTCCTAAAAACAGAGGTGGCTAACTTCACGTCACCCATGCCAATGGAAAATAGATGCATGACTGCTGAATCATACACCAATGCACTATACAAACACGTACTTAAATGCATGGAACTAGTCATACCCAACAGAATCAGGATGCTCTCCTCCAAAAAACGGAAGCCAACCTGGTGGTCTCCTGCCATTAATAAACTCTACAACAGAAGGAAGAAACTGTTTCAGAAAAAAGTGAAGTCCCAAGACTGAAAAATTCCCTTATTAGCCTCAACAAAAAGTTGAGATCCCTCATCATAACCTCGAAAGCCAGCTATGAAGGCAGAATTGCGGCAGACACTAAAAGCAACCACAAAGCCTTCTACAGTTATATCAAGAATCTCCACAGCAATACCCAGGTTTGCTCTGAGTTACTACACAGTGGTACCTCCTATGCTGAGCCAACAGATATTGCCAGCATACTGGCCAACAGATTCAGTGCCACCTTTACCCACTTCACCCCCCCAAAGGACTAATCTCAATACCAGAAGAATGCCAGGCACCCAGCATTATCAAAGCGCAGGTTAAAGCTGCATTGTCCAAGGCCAAAAATACAGCTTCCGTGGGACCCAGCAATATCACTGGCTGTGTTCTACATAAATTACAAAGTGAACTGGCACCACATATGTGTGCCCTGTTCACTCACAGCCTCACCTCAGGCTTTGTCACTACCGAATGGTGCACTGCTACAGTCATCCCTCTCCATAAAGGAGGAGCGACTACAGACCCTGGAAATTATTGCACCATTAGCCTGATGAGTCTGATGTCTAAGGCTATAGAGTGCATCATCATGGACCTAATTAACAAGGGACTCTCCATACTGTAGATACCACATAATTTGGTTTTGTGAAAGGTAGATCATGCCTGCTCAACCTGGTTGACTTCTTTGAGTCAGTCATCAGAGCTGAGGATGAGGGTAAGGCAGTTCCTACAGCCTACCTCGATCTGGCCAAGGCCTTTGATACCATTCCTCACTCAGGAATTATTGATACACTCACCAAACTAGGCATCAACCCTTATATCATTAGGTGGATTGTAAATTGGCTCACAGACAGAACCCAGAGTGTGAAAGACTCCAAGTTAGACTGCTGACTAGTCACGAGTGGAGTCCCACAGGTATCGGTCCTGGGTCCTCTCCTGTTTGGCATCTACTTTTCAGAAGTCCAGGTCAACATGGAGAGACTCTGGCTGATGAAGTTTGAAGACAACTGCAAGCTGGGAGTCATTATTAACTCCCCAAGTGATGCCGACATCCTACAGAAAGGCCACACTGAGACCAATCACTGGTGTCGAAACCATAGCCTTAAGCTTAATGCCAAAAAATGCATCATCATCCCTTTTGGAAAAAACTCACTTTCCACTAATTACCACATCAGTGGGAGCCCACTGAACACTGAAGGCAGTATAAGAGATCTGGGGACACAGGTTGACAGCAACCTCTCCTTCGAGCACCACATTGCCACTGTGCTCAGAAAGTCCTTCTATGTGGCACATCCAGGGTTGCCAGACGTCCCTATTTGAGCAGGACTGTCCCGAGATCAGCAGCCTGATCCCGAAAACAGAACTACTTCTGTTTAATGCGGAACATTGCAGTTCCGCATTAAACAGAAGTAACTCCGTGTTTAGCGATTTTTGATTGGCCCGTATACCAGTATACAGGCCAATCAAAACATCGCAAAACAGAGCTACTTCTGTGTAATGCAGAACTGCGATGTTTCGCATTAAACAGAAGTAGCTCTGTGTTTATTTATAAAATAAATAAAAAATAAACACAGAGCCACTTCTGTTTAATGCGGAACTCTGATGTTCCGCATTAAAGACATGGAAGACCTTTTTTCCTTTTTTTTTTTTTAGTCTTCACGTGAAAGACCTTTTTTTTTTAGTCCTTACTTGGCCATCTCATTACTAAGGATTTTGCATCCAGGTCATTATTTCTCTCTACTCTTCCCTCATTAGATCAATCATAGAGTATAATGCCCCATTTGGCATGTACCTCACTAGACACCTGCAACAGCTGGAGAGGCCACAAAAGTACCTCACAAAGAGGATCCTAGACATTAAATACATGTCCTACATGGACAGACTCAAAAAATCCCTCTATTCTCTGTCTCATATCGTCTACTAAGAGGTGATCTCTGCTTGTCTTACAAAGCCATGTCTGACCCAGCTCTATTAGAAATGCTACATCTAAAGAAATCCCAATCCGTCCGCACAACATGCTCCAAAGACCGCAACCTCATTACCACAATCAACAGAACATGCTGGAGGGACAGGTTCATAACCCAGAGACTGCCCATGCTCTGGAATAGACTTCCCATATATGGCATGCATGTCAAGCAGAGCACATCACTGGCCCTCTTCAAGAGAAATCTTGATGAGTGGATGGAAAATAGAAAGTTCACCCCGAGAATCACTCCAGTGGCTCTACTTGATAGAGGCACTGGGAACTAACATCAGGCGGCACAATGCCAGGGCACTTCTATGGGCTAGGCTTATAAAGGCTCCAGGGCCATTAGTCTAGTACACACATATGAACCTATGAACTTGGGACTACCTCTCTGTAACTCCTCAAAGTAATCGATAAAATTCCAGTCCTCTCTCTATAAGCTCTCCTCCTTACACCATCCTTTCATCTCCTCTCCTAAGCATAAACCACCCATCATTTGATTCTTTACTGCTTGTTTTATACCTGCTGTTGCTACTGTGCATTGAATATTTAATATTTACTGATCATTCTGCTTTCAAGCACTTTAAATTAAGTAAGTATTGTTACTTGACCTCAGGTTTACCTGTATTACTTATCTCACAGCTTAAACTCATTGGTTAGCATAGCCTAGATTCAGATCTGCTGAATCCCTACTTGTGTGGTCACCCCTGAACTCTGATTCCAGCCAGCTTACATTAAGAGGGCCCCGCAACACATCTTGTGACAGAAGCATGCTATAGGGACTCTTCTGAGCTGCAGTTAGCTGGGAAAAGGCTCTGTGTGGACTTTTCTAATTGGTGGTTTCTTTTGTCTTCTAGTCACACTATGACTAGTGGTATTTAAGCCTTGCATTTGTGTGGGCTTGCGCTCAGTTTACCAGTGCTACCAGAGAGAGATCGGAGGAAAGGAGAGATCCAAATTATAAAAAGATGATCTTCTGAGTATAATCTTGTTTGTTGCACTTCCTGAACAGCTCCGTCTGTCCTACTACTGTGCACTGTTTTATGTTGCTTTATATTTCATTGTTTACTGCTCATTTGCTTTAAATTTAATTTTTAACATCTTGTTTTTGCTGCTATTGCTACTGTGCATTGTATATTCAATATTTACTGATCGTTCTGCATTCCTGCACTTTAAATTAAATACAATTAAATACTGTGGCTTGACCTCAGGTTTGCCTGTATTGCTTATCTCACCTCACTGCTTAAACTCATTGGTTAGCATAGCCTAAATTCAGATATGCTGATGCTAAACTAATGTGGTTAACCCTGATCTCTGATTCCAGCCAGCTTACATTAAGTGGACCCCCTCGCACCTTGAGTCAGAAGCATGCTGTAGGGACTCTTCTGAGTTGGAGTTAACTGGGGAAAGGCTCTGTGTGGGCTTTTCTAATTGGTGATTGCTTTTTTTCTTCTATTCACACTTTAACTAGCAGGTATTTAGGCCTCACATTTGTCTGGGCTTGCACAATGAGCACCACAGCACACCATCATGCACTAACATGCAACTGTGGTTACTGTTGGCGGCTGTAGAAGCAAAACTTCTGCTCACTAAATTCTGCCTTAGTTGTGGTCTGTATTCAAATGGAGGTTATTGCAGTTGTGCTTCTTTATTCGGTTTACTCACCAGCACAGCCTCTGAGGTACCCACACTAGTTCTATTCATCTGCGCTAGTTGTCTACTCTCCCATAGTTCCCTCAACTGGTCATTTCTAGCCAATCCCTGTTACTGACTTCACTTCTTACTTAGCACTATGGAAGGACATTTTCCCACCATTTATCCTGCCATTCTGGTTGACTTAGGCATCCTGAAGCAATGTAGCAATTGCCTCATGTTCACTGACAATCTACTTCTTTTAAGAAACTCTAATTCAGCTTATGAGAGGTGCATCTTTATAAAAAATGTAGAATCCAGACTCCCTCATTCACTAGTTAGTATATCTGACACAAAGCAGGTTGTCAGCACTCACATCTTGCCACCTTCACCCACCATGCAAACAACACATAACCTTACATAAGTGGAGGTCCTCTCTAAAAATTTACCCAAAGCACTGAGACTTCCAAAACACAAGCACACCACACATAGTACATTAGCAGATAAGCAGAGTGCACATAAAATCACACACACCAGTGTCTCCCCAAATAAGCCATTAAGGCATATCACTAAACCAAATGTCCTAGTCATGGGTGAATCTGTCGTGAGACCCACAGATGTGCCACTCACCAGGATGGATAAGGAGAAGGTCACTGTTAACTGTCTGTCTGGTGCCAGTATCCGAAACATCACACACACTCTCAAGTCTCTCAGCAACAAGTACTACTATGACTCTGTCATTGTCCATGTTGGTGTGAACAACTTGAGATGTACCTCTCTGCACTACATGAAGAGAGATATGACTGAGCTCTCTGATTATGTAGCCTTAAACAGCATACTATCCTCACCTAGGATGATGCTGCAATACAAACAAAAGATGATTGACTTCAACAATTGGCCTAGCTTCTGCTGTCACTCCAAGTGGATTTAGTTCCTGTCAGCCTGGGATGATACAGTCGATAGACCTCAATGTTTTGCCACAGATGGTCTTCACCTGTCCCCTCTGGGATTTCAGTTACTGGCTGAGGCTCTTGCCTCCTCTATAATGCTTTTTTTAGGCAATGTCACAAGAACAAAATTTCAAACATAAATTTCTCCACAAAAAACAACATCAGGATCATGCTGCTAAACGCTAGGAGTCTAAACTTAAAACTGGACTCACTGGACACTGCTCTCACCTTAGAGGATGCTGATGTCTGTGCAGTCACAGAGACCTGGTTCAAAGGTGTGGAAAGCACCCCAGCCATACCGGGTTGCAACACCTTCCACTCATTTAGGCCATCAAATGAGAGTGGGAAATCTGTAGGAGGAGGAGTATCAATATTTATCAAAGACAGCTACAACTCCAGATTGGTTAGACTAAACGAGTCCTTTGCACTACTCCAAGAACAACTTACCATAGGCAAGACCCCTCTCCAAGTTATTGCTAGCTATAGAACCCCCTCCATGAACCAGGACACCCACAATGCCTATGTGGACCTTTTGGAGTCACTCAATATTCCACCAAACACCCTGGTTTGGGGGTACTTCAACTACCCATCAATAAATTGGGCAAACTATACCTGTCCCAATGCACTCGCCCAGAGATATTTGAACTTTGTAAGCTCAAATGTCCTAGACCAGTTAGTGGACATCCCTACAAGGGGTTCAAACATTCAGGACCTGCTACAAACATTGGTGAACATTGCACTACCCCAAGCATTCAGTCTTCCCTGGTGAGATCTGATCACAGGTCAGTTACATTAGAAGTCACAATCATGTCTGCCTCACCCCCAGCTGAAACAAGTCAAACAAATTTCTCCAAAGCCAACTACAACTTTTACGAGACAGCATTAGTAGTTTCATAGCTCCTGCCCCTACTGTTGTCAAAGACACCTATGCTAGGATTTACACCAAAGCTTTGTACAAGCATCTACACAAATGCATTGACTCAGCTGTACCCAACAGGATTAAAGTAAGTTCCTCAGAAAACAACACATCTGCTTGGTGGATACCTGCCTTATACAAGCTATATAACAGGAGAAAGAAACTGCTGTCTAAAAGCAGTAAGGGACAGTCTCCTAACTGCAAAGACTCCCTCCTCAGCTTAAATAAGCAAATAAGACACCTAGTAAAGAAATCTAAGGCCAACTATGAATCTAAATTAGACACCATAGCTAAGAGTAATCATAAGGCATTCTTTGGCTATGTCCGAAACCTCAAAGGAAAATCCCAGATTTGTACAGAACTTGTTGTAAATGGCACAACATATACTGAACCTGGGGATATTGCAAACCTGCTGGCAGATAGGTTCAGCGAGAACTTCTCCCCCTTGTCTCTGCCTCATATACCACAAGACATCCTCCTACATGTTCTCCCCCTATATTCATTAAGGAACAAGTCCTAAATGACCTTTCCAAGGCTAAATACTTGGCCTCTGTGGGACCGGACAACATCCCAGGATGTGTTCTAATTTGTTTAAAGGAGGAGCTGGCTGCACCTCTGGGTACCCTCTTCAACCACAGCCTAAGCAATGGGTATGTCCCTGCAGTTTGGAAACTGCTACTTTCATCCCCCTACACAAGGGTGGTTTCTCTACAGACCCTGGAAACTAGAGATTCATAAGCCTGACCAGCCTCATATGCAAGGCTATGGGGAGAATCATCATGGACCTTATAAACAAGGAAATAGGCAACCTCCAAATACTGAACCAGTCCCAGTATGGCTTCATCAAAGGGAGATTGTGTCTGTTGAACTAGGTGGGCTTCTTCAAGATAGTTATCAAGGCTCTAGATGAGGGCAAAATTGTGCATACGGCCTACTTGGACTTTGACACTACTCCCCATACAGGTATCATTGACAAACTTACGCAACAAAATGTAAATCAGTATATTAATAGGTGGGTTGGAATTTGGCTCACTGATAGATCACACATAGTTAAAATAGGGAACTCTACATCCACCAACAAACCAGTAACCAGTGGAGTTCCACAGGACTCAGTGCTGGGGCCCCTGTTGTTTGGAATATAATTTTCAGAAGTACAGGCCAAAACAAAGGGTGTGTGGCTGACAAAGTTTGCAGATGACTGCAAGCTGGGCATGGTCATAGAATCTCCTAGAGACATCGACACCCTTTAGGAAGGTCTTACAAAAAACAACAACTGGTGCCAAGGTCATGGGCTCAAGTTAAATGCAAAAAAGTATATCATCATCCCCTTTGGCAAAGGAGATGTCCCTGCAAAATAGCACATTAACAATAACATCTTAAGTACCCAATTAGTGGTGAGGGATCTGGGTACATAAGTTGACAGCAACCCCTCCTTTGACCACTAGGTTTCCTCAGTGGTAAAGACAGCCTTCTACATTGCCCATCTTATTAATAAGGGCATTGCCTCCAGGAAAAGGAGGCTATAACCCTCTGTACTCTCCCCTTATCATGTCAATAATAGAGTATAATGTCCCCTTTGATATGTACCTCACCAGGCACCTGCAGCAATTGGAGAAACCTCAGAGGTACCTTACAAAGAAAATTCAAGGCATTCAACACATGCCTTATGTACATAGACTAAAATCTTTGTTTCTACACTCTGTATCATACAGATTGCTTAGGGGAGATCTCTACCTTGCTTATAAGGCAATCTCAGATCCTACCCTGAGGGAAATGCTGCATATTAGCAAGTCAAACGGCACTCGTAGCACTCACTCTAGCAACCTTAACATGAGATGTGATATCAGCAAAACTTGCTGGAGAGACAGGTTCATCTCCCAAAGGCTCCCTCTATTCTGGAACAAACTGCTAATCCAAGTGAAACAGATGTCATCACTGGCCCTTTTTAAGCATAATCTAGATGACTCGATGGGAAAACGTAAATTCACCCCAGGGGTTTCACCTGTGTCCCTTCTGGACAGGGGCAACAGATGTTGAGTTAGGTCTGCTAATAGCATTAACACAAGAGGGAAATGGGATAAAAACTTGACTAGGCTTGTAAGGGCCTAAGGGCCATTAGCTTAGTAACCTCCTGATCCTTATGATCCTATGATTTACCTATTGGCTGTTCCTAACCGTCTCTCTTCAACCAATGCCCTAGAGTAAGACTTCTCTTTACTTGCTGTGTTATTTTACTCTACTAACAACCTACCTCTACATTTCTAATAACTTGTCTATATACTCGCCCACATCTAGAAATTGCCACAAATCAAGCAATATCCTTATCCCTGTCCAAATACTGTCCCACCTTTTTAACTGTTCCAAACATATTACCCATCACTAGAAAACAGCTGCATTTCAAACTCAACATATTAAATTACACATACTTGTCATCTCCTCTCAGGAAATATCTAATCTTACTTTTTTACTACCTAATGCACAAACTACATAGTTCAGGAGATAACCACTCTGGAACTGTCCTGCAAATTCCTCCTTCAACCAACCAACTTCAGTCTTTAATCAGTTAGCACCCCACAGCCAAATGATAGTCTTACCTCCAGAAATAAGGACTTAAAAGTAGCGTGCATTAACACCTGTACTGTAAACAATAAGTGAGCCACACTTAAAGCCTGGATTATCTCTAAACCCCCCATATCTTAGCCTTTACAGAAACCTGATTAAAGAACAACTACTGCTCTCACGGCTTAATTCTCTCAACCTATAACAAAAGCAGGTGTTGGACTTATTTTAGTAATCAAATAAAATGCATACCTATGAATTGCAACCTCAAGCAATGCCAACCAAACTAATGATCAAGTACCAAAGTGGAAAACAGCCAACCTAACATTACATCCTACTCTGCTCACTATCTCAGTTATTTATAGCCCTTACCCTCCTCTATCAGCATTAAATGAGACACTCATGCAGAATTCTTTCCTAATGGATGCTCCAAAAACGTCTTTATAATAGGATACCTTAATTTTAATGTAAGCAACATCAAAGGAATTTAGCTAAATAAATTACTGCTCTAACATAGTAATTAGGGAACTTACCAGACACAATATACAAACAGGAAACTACTCCACTTTCAATTATATCATTGCAAACCAATACACAGGCATTAACATTTTACCTAGTTGCCTAGACCACTGTCCAGTAACATAATTCTGATCTTTCAAATCCATAAAACTTACTTCATAAATGGTCACAACTCAAACATTCCCTGTACAAAAAATAAACACACTTGATCTGCAACTGAGCATTCATAATTGACCATTTCTCCCATTCATGACACAGTAGCAGCTCTGTTTTCATCAAAACCCTCACTGAAATCCATGACTCATTGTTCCTCAACACATGTTGGAGAGTAAGGGGGTAGAAATACCTTTTGCACTGGCTTTCAAATGACCTGGAAACAAAACACATCAAATTACCAACTACACCAAGCCTTCCTTTCCCTTAGAAAACAAACCAGAATAGCAACTGAGTCTCAAATCCCTATTTGAAGGGAGACAGAGAGAGACAGAACCACAAGCAAGCCAAGACATTTTTGGAAGGAAACAAAGTTTCTCATATGCCAGATTACAATATCTCAACAACTGCAGATGACTACAAAACCTTTCTCATTTTTTTCTTTTCTAGCCATTATAAGCCCCCTATGGATCATACACCGTCGGATAATAACCTTCTACCAGGATAGTCTCCCTTAGTAGACTATATAGTGTATTTCTACATCTTAGATCTCAGTAAATGAAACTAAAACCTTATTAAAAATTTAAAACTCTCCTCCCCCAAAATCAGTTAATTTCATCCTACCTTCCACAGAAAAGCAACTGTTAAATTTGCTAAAACTCTTACCTGTATCTTCAATCTATTCTTTACATCCAGAATTGCACCAGTGTGAAAACATACCATCAGTAGCCTCCTTCAAAACTGCATTCTTTCAAAACTCAAAAAGAACATAGATGCATCTCCTGTCTCTGCTCACTATCCAAAATCTTTGCAAAAATTCTATAAATCAAATACTTAAGCATATGTAATAGACACCATCTATAGAAATAGCAATAATGGTCACACCACAGCTGGAATATTTGCTGACATGACTAGAGCATTTGAAACTGTAAATCATAGGTAGCACATCACTAAATTAAAAAAAATTACCTTTGGTGATAATACAATAAAATAGTACCAAAGCTATCTCGAAAACAGAAGATTTCAAATACTTTCTAACAACCAACTTTCATTAGATTATACATTTAGTACTCCTTTTCTCTCTATTCATTAATGTACTCTTTGAAGACTATCTTCCACTGAATGTTACATTGTACACTGTTGGCATACTACTTTAAGAGTCACACAAGTCTCCCTCAGTCTTACAAATCCAACTCCAACAGTCCTTTCCTAATCTCTGCATTAGGGCAGAAACTAACAACCTCTTCATTAACCATAAAAGAGAGCATTGTTATGCTTTTTTCCATCCCATACAGACTAGAACTCAAGACCATAACAACTGCATTTCCACAGTGTCAGAATACAAATACTTAGGCCTTACTCTTGACTCTTCCCTTAGAAAGTTATGCTACAGATTCATATACCTTCTTTCTCTTACTGTTTGGATTGCGCTATATAAAGATGCACTTCTTCCAAAGTTGGAGTATGGCTTACCATTACCAGTCTTTCAGTCCTTTTACAATACCCACAAGCTTCAAATTAGAGTTAACAAAATTTGCCAGTTTGTATTGCCTGCAGACCTTTCCATATCCGTCACTGCAAGCTTCTCAAGAAACTTCACTGGTTACCAGTAACCGAAAGGTCAACTTATCTCCTACGTACACTGATATATAAAGTATTAAAGGATAGTTACTGTTCTCCTTTGCAAAGAAAACTCCCATTCCAAAAACAGACACACTCACTAAGCAGGAGTCATGAAAGCAGTATTTCCACTGAGTAGGCCTCATTTCAAAACAGTTGTAGGAGAGTCCTTCGTTAGTTAGATTAGATGATATACACTTTTAGAACATAATTTCTTTCACACAGATTTTAAACATTACTTTTATATTTAATTTTCCATGGCACAAATTCCCTTGGTGTGCATGGATTTCATCTAAAATGAACTTTGTTTCTCTCACACGTCTGGAGACTTGTATTATCTCAAATAAGACCTTTGATTCAAAAAGTATTTTTTACTAATGGTACCAATCAATAACCCTTTTAAAATCAACTGTATACATGTCACACAAATTAATTGATTTGAAAAAAAACATTATCTAAATAAGTGTTAATGGTAGCAAACCCTAGTTATATTTTCAATTAAAATTATTTCAGATTGGAAAAGAGATGTCTCCAGACTACTTGAGAATAATGTTTTTTTTAAATCTGGAATTTCTATTGAGTGTATATTTTTCATTCTGAAATTGTACCAACCAGAAGATTTTACTTATTTATTTATTTATTTTACAATTGTTGACTGGGCTAGTCTTGCTGGATACATATCCATTTTCAGTAGAGGCCCAGGGAGATAAGCTCCAAACATAAAAACATTACAAAAATAGAAATTACGAAATAAAATTACAAAATAGAAATTACAAAATAAAAATTCACTACTTACACTGAATAGCTTTCATGTGGAGATATGCTCCAAACATAGCAAAATTACTATATATGATACTTAAAGTTACTAAGGTTCTACTATAAAAGAGAATTTAATAGTATGTGGGTTATAATTAAATAAAAAGTTTGTCTAAGAAGAGGAAAAGTAGTTTAGAGGTTTTGCATGGGTCTTAGATATAAGGAGATACAGGTACACTTGTGGTACTAATGTTGCCATTTGTAAGTCAAAGTAGAGGAACTAGAGATGTAGGTAGAGAAAAAAGATACATGTGAGGGCTGAATAAAGTTAGCTTCTAGGATTAAAGGTTGAGAGGGGACAAAGCCCAGAAGGAGGGCATATAGCAAGAAGAGATAGTAATAGGAAAAGTAAGGTTTAGTCGGGTTTAGTGCAGGGACAGAGCCAATGATTTTTCATGTGTTCTTTGAGGTGTTTTTTGTAGAGAGATGTAGATGAGAGAGATGTGAGTGACATAGGAAGCTTGTTCCATATTTTTCCCACAACGCTGGTAAAAAGGGAGTCTCCAGCTTTGTTATTAGATTTGATATGGGCGATTAGTAGCTTATTAGCCGAACAGAGTGTCGCTAGATTTTTATATGGGGAGATTAGGTTAGAGAGGATTGGAGTATTATTTGGGTGATGAAGGATTTTTTGTGTGATCACTAGTTGATTATACAAAAGCTGGTTTTGTAGTTCAGACCACCCGAGTTGTTTAAGGTTGTGACAGTGGTGGGTTTTAAAAGGGGTGCCAGTGGCAAATCTTGCTATATTGTTATAGCTAGTTTCGAGCTTATTTAGATTAGATTTCGATAGATTGGTATATATAGGAGAGGCATATAATAGGGTAGAAGTGAGATGGGACTGGGCAATGGTGGTTCTAGCTAGAGGTGTGAGGTAAGGTTTAATTCTATACAAGGAGCCAAGTTTTTTATTGACCATCAGTATAGTATTGTTGATATGATTGTCATAGCTGAGGTTATTATCTATAGTAATGCCCAGGAGACGTGTAGTAGTATCAGGGGGAATAGTGGTACCGTTGTTAGAGGTAATTGTGAAGTGGATGGATGGGGACTTTTGGGTGGGAGCAAAGAGTAACAATTTTGTTTTTTTAGGGTTAAGGAGGAGGCAATGGTCAGTAAACCAATTTTCAACAGTGTTAAATACTGTTTGGGTAAGGGTTTGAAGAGGGATAGATGAATTAGAAGAACATATTAGAGTGGAGTCATCGGCATATTGAATACAGGTAGCTTGAGGAAAAACAGTATTGAGGTCATTAATAAAAATGGAAAATAAAAGAGGGCCTAATATAGAGCCTTGAGGGACTCTGATGTTTATGGGGAGGGGTGTGGATAGGTTGTTATCCCATAGCACTGCTTGATGTCTGTTTTTTAGATAGGATGTAAACCAAAGTATTGCTTGAGGGTCAAGAGATTGTGCTTTCAGCACACCAATTAGTAAGTCGTGGTTAACCATATCAAAGGCTTTTGATAGGTCAATAAATAATGCAGGGGACAGAGAATTATTATTTCGATTTCTGTTTATACAGTCAGCAAAAGTTAGCAGGGCAGTGGTTGTACTATGAAAGGGCCTAAAGCCGTGCTGGCAATTGGCAAGTAAATTGTTGTTGAGCAGGTGTTGAAGTAGTTGATGATGAATATATTTTTCCATTATTTTGGCAAGTGGGGAGAGTAATGCAATTGGATGGAAATTGGAGATATCAGTGGATTTGCCTCCTTTATGTAAAGGGATAATGTGGGAGACTTTCCATATGGATGGGATGCTACCTTATGTGATGGTATGGTTTATAAGGATATGGGATAAGCTATGACTTTGGAAGCTATTTGAAGATATTCAGCTGGCAGGTGGTCAGCAGAAGGGGTACAAGGCTTGCGTTTTTGAAGGAGTTTGCAGATAAAGGATGTTGGTACAGGTTGTATGTGGAAGGAGGGCACTGGACTGTTTATGTTTTGTAACGGGTTGGGAGGACTGGGAGGGAGTATCTTTGCAAGATTTTGAATAATTTCAGTGAAGTAATTATTGAAGGCATCAGCTATTTGCAAAGGATTGTCATGAGGAATTGAAGTTGGGGCTGGAGTTTTGGAATGTCCTGGTTGGAGAAGTTTATTGATGCCTGACCAAAACTTTTGTGGATTTTTTTGTATGAGATTGTTGAAGGTGGTGATAATATTTTTTTTTGTCTAAGATAATTTCCTTTTTGGTTGCATTTCTTAGCTGTTTAAAGAGTAGATGGTCTGCAGAGCTCTTAGTGGCTCTCCATTTGGCTCATATTTTGATTCTTAGGAACATGTTTTCCTTGGTTTGTTGTGTGAGCCATGGAGCTGCTTTGGTCCTGATTCGGGAGGATCGAAGGGGGGCATGGAGATCCAAGATTTGTAGGAATTTATTATTAAAGTAAGAAAGAGCTTCATCTAGTTTGAGGTGCTTCAGAGCTGACCAGTTACAGGCTTTTAGTTCATTTTGAAAGCTATCTGCTTGGAAGTGTTTTTTTGTACGAAAGGTTATAAAGGTGTTATTGGTAGGTTTATGACCCTTTTGCCTTATTATATAGGTTAAAACATGGTTGCTAATGTCATCAGGTAGTGTTCCCGGTATATAGGTTTCAAGATGACTATTTACAAGGATCCAGTCAAGAGTGTTTTTTTTTTTATTACTAGGTTTGTGAATTCTTGTGGGGGTGTTTATTATTTGTGTGAAACCATGAAGATTAATGTGGGTACTAGGATTAGGGGAGCTACAGGTAGTCCAGTCAGTATTAAAGTCACCTAGTATTATTGTTTCTTGAGGAAGTAGGGTGGAGAGGTTACTAAGAATATTCTCAAGAGTTTTAGTATTATTTCCAGGTGGGATGTAGGTACAGATTATGAAAATAGATTTAGATTTATTAAGTTGTAGTTTAATAGTAAGGGTTTCGGCATGGGTGTTAGGAGGTAGAGGTACATTATAGGATGAAACTTGAAGTTCTGATTTATACAAGATAGCTACACCACCACCTTTTTTGGAAGTACGGTCACATCTGAGGATGTTGTATCCAGGTGGGGTTATTTCTAGGTCATGAGTAGAGGGTCTTAACCAAGTTTCAGTAAGACAAAGGAGATCAAATGCATGTACTTGTAAAAGAGCATGTAATTGACTGAGTTTGTTGTTAATGCTACGGATGTTAAGTTGAGCTATTTTGAGATAGTTACCTAGTTGTGTGGATGTAGAAATTCCATTAGATGTTTGTGTTAGTTGAATATTGATATTTTGTTGATTAGGGCCAGGATTAGGATGAATATCTCCATCTAATAAAAGATCAATAGGATGTTTTAGTATAGTTCTTATGTTTTTAAAGTACTTGGGTGAGCTTAGCTTGCTGGGGAAGTAGGTAACATGTGAAGATCTATGAAACTTTGGGAGTAGGTAAACTGAAGTGGAGGTTATATTGCTATGGGAGATGTAACTAAGGTGTGAGTTTGGTATAGTTTGTTGGTGGGAAGGTATATTATTAAGTAGAGAGAAGTGCTCATAGAGGGTTAGGGTGTAGGGTAGAGTTAGGAATAGTAGTGAAGAAGTAATAAAAAGGTAATATTTAAGGTTAGAGTTATGTACGATGGTCATTTTAGAAAGTAGATTTTGTGAGGTAATGTAAAATGTGAGATAAAGTAAATAAATAAGGTGTGGTCTGGTAGTATAAAGGGATAATTGTACCTTAGTACAAAAGAGTGGGGATGAATAAGGAGATAGTTAAAAGAGGAGATCTCAATTAGAAGTCTAAGGTAATAGGAAGATTAATTAAGTGGGCGTGGCTTATTATGTTTAAGTTTAACAGCACTCTGGGTGGGTGGGAATTGGGGGTAGGGTAGGGGAGCGGAGTGAGCCCATAGGGCGAACGGAGCGGGCTACAGCAAGTAGTGGAGGATTCAGCAGAGACAATCAGTGAATGATGGTGGCCCAGAGAGAGACAGAGGAGCAGGTAAGTAGCTTCTAATAGAGCAAGCAGGGTATAGGTAAGAGGATAGTGAAAGGAGAGGCTAAAAAGAATTAAAGTCGACAGTAGGCAGACAATGAGGAGAGTACAGGTTAGGAGCAGGTGAGGAGTAGTATGGTGTAATAGCAAGGCAGCAGGACAAGGGATGAGGAAAAGAAAGAAAGGGATGTAGTGAGTTGAAACTAGTAATATTAGGGGAGTGAGTAAGGGCACAATGCTAGAGTACACTGCCACCTAGTGGACAGAATAAAAATTACAGCAGGTAACCAGGAAAAGTAAAGTAGGTAGGGAAGGATAGTTTAACAGGTGAAGAAATTCAACAGGAGTTTCTAGTAGGTGAGAGGAGTCTGACTGCTGGCTTTCCTGACTCGGTGGCTAAGTTAGTTTATAGAGTTTAATTATAGAACAGATAAAATAGATTTGCTTACAATAGGGGTTAGTGGTGAGACATACTTTGTGATTTCTGTACAAGCAGCAGTAAGCACTGGGGCAGTAGATACAAAGATGGTCCAATTTGGTAAGGCTTGAGGTGGATCAGGGGGTCCTTAGTATCCAGGCGGGTCCCTTAATGCAAGGTAGGGGTAGGTTGCTAGGAAGGTAAGAAGGTAAGAGGAAAGGGTATTAATAAAGTACTATGGCAACAAAAGTACCTTCAGTATACTGATACTATTGCCTAGGTCAACAGTTCTACACATATTAGTAAATGACTACATATATATTTATACAGAAGATGCACTAAGGAGTAGGCTAGGTAAAAACTACTTCGAGCATATTTGTATCCACAAAGAATGAATTGGAATTTCAGGAATAAAAAATGTTGGCATGCATGTGAACTTAGTGGAACGTGGCATCATGCGGGGTGGGCATGCCCAAGAATCTATCTATGGTGAATGAAAACATGTGAAATTATCTGCTGGCTGAGGTATAGCTACATGGATTCTTTGTAGATTAAATTATTTCTAAAAAAACATAACAATTCTATAATGTTAGCCATTCTGGTTAGAAATTGATTACATTTAGAAATCTGGAACCAAGATTAAAGTAATGAGTATGAACTTCATTTGAAATGGTGTTTAATGTAACCTGCATTTAAAATTTATGAAGATAACAGAATTTATTGTATCATTTTATATATGTGGCTGTGGGAGAGGAGGGTGGCTAACAGAATGATTAATACAAATAAGTTATAAATCCATTGTTGAATTGTTGAATTAAGATTTCAACTCATTGGAACAAATAAAAAGAATAAATAAAAAAATGGGAGAGTGTGTCTTTAGATTAGTGGGCCCAGCTATATGGAGCAAACATCCCCAGAGATAAAAGGCCAAGATTCTCTCCCAGGTTTGGAGTAATTCCTTACAGAACATGATAACATACCATGTAAGTGTTTAAAAGACAATGGACAACCATACTTCTCAGTGCAAACACCACTCTAAACTCTTGACTCTAAATTAGGACCAACACATTTATCTGATGTACTGTATATAGTCCTGCAAATACTGGATTCATTGCCAAACATTAACCAATGCTATAACTCAAGCATCAGTGTGATTGCTAATTTTGTCCTTAATAGCATGTCTTACCATGGATCTACTTTGAAACATCGACAACCATATAACCGAATGTCATTTTCTTCAGAAGAAAATTGTGAAATTGAAATACCAGAATGGCAACGTTTTTGTACGGTAAGTAAACACTTGCACAGCATGCCTTTTTCTCCAATGTAGTACAATCCCTGAGTTGTTATATATAGTTTGAAGATGTGGTGGGTGCAGCCCACCCCCATTGGGGGTATATGGGGGGGTGTATCCCCCCACCTAGGTGGGTTTTATTTATGTTGGTTCTTATTTCATGTCAGTCTGGGCAAGTGTTTACTTGCCCTGGGAAAACGTCACAATTCGAGAATGTCAGTTTTCACGATTTTCATTTTAGGAAAATGTTATTCGGTTATTTGGGACTTGATGTTTCAAAGTTGATCCCTTATTGGATCTACTGTGAAACATCAATGCCCATAAAACTGAACATCGTTTTCCTGAGATGAAAATTGTGAAAACTGAAATACCCAAATGTCAAAGTTTTCCCAGGGTAATTAAACACTTGAGCACCATGCCTTTTTCTCCACTGTAGTGCAATCCCAGAGTTGGTTTATATAGTTGGGGTGGGGGCACAGCCTCCCACATTTGGGGGTGTGGTGGGAGTATCAGGTTTTACTTACGTAGTTTCATGTTTTGTGTCAGTCTGGGCAAGTGTTTACTTACCCTGAAAAAAACTTCACCATTCGGGGATGTCAGTTTTCATGATTTCCATTTTGGGAAAATGTTGTTCAGTTATCTGGGACACAATGTTTCAAACAAAGTAGATCCCTTACCACCACTATATTCGCCCTCTGTTAGATTAATAGATGCTTTGTTTTTCAGTTTGATGTTAGAATAATAGATGATTTAAGTCTTCAATTTTTGCTTCTCTACACTTATATTGTGATAACTGTATAAGTTTAAACAAAATGTATACATTTAAAACCAAATGTTTAATTTAAATTAACTATGTAATTGATTGTGTTAATTGAAAGTGTGTATTCTTGCCTCCTGATCTCTGCTTGTTGCTGAAAAAGTTCTTTGGACTAGTTCACTTACTTGGTTAACAAATAGCAAATAGAAATAAAGAAAGAAAATGGAGAAAAGTGACAGAGCGTTAAGACATTCTGTTTAAATCAAGAAGCTCAAAACTGCCATATTTTTAGTGGGGAAACATTGTAGCTTTTTCTACCTGAATCATGTTTAGCTAAGTACATGACAAAGGGGAATTTTATTCTAATATGAGCCTGATGAGGAAGAAGTGGAGCAGGAATGATGACTTCCTTGGACCAAGAAGGTATATCTTTGATGATCAGATGGGCCAGGTAGAATGATCTTCTATCAACTATGGATAGATATTGGTCAAAGAAAAGTCTATTATCCATGAAAGTGCTTATGTTTCTGATGACAGACAGAATCTATCTTTGGGGATACAATTTATGTGGCAGTTGTGCAGGTGGCCCTGCTTACCAAAGTGTATCATGTCATATTTTTATGCAGTGAACTTATGACCATGGTCCTGGACCATTTATTTGTGTGAATTAAACCCTCTTAGAGAATGTGGGTGTCTTCTGAACAACTGATATCTCTGAATTTACAGCCACCAAGACATTTGATCAACCAGAAGTTCTCTGCATCAGAAGTGACATCAATTAAATGTTTGCCAAAGAGCAATAATCCTAGGAACAAACTCTATAGGACAATGCTAGAAACCAGCCTCTTCAACGAGGTAATACATTAGCTCAGATCAAATGGGTTCTATGCATGAGCCAACTGGCTATCCAATGGATTATTTATGGATTAATATTTTGGTCGGATAGCTTTTCTATAATGCCAGAGTCACTGTACAGAGTACAGAGTCAATGGCCTTATTTAATCTTAGGTAAGCAGTGTGCACAGATTTGTCTTTGTCTAAAGCTACTTTGATTTTTTGAAAGAAGTTAAATGAGTTTAATAAGCAGAATCTGCATTTATCAAAGCCAAACTTGTAATGGTAAAGAGATTAACCCTTGGATATATATTGTATATCAGATGGAGAATAGGAACCACTGGCATCAGAATAGGGAAAAGCTCCAGAAATATCAATTACATGTAGACTTCAAGACCATGAGTAAAATGAGAAGGCACTTGCTAGTGTCCAACTGAATGCTGTGGTGTATCCTCAGGGTTAGAGTCCAGAAACAAAGAGGTAACATTTTCTCTGCATGGGTACCCAGTCAGCACAACACTTTGAGTAACATGTGCAGCTCTGAGACTCTACAAGGAGACTCCTCTCAAATACAGTCCAGGGTAATGGCTCCAGAATGGTGTATAGATGGAGAAGAAAGGATATAACCAGAGACAAGATGAACTAAAGCTCTTCTCATCTGATACCATAAGAAACATGGTGCCATATGATGGCGGGCCATGTGATTTCAGCTCAGAAAATCATGTCAGTGAGATCTGAGGAGTTTATGTTTAACTGTATGGGCAGAGGAGGAAGATGGGCCACAGGCAGCAGATTGTAGGAGCCAAATACTCCTTGGATGTGTGAAACAAACTCACCACAGACAACAATGTGGACCAGTGGAATAGGTTACTAAGTACCAAAATAGGACAGGCGAAGAACAGGTGAGGAGGAAATATTAAAGTTAGAGAGACAGAAAGCTGAAAGCAGTTAAAAGGCAGACTAGAGATGGATAATGGTCTCCTTTTGCAGTCAAGCATATGTAATGTAATGTAATGCAATGCACAAAATAATAAAATAAAAAAAACTAAAAACACATGTGAAGCACAACACACATGGAAAATGTGCAATATGCATGCATTAGTTAGCATTCTCCCCTCACAAAAGAAAATCAAAATCATCAGTACACTCATTTTTCACATAACAGCCAAATATGGGAAGTAGCCATTCGGTCAAACATTTAGAATAATATACATTTTTAATGCCTGCACAGGTGATCAAATAGTCAAATGATCACTGAATATGGCATTACTTAGTAGAAGGTTGCAATACAGTGGGGATCGGGAAATTGCTCTATTCCCACTGTTCTGTGACCTGAGAGTTGGTATAGCAGGGGGTGGGGGGCTCATCACCCACAAGGGTGGGTGCAGGAGGGCTTAGCCCTTCAAAAATATGTTTTTGTTTTTATTTATTAATTAATTCATTCATTTTTTTTTTCTGTATTTTGACTTTTAGTCTCTTTAGCTCTATCAGTTCAGATTCAATTTTGTGAGTTTTTCACTTTAAGTAGCACACTGTGTGTGTGTGTGTGTGTGTGTGTGTGTGTGTGTGTGTGTGTGTGTGTGTGTGTGTGTGTGTGTGTGTGTGTATGCGTGCATGCATGTGTGTGTGTCTCTTTCTCTCTCTCACTCTATATATATAGGAACGCTGAATGTTGTCAGTAGTATAGTTGGTCGACTGGTGTCTCTGTGTGTTTATATACATGTGTCTGTCTGTCTGTGTCCCAAAAAACAAAATGAAAAAAACAAGTGTGCTCAACCAAACACTAATAATCTAGAAAACATTGTGCAATGGTTAACAAGGAAGCTCTGGAAAATGTTCAGTAACTCCAGTTTCAAAAAAAAAAAAAACAAAGCTGAAAATCTTAAGAACACAGTGGGATTGATAATAAAGTTTTTTAAACAGAAAGTATCTAAAAAAATGATAGTTAAACATTTTCATCCCTCCAAAGTGGGACTTGACCTGAACTATCATTTGGTCATACAACTTCACCTTCAAAATATACCTCAGTTAGTGCTCACCAATCAAACTATTGCAATAATAAAACAAGAACGTGTCTTAAAGGCAAACTTACGTAAACTAGACCATGTTTTTTTTTATTTTCATACTCATGACCCAGTAGTTATACATTATATTAACACCTACACATTAAAAAACTGATCCAAAATGAATGCATAAATTAATAAATACAGAAATACAAAAAAAGTGCACAACATTAGCTAGTTTATCATATATATATATATATATATGTATATATATATATATATATATATATATATATATATATGTATATATATATATATATATATATATATATATATATATATATATATGTGTGTGTATATCTAGAGAGAGACAGAGAAAGAGAGATATGGATATTGTGCAGTACTTTGAATGAGCATAATGCCAATGTGCAGAATATTGATGAGAAAACACCCACTTAGGGAATCCCAATCTCTTTTGTAATATAAATAGAATATGTTGGAGGGATAGGTATGTATCACAAAGAATTCCTTTTCCGGGGTACCATCTTTCACTCTGTATAAATTAAAGTTCTTTCTACTCAACTCAAATGTAATCTGGACTTATCACTGCCCAGGGCTTTCAAGAAGAGCAGCAATACCAGTTATACATGTTGCACACCAAGAAAAAAAGGGAGATGGAAGGAGGGAGTGGCTGCATCTACTGTTATGGTCAGCTTACATAACTGTACCATGTCCCTCATATCGATCACTGCTGCATAGCCTTAGCAATATGGGTAGATTACCATGGCTAACTATATTTGGGAGGCAAAAGGAGAAGGGTTCAGGAGCCCCTGGAAAATGGTCCTAGCAAAGTCTGATCTAGATCTAGAGAAGGAATCAAGCTTAGAGTGCTTTGAAAAAGTATGTACAGAGGACCAAGACACAGCTTTTAGTATACTTCTAGAATCCAACCCTTTCCAAAAATTGATAGATGAAACCAGGGCCATGGTAGAGCAGGCCTTGACCCTGCTTGGAATAGATTTGTTATGGTCAGTATTACAAAAGGTAATAGCCTTAGACAACCATTTGGAAATAGTCTGTTTTGACACAGGATGTCCTTTCTTCTTACCTTCACAAGAAATACCAAATGGTCCAAAGATCTAAAAGATTTAGTTCTGCCAAGATAGTACCTGAGCATTCTGTGGACATCCAAAATATGGAATATCCTTCCTTCCTCAGTTTTAGATTCAGGAAAGAAAATGGTAAGAGGAGTAGTTTGGCTTAAAGTAAATTTGCGTACCACTTTAGGCACTTTAGGCATAAAAGAAAGATTAGTTGTCAAATAACCCTGCCCCTGTAGAAAATTATATAGGTTTGACTCACCATAAGAGTGTGTGACTCAGATACCCTTCTTGCAGATGTCAGAGAAATTAGTAAAACTGTTTTCCATGCTAAGAACTAGATTAGCTGGTTCAAATGGAGAACGTGTTTGCTTTTCTAACACAAAATTCAGATCCCAAAGGGGGGGGGGGGCTCCAGTTTTCTTAGAGGCCTTTTATGCAAAACCCCTTTCAAGAACATTTTGACATGAGAGTGCACTGAAAGAGGAGGATCCATGGGCAGAAATGGTCAATAAATGAACCTTGATAGAGGAATAAGAAAAGACATAAGATAGTAACTCACAAAAATATTGTAAAGCCAGAGAACACCTAGCCCTGGATGGGTGCTTGTTATGTTGTTGGCATCAACTTAAAACCTTTTGCATTTACTAATATATGATTTTCTAGTGGCAGACTTTCTTGCCCCTATTAGTACCTGCTGCACATCTTCAGAAAACAGGTGACTAAAAGGAATTAAGACCCTATCATCCAGGCAGATAATTAAAGATGATCGATGTCAGGGTGTATCAAACACCTTTGATCTTGTGTGAGTAGATCCAGTCTGCAAGGAAACTTGTGGTAATTGCCCCAGTCATTTACAGAAGAAGGGAGACCCATTTTGCCTGGGCTGGGCTGGAAGAGAGTCATCACAATGATCTTGGGGATTCCTTCTGAATGTTCAGAAGTACCCTGAATATTAGTGGAAAGGGTGTAAAGGCACACTGAAACATTCCAGTCCAAAAAAATTAAAAGCATCTATCTGTCAGGCCTTATTTCATTGAGTGTTGGAACAGAATTTTGTCAGCTGATTGTCCAGAAAGGAGGGATAGAGGTCTACTTGAGGAATTCTTCACATATGAATCAAATCTTGGAAAACTCCCCTGATCTAGTTTACATTCATAAGGATCTGCCCTGGTCATGCTCAGCTTGTCTGCCACACAGTTTTTCCTCTGACAGAATGTAGGATGCCTGTAGAGTGAGACTGTTCTGTAAAGCTATATCCCAGGCTAACATGACCGTAGTATTGTCTGCAACCACTTGAAACGGTCCCAGGAGCAATGATGGTTAGAGAGTTGAGTGCCTTGATCAGGGCAAGCATCTCCTTGATATTTATGAGCTTGTGTCTGTCCTTGCTGTCCCACACCCCCTGTAATTTTATTCCTCCAGAAACTACTCTCCAAGCAAAGTCCAGAGCATCTGTAGTGACTGGCTACTTTGGAGCAGGGATTGATAAGGGAAGACCTGTCTTTAAGGACATCTATTATCTATATCAAAAGATATCTCTTCTGACAAACTGTAGCACTAGGATCTGAAAAGATAAAAGGTGTTGATGCTGGGACTAATGAATATCAGGTACCATTGCATATTTCTAATGTGGAGTCTTGTGAGGGTAACATGAGAATTATAGATGCCATGAGAACCAAAATACAGAGATATTACCATACAGTGACCAAAGTCTGAGTGGAAAACTTTAGAAATAGATCTAGATAAAAATATATTTTTTTCTGTGGAAGAAAAGTGCTTTGAACTGAGTTGTATAGCTGATATCTCAATAAGACAATCCTGTGTGAGGGAGTTAAGAAAGTATTTTTAACAACAATTTTTAACAACCTTGATTCTCTTGGAATCTCAGTTTGTGCAAGGGATCTCTCACCCAAGGGAGAGAGAGAAAGAGAGATTCCTGACACACTGAAACAGACTCTGGAAAGGTAAGCAAGTCATCTAAATATGGAAAAATGTGGATGCCCTGTAGCCTGCAATGAGCTATAATCTGAGCTATATGCTTTGTGAACAGTCTTGGTGATGTGGATAGTCTAAAGGGTAAGTCAGAAAACTAATAATGTGATCCAGACACAAAACCTTAAGAAAGGTCTGAAGTTTGGATGAATATAGATGTGATGATAAGCATCTTTTAAGTCTAGTGTTACCAGGAAACTTGAAAGAGGAAGACAAGGTAACAGGATGTGAAGTGACACAATTCTGAATTTGGGCACTGTCACAAACAGGTTTAGAAAACAAAGATCCAAAATTGGTCTCAAAGCATTTCCTTGAATAAAACCCCTTCCCCACCTGGGAAGGAGGAACTAGTCCCATTACTGCTTTGGTCAGCATCTGATGAAGAACATTGGAAAACAAAAAAAGTCTGATCTGCAGGATAAGGAATAATTCCCTGGAATGGAGGAATTTCCTCCCACTGTTATCTGTAACCTTGATGAATTATTTTCAGAAAACATTATTCTGAAGCAATCTATTGCTGAAGAGAAACATGGGGATTAATATTTTCTGAAAAAGAAAAGGTGACTGGGTGAAAGGTCTCTTGAATAGTTATTCAGACTTGTTGAACTGTCCTTGGTTTTGGGGAGTTTGAGACTTCTTTTTAGAACCTCCTTTCCATTTCTTCTTAAACATTTCTTTGCCTGAATTCTTTTGAGGTTGTTTACTCTGTTTATTTATCAAAATTGGATGAGGAGAAAGAAAATCCATTGGATGATTTGGAAAAGGAGGGATGACAAAACTTAGAAATTCCCTGGATCAGCTTGATCTTTTCATCACACTTTTTGATCACCTCTGCAGCACACGGGCCAACCACAAAATCTCTATTCAAGGGATAATTTAACATCTCATTTTTACACTGTCTAGGAGGTTCCAAGAATGTAGCCAACCAAACCTGCATAAAACAGTACCAATGGCCATAGCCCTAGAAGATGTGTCAACAGAGTCATACACATGCTGCAAACTACTAGTAGTGAACTGTTCAATAGAAGAAACTAAATTATTTAAAGCAGATTTTTCTTCAAAAGAATACACTATAAATAAAACATTTCTCATACTTTCACAATTTGTCAGAATAAACTTTAACATATGAGCCTGCCATTTCTACAAATGAAAGTTGCAGAAGAATACACTTTTTTCCCATACCTACCAATAATTTGCCCATTCTTATTAGAAACAGTAGGATTAAAATTAAGTAAGTGCTTAGCAGCAGTGGAATCAAATAAGGCTATAGTATAAAAATGTAACAGACCAAGGAACTTTATACATCCTATCTGCCTTTTTAGGGACTGCTGGTTCACTAACAGGAAAATTGCTGGCAGTAAGACATCCACTAAAGCAGACAGGACAGGAGGAATGGGTGTAGATTATGGGAAACCCTTCTGTAACAACTCATAGTATTTTCTGATGGGCTGAGAAACCTTAGTGTTCTGCCTCTGAAAAAAATGGCACATTTTGCCAATAGTCTCAGAGAAAGAGAAACCCCAAAGGGAGAATCAGAAACAGAGCTTTCTTCTGAGTCTGAATCAGAAATCTGCGGAAAAACCCCGTATCTGTCCCTGCACTTTCCTGTTCAGATTCAGAATTTTGAATCTCTTCAGGAAAAGCGGGCCCCCTTTTTCTTTTACCAGAAGCTACTTTACTAGAAGGATCAATACCCTGAATTAAACCCTGAGCCAGTCCCAGTAAACTGCTCTTGTCCAAAGAAATTTGAGGAGGGGTAGATATATATTTAGATTTCTCTTTAATTTGAGCATGGAAAATGGGGCCAACCATGTTACTAATGGCAGCAGCTGCTTCCCCAGTGATGGGCACAGCATTTTGATACAATAAGGAAATATTCCCTGTTCTCTTTTCCAAGACTGAAAAGAGTAACTCCCCCTCACTCACTAATTTAATTCCAACAGCTGCAGAGGAAGTGGCTAACCTACAATCCATAGTGGTTGTAGATGTTAAACTAGAGGGATATGGCATGAAAGATGAATGATCTGAGGTACACAAAATGGCCACAGCAGAGTCACCCAGCTGTGGCTAAATTGCGAGTCTGCTTTGGTGGAAAAAAGCTGTTTCTTTAACTTTTTTCTTTTTGTGGCTGGAAGAAGGAATGACAGTTGGATTGGTAGTCTGCTTCATGGTCAAGCATAAAATGGTGCCTCTTTCCTGGAGGAGACAAGCAGCAATTGCCAATAAAACTGCTATTTCACAAAAATTAGCTTTTGGCAGAAAAAAACACAGTAAAAAGCAATTTAAACACTATGGCAGACCCACAATGGGAAAAAAAAACATTTTCTGAGAAACAAATTTAAACACTATGGCAGACCCACAATGGGGAAAAAAACATTTTCGCCACAGAAAATATGTTTTCAGTTAGCTTACATTATTTTTAAACTGACTGAAAGAAATGAGTGCTCCATTTAAAAGCATGTTAGTCTTAAGACAGTCCATTAAATAACAATACCCATAGCTTTACAATAATTTTCCTAAAAAGAAAAGTAATAAAATATTAACAAAATTTTAGAAAAGGGAAGTTTTTCCTAAAGTGAACTAAACTACCCAGCAAAGAAAAGCACAAGCCAACCACTGATTTTCAAAAGCCTCATAGGAGTTCATTCTTCGGTGACAGTAAAATTATTATTTTTTTATTTTTATTTCATTTTAAACAATAGGAAAAAAGCCGAAAGAAGAAGATAAACAAATCAGTTATAAAACTAACTGTTTACATAGGTCCACAGCTGATCAATACATCAAAATTATACATATCAAAAACAATTAATATTTTGCAAGCAAGTCTTTAAGTTTAAAACAAGATTTATATGAATGTGTTATATTAGAAGTTCTCATCTTTATGGTATACAATTCACTACTGCAAATGATTTTTGCCACAATAATAAATTCAGCACTAGAGGGGGAATTTTGTTTTCCAATTTTTAGTAATTACTTTTCTGGCTATAGCAAGAATAGACCAAATAAGAGGCACTTGGGTTTTTGAAATTATTTCAGGAATTGGAGCATTAAATTAAACTAAAGATTTAGAAATATTACATCTATCTGACCATGGAGCTTTTATAACGTTATTAGTTTCTTTCTAAAAAGGGAGATGACTGCACATTCATATACCATATGTGTCCAATCAGCTATTATTTCAGAGTCACATCTCCAGCATTTAATTCTATTTGATTTATACATAATTGTAATTTGTTAGGAGTGACAAAAGCTCTATGCAAGAATTTCCAAATGAAAATTTTCCAATATAATGAAAATGTGGTTTTATCTATAAATTTGAATATTATTTTCTTGTATTATTTAAAGAAGTCTTCATTATTAATGTTTTGAGGAATATTTCCAATAGGAATTGTCTAACTATGTGAAATCTAACTTAAGAATGTTGTAAATTTGGGACAAATATGATTTATTTTTTATTACATTATTATTATTTATTAAGAATTCCAATAATTTGGGTAACAATTTATTATCTAGGTTAAATATCTTATTTACCTCTGTGTTCACAAAGGATAATATTTGTAAAATTAACCAAGTCACATAATCTTGATTGTATTTGGACCTTAAATTTTCAACAATATATATATATATATGGGTGCACTACTAAATATCAAAATTCCACAATCCCAAGACTCTGAATAATGATGACCAGAATCTTGAGATTGTGGTATCTCAAAAACAGTGAATGGAGATTGATGTGCAGAACTTTGCCTTTCACTCCACTGAAGTGCAATCTTGGAGTTGGTATATTTAAGTTGCAGAGGGTCTTTAATGTCTTTAATGCAATGTATAGAATATGTCAGCTTTTGGAAATAGGAAACTATGTTATTCAACTAGGGAATATGAGAAGAAGATGTAATTCCATTTACACAAAAATCTTTTAATAACCAGATAAAATTATTAGGGACTGTTTGTTTATGACTAGTTGTGATATGTTTATTATTTACTAATAATATTTCTTGATATATTTGTTTCCATTTTAAATCATAAGATGAATGTATCCACAATGTTATAACTTTTACAATTGATGAAGCAGCATACAACTGATTATCAGGGAATTATATTCCACCGTTATCCCAACCTTTTTTGTGCCAATCAAAGGAAACTCTTGGTTTATTAGGATGCCAAAAAATTAAGTAGAATATCGCTTATCTGCTTCATCAATTTTTTTGGTAGAAATAGTAGTAAAGATTGTAAGAGAAACAATATTTTAGGGAGAACTTTCATCTTAATAAGCATTAATAGTTCTTCCATGGTAAAGAAGAATTTTTTCCAATTTGTGACTAAACTTAAAATTTTACAAACAGTCTGTTGAAAGTTTAATTCATTTCTTTACTATTAGACATTATGGATATACCACAGCATTTCATTTGATTACTATTTCAACTGTTAGAACATTTTTGTATGATTTTTTTAATTTTTTTCTATTAATTAATAATGTACTTGTTTTATTATAATTAAATTGTAAGTTTGACATTTCTTCAAATTGACTCATAGGACTAATTATATGTTCTAATGAATTTCCTATATTTTCTATTGTGGTGGAAGTAAAATTCTGAAGGGATTCATGCCCAGACTTGTCTTTTAGTTCAACTGGAGCTGCTTGACAGTTTGAGTGAGTGCAATGTACCCTGATGCTTTGGAAGTTGGCCAGCTAATATATCCTCGGCAGAATATAACCCATATAGCTAAAGCTACTGCAGCAGTGATGAATATGAAGAACATCTGCCTTCCATGACAATTTCAGAAGGCAGTTACCGCACTTGATTCAATTCTGTAGCTTAAATTTGGGTGTAAGCTTCTGGAATTTGGTAATATGGATTTGGTTTCCTTACGTTTCACTTACTACAATATCAGACTGATTTGCTCTGTGTCTATCAGGTAATCTGAAAATGTCCCTTCAGGAGTCTACGGATTTCATCATGAACCTAGTCTTGTGTCTTCCACCTAATTACTACAGGGTGGTCTATGACTCTTGCACAAACTTTCATTTTGATTATGAAAGGATTTTGCTCTGCTCTAGTAATTGTACTAATATCCACCATTTTGGTCAGATTATGCACCTAGTGTTCCAACTTGTTGTATCTTCCACTGACTTGGCAGTGCAATCAGTCGCACTAACTGACTACATTGTCAATGTCCTTAAATCAGTTATAGCTCATAGACCTAGAGTTGTTCAAATCTAAGAACTTGCATGCTGTAACTTGTGATGTATTTGGTGATGTATTTGACCATCTTATTAAGGTGCCCAGTGCAGAATGTTCTAAGGAAATCTTTGTAGCATATAATATGGCTGCATGGTCCTTATCAGACCTTCTTGAAGCAACTCAAGAAGATCTAGTCCACTCCATCTGAAGTCATATCAGCCATGGTTTGATATGGGGCTCTGTGCGAAGAGACAACAAGGATAAAGGCTTCAGCAGAACGTCAATGCACAATGTACTTTAATGTCAAAATCAGATTTGATGAATACTATTTATTTATTTTACATTTGTTAACTGGGTTAGTCCAGCTGAGCATTTGGCTCGTTTTCAGTTGAGACCCGAGGAGAAAAGCTCAGCAGTGAAAACTATGTTATGTCCAGTCCACTGTTTTCTCTTCATTACTTAGCATTGCTGTACTGGCTTAAGCTGGACAGTGGGCTGGATTCACGAAGGCTTGCACGGAGTCTAAGAGTAGAGTAAGACTCCATGCAGCCAACATGTCCGCCGAGTGCTCCAGGAAGAGCTGGTAGGGGCATGTAACAGAGCTCCTTAAACTAGTCCTACATGGACAGGGCTTGGATATGCAAATTACCTCAATTGCAGGCAAAAGCTATGCAAATGAGGTAAATTTGTGATCCAAGAAACATGAACCTGTCCGAGTAGGAGTAGTGTTATTTGCAGAAATGTACTCAGTTGATAACTGAGTACGGTTCTGCAAATAGCAAAACGGAGCCGTGACATCTGCAAAAAAAGCATGCATTTACAGCCATTGGCAATGGGAAGTGATTCAAAATAGAAATAAAAATATTAAATTATTATTAATATTATTAATATTAATATTATAAAGTAAATAAAATAGAAATAAAATAATTTATTTTTTTATCCTGATCTCTGGGATTTAACCGTAGTGCAGCGCCGCACAAATGCGCAGCACCCTAAAAACCAGAAAATTAATAATTAAGATCCACAAATGTGGAATTTATACCTAAAATGAATTTACAATGCAAGTGAATGGCAGGCTGAAAACAACATGGCCACCGAGTAGAGGTTGCTAAGGGGGGAAGCTCAGTCTAAGAGATGTAACCAAGCATTAGTAGGCAATCCTATGCAAATGAGAGTTAGGATAGTGAATCGCAAGTTTACATAGGAAATGAGCACAGTCAGTGGAGTGTAGGCATAAGATAAGGGGAGTAACAGAGTAGGAGATAGGTGACATCATGAGGGGGGTATGTATGAAAGGAGTGAAGCAAAGTGTCATGTGTCAGCCGACAATTGCATATTATTGAAAGAGGTGTGTCAACAGATAGGCCAGGTAAAGTCAAGAAATGGAAGGTGTATGCCGTGGATAACACCAAAGTTTCTTGCTGAGCATGCATGCACGTGTGTGCACACCAGTAAACCTGAGTAAGACAGTGTGCACACGTGTAAACATGTGTGCGCGTGTATAAGCTTGAGTAAGCATATGTAAGGCTGTGTAAACAGTTGTAAGCGTGTTTGCGTAGGTGTGCATGCGTTTTAACAATAATAAGCAGGTTTTAGTCCTTGTAAGCATGTGTGTGCGCATGTTAGCTGCTGTTCGCGTATTTGCGCTTGTGCGCACTGCGCTCCCCCTCAGGAAACAGAAAGGAAAAAGGAAGCACACCAAATAGTAGGGAAGTTACACCAGGGAGTACTAGCAGAGCTAGCAGGTGAAAACAGTCAGAATCAGGCAATTACCCTAGGCAGAACACTAGCCCAGCCCAGCCCAGGACTTAAAACACTGTAAACAACAGTTCATTATGTTTCTGTCAAGAGACACTACAACACTGCAGTAAGCTAATAGCAGTGAAAACTGAAAAAGCTGTACTGAGGCAAAAAATGTTAGGGGCTGCCATTGCTGTTATAAGGTGACATATGCAACATGCTGAGGGTGGTGATGATGCAAATGCTGCTGGACAACCCACAGTGAGGAGACGGAGAAGAGTGTACAGGCCCAGGGTAACCTACCAGGGGCTACATGAGCTGGAGATAGTGGAGCGCTATAGAGTGGACAGAGACCTCTTGCAGCAAATTGTTGAGCTGTGCAGGCCATGACTTCTCACACAGAACCAACAGAGGGGAACCCATCCCAGTGGAAACTAAGGTATGTGTTGGCCTAAGAATATTAGCAACAGGTACCTTCCAGAGACCAACTGGTGATATGATGGGAATATCATAGGCATCAGCATCCAGGGTACTGCACCAGTTCCTGGATGCCATGTCAGCACATGACGGTGATCATGTATACTTCCCCAATTCCCATGAGGTACTGGCCAGCAATATGCGTCTCTTCCAGCAAATAGTGGAATACCCTGAGGTAGTGGGTGCAATAGGCTGCGCGCACATATGCATCAAAGCACCAGCCGGTGAGCGGGGTAGGGTCTACTTCAACTGCAAGGGCTTCCCCTCCATCAACTGCCAGGTCATGTGTGATGCCCAGGGCATAATACTGAATGTCTGTGCTGGCTGCCCTGGAAGCTACCATGATTCTCATATCTGGCATCTGACGAAGCTGTACCAGACATTTGCCAATGGGGACATCCCACATGGACACCTAGTGGGGGATGCTGGCTATGCACTGGAGCCGTGGCTGATGACACCCATCAGAAACGCACACACACCTGAACAGGAATGCCATAATGAAGCACACGCACAAACATGAAATGTAATCGAGCATGTGCTTGGGCTGCTTAAGTCATGGTTCCGGTGCCTGGACACATCTGGTGGAGCCTTGCAGTACTCACCAACTACATGTACCCAAATTGTCATTGTATGTGCTATGCTACATAATATGATCCTGTGAAAACAGCTGCAGCAGGACCAGCATAGGCTTGGGCCAAACAGACCCCCACCATTGCCAGGGCCATCACAGGCAGAGCATGACTCGGAGGAGGAACAACCTGAGCCTGCCCCAGTAGGCAGAAGAAGGCATGCCCAGTATGCCTTGGCCTTGACAAAGAGGCAATGCATAGCACATACACTGGCTCAGTAGGAACTCTGGAAATGATACCTCTCTCTAACCCACACATATAGTAAAAGAGATGCCTACGTTGACACTACCTGCAGTCAAACATGTATAGGGAGTGTAGTATGTGCATCCGACATAGGCAGCCCTGCATCAACACCTGAGGCATGATTGCCATGTGTTAAGCAATATAAAGCAGTGCTAAACAACATTTACCACTATGTAGTATATTTAAACTAAATCGCACACATCAACTAGTACAAATGTGGTCAATGTTGAGTAATATTGGCCAACGTCCAGCAATGATGGTTAATATTGAGCAATGTTGGACAAGCTGGGCCTAAGTAGGGCATAGCTGAACAAAAGCCAACATGCTCATAGTTGCTCTACTGGCCCTTAAGCAGTGTAGTCTGCTCAGTATGAAAATATAAACAGTGATGGGCCTCGAACCCAGGATACTGTGCACTATGGTCATAGTACTGAACCACTAAACCATGACAGTATTGCAGTGGTTAACCTGTATGAAGAAATGTTGATAAGTCTATGCAAAGTATTCCATGGAAACCCTGCAGACACAGCATAATCCCTGTCGAGTTATGACACAAAGGTGAGTCCTGCAGTAAGAATAGAACCTGACTTGCAACACACACAGTACAAATGTTAATACTGGACATGTACACATAAATAAACAAATGTAGTGGACCTCAGACAGCAACATACAGAAAGGTCACACTGGGCATGCTCACACACTTCAATACATGAGACAAATGCCAGGCAACAGAACACTGACAGTCTGAACTGGGCATGCTCACACACTTAGGCCATGTTGGAGTAGAGCAGTGGGCCACACATATGAGGCTGTTGCATGTGTTAACCCAGGAACCTCTCACTATCCAGCAATCTGCCCTCTGCACACACTTATATGACAACAGACACGTATATAATATAGTGGAACCCTGTCATAATCATATATGTTCTGCAGATACCTAAGCGGTTCATAGAAAGTGGGAAAGCAAAGATGATAAAAACCTGCAAACAGTATCAGCAATAAACATTGTGCATAATGAACATTGTCATAGGTTCAGAGGTTGATACTAGGCTATCTGCCCTAGGGCATGTTCAAGCATAGCCAGAGTGTGTTTGGCTGCTGCAATCCAGTCAAATCAGAACACTGTGCCCGTGAATAGTAGGTCACACAATATAGCCTATTTACGTTTAGTGTATTGTGCCTCTGTCTAGCAGGGACCCAGAAGATATCCCATGGGTACACATACGATCACCCATCCACTTATCAAGATGTCACCTGTAGGTGGTCACTGGGTAGCTCTGCTTATGCAAAACTGGGACTACACTCTGCAGTGAGTGGAGCCTTATGGATATAATCTGTCCCCTCAGCATGTCCTATCAACATCTGTGCTGAGGTATATGTCCCTGGAGTGTGTAGCTTCAAGGGGGTTGGATATCCTGAGGTGGAGCATGTCCATTAATTCTTGGTCAGATATTGCCTTAAACCACAGGCACACAACACATCCGTGTAGGTGGAAAGTGGCTGTGTAGAGCTGGAGTTACTGTGTATGAACTGTGCAGGGCATCCGTGTGAGTCCCTACATCTGCTTGATGACTAACATTTGTGGCCATTACAGTTGCTGCAGGTGTCGGGTAAGGTACAACCCAAATGTGGCATAGTAAGCAAGCATGGTTGTGATGAGTATAGGGGCACAATGACCACACGTGATCAACATGTAAAACCATGTGGGATATGGTGGGCTATGTAGAAGTACTTTCTAACCACTTCAGCAATGTGATTGTCAAAGGCGATAGTACGAACAGGTCGTGTCCCCAAACCCGCAACAACTACTACCGTATGTAATGGATTACTACCTATGTGGTAATGTGTGGGCATGTTGTCATTCTCAAAGGAGATGACTATGCAACTAATGGCATGTAGCCGTAGGCCATGGCTCAGGCACCAGTTATCCTATCTCTGTGAGACCCTGTATGAGTATACATGTGTCAGCTGGAGAGTTGATTATGGCACCCAGTATGCAGTCATCTGCAAACATGGGCAGCCATATCCCTCCTGTGATAGCCTGTACATCACACAAATATATACTGAACAAGAGAGGTCCCAGGACTGAGCCTTGTGGGATGCCATGTGTAACAGGTGTATAGTCAGACATGGCACCTGCAACACTGAGCATGTGGGTGCTATCCCTGATCCAGGTAGCAATCCATCGTGTGAGATATGTGTCAATATTGATGCCGGTGAGCCTATGCATAATGGCCATGCGGGGTATTGTGTTGAAGAGTTGTGCAAGGTCCAGGCAGGCTGTGTGGACAACCGGCCCAACACTGATGCACCTGGTAACTGTTTAAAGAATACAAACAGGTCCAACAGGCAAGATCTGCCCACAACAATGCTGTAATGTGTAGGACCCAGTGTCTGTAGGCTTCCCATGTCTATGTGAATGAGTCCCATTACAATACGCTCCATAGCTTTGCAGAACAGGCTAGTTAGCCCTATAGGCCGATATTGTCTGTGGTCTGTTATGGCAGTATTCAGTGGAGCGGGACCACTATCGCTGTATGCCATTCCGTGGGTATGAATCCTGCAGTAACCCTGATATCGAACAGTGATGTAATATGAGGGTTACATCTGTCATGAAGGCCATGTACAACACAGGCCGGGACACTGTCTGGCCCCATTGGTGCTGTGGTGTCCGCTGTGGAGAGGGCAGCACTCACCTGTTTATTCATGATGTCAGGGAGGTTACACTCTGTTGGGATGGACAGTACCTCCTTAGGAGGGATGGGGGGGAGACATCTGCATTGAACCTGTTTGCCAGGATGTTGGCAATGTCTGTGGGTTCAGGGTATGTTCAGTCAGTATGCGGTAACACACAGCATATCAGTGAGTGTCCAGCCAAGTACCTGAATTAACTGAAGAAGGCCTTGTGAGTGTCTGATGTGTCTGGTGCAATTGTCAGTTAGAAGCGGCCCTGACATAAATACATGAGTGATTGTAGCTGTCTGCTAGTACATATCACAGATGCCTTCCCTGTCTGGGATTGTGCTCTATCATGTAGTAGCTTCCTCCTTTTGTTGTATAGCGCATTAATGGCCGGGATCCACCAGACAGGTCCCCTGCCATTGGAGTAGTGAGTCCAGGTGTTATTTTGGATAGCATGATCCTTGCAGTCCACTAGGTGTCCATAGACTGTGTATGTAAAGGATTCAGCAGTCTGAGCCATACTTACCACTGACCCAGGGTCTTTGAAGGATACCACTGTGGTATGGAGAATTGTGATGTTTGCTTTTGGGAAGTTCACCAAGATTACCCAGGATGGGTGTGGGGATGGGATATGGATATCCAGTGAGATAAAGTATGTTCTGTCCTTATCAATGAGGGGTATATCGCAGGTGTGGAACATAGAGTCCCCATGTTGGTGATGATCATGTCCAATATGTTGTCCCATCTTGTGGGTGTGGTGACCGGTTGTGCCATAGCATATGAGTCTACAAATTGTAGCAACTGTTGGGCGAGAGTGTTGGGGCCTGAGTACTATCCCCAGTCAATGTGTGTGTATATGACATCACCCAATATAATGGTGTTTGGGGAGACCGTCATATTGTCCAGTGTTCCCCGGAAAGATGAGTGTGGTTGCTGAGTTTGTGAGTGTGGTCTGTAGCAGGCAACAAACCAAAAGGCAGATTTGCACAATGTTAGGTGCATATTTATGGTCTGTGATGCTTTGTGCAGTGCTACCAACCCGGAGGTATGTGTATCTGTGATGTATATGGATACTCACCCTATTTGTGTTGGTCATTCCGAGTTATGTGGTCAGAAAGCATGGTACGAAATATAACCTGGTAGTGCTGGTGTGCATGTGGGAGCCTGAACCATGTGTCTGTTAATGCACAGATATTGTTATTCTCCATACTGAGGAGATTCCTGAGTGTGGTCAATGTGAGGGTAATACATCTGGTGTTGAGCAGCATTACCCTCAGTGTCATGTACTCTGTAATGTCTATGGAGGTGGGTCTGTCTGTTGAGCCTCGCTTAAATAAGGCAGTATGGTGGCAGCAAGTGCCTTAGCCAGTATTCAAATGTCCAAGGGTGACAGGTGCAAACTGTCCATAGGGAAGCTACGTGGCATGTTGAGCATGTCACCCCTGGCTGACAGACACTGTATCCCCTTTGAATAACACCAATATGTTAGCCAACTGTTAAACGTGGTCAGTTTGTTGATATACTGAGACATCATACTTGGTGAGTGTAAGATGCTAGACAAGGTCAGGGTCATACCAGCCTGGGCTACATGATCAGAGAGTTCCTCTATGTATCATGTCATGTGGTCCAGGGAGGAACGTCTGAGGTTATATGCACCAGCATGGACAATGATGGAGCCAGTCCTGGACTTGCTTTGGAGTGACCTGAGTGCTTGTGTTATGCGGCGGATCCTGGCACCTTAGGGACAGCTCTAAGTGACTATTCCCTTGTTTGGCCTGGTGAGTGGGACGTCAGTGTGTCTGACATTAAGTGTCACCCATTACATGTGTATCAGGTGTGTTGTTTAGCCCAAAGAGCAGTGACTGTGTGGCACACTGATATTGTGAACTATGTGATATGTGGGTATTGTAGTGGGGTAGCAGTTGTTTGTGTGTCTGCTTTGGAGGTCTCTGCTGCTTAGGCAGAGTGTATGTGGAGCCTCTGAGTACATGTATGTGTGATAATGTGGTTTGATTGCTGTCGCTATCGGTGTATGTGAGACTGATATGTGGTGTGTGTGGTCACCTCCACCACCTGATAGACCATGCCAGTCATGGGTCAAGAGAGCTCAGCCTCCTGTATGTCAATATTGTTGCATCTCTCACATATATTTGAGTGTGTTGGGAGGAGGAGAGGGTTGTCTGTATACATGAGGCAGATGTCACATTGTGTCATAACCACAATATTCACTAGCTGGACTGGAGAGTACACACAAAACCGACCCCTGGACATGCCAGTATGTTATGATGACATACTCTGTCGCCTGATCACAAAGGATCAGTAGGTTATTAAGTGTGTAAATGAGTATAACCGGGAGTAGTGCTCAGGTTTGTTGGTGTTTTGTAAAGAGTAGCTGAGAAGGAGTTCAGACTGAGAATCATGACATGTCCTTCAGCTATTTCAGAAATAGTAATGTACACTCATATATGTCCTGAGTCAGGGCCAACTGTACCTTACTGACAATGCCGACATCCTGTCAGACAGGCCCATATATACATAACCACCTCCCACTGATGATAGTTCCTGACATCATACCAGGAGATATCATGTGTAGAATGTCTGACCAGCTCCCCCCAAAGCCAAAGGCATGGCAGCAATTGGATTACGATGTTTCCCAATATGTGTCATGCATGCACTACAGAACAAACAGACCCTGCACCTGAGCAGTCTGTTGAGCCTCACCCACTCCTCAGGGTCTGGAACCATCAAATGTGTTACAGCAACATATGGTACTCCCCATAAGTGTGGATGCACAACACACCATGGGGAATATAGTCCAGTAAGCCTATAAAGTCTGATCTGCAAGGCCATGGAGCATCATGGCTGAAGTCATAAACAGGGCTATTGGAAGCTGACAAACACACAACCCTACCAACTGTGGTATGTTCATGTGCAGATCATGGTTCCCAAATATGCTACACCATTTGCAAGGCAGCCACCCAGGACATACATCACTGAACAGAGCTATACATGTCCCACAAAGACTTTGCATAGCTCTTCATCAACATCACAGACACATGTCATATCCAGAAACCCAACAATCTGTGCATAGATATGTGTTGACATATGAAGGGATGTCAATGTGTCCACAGATAGATCACACAAGGTGCAACTCAGACGGTCCTGTTCAAGCTGTTGATACCTGCCGACCCACATGGATCATTCCTGGGATTGCATAAAAGAAAGTGCACACACATTCCCATGTCCAGTCTGATGATCTCAGCATCCTACAAATATACCAGGAGAAGAGAAGAGAAAGCACCCAGTAAAGCATATAGCGTGGCGTGTTATTGTGTATCTCTCTAGTATCATAACATAGTTAGGTAGGGGGTTGAATCCTGCAAGCGCTGATAGTGTGTGTGGGGGGGATGTGTGTGAGTTCCTTTGAGAGGAGTAGCCTTTTTGAAGACTGGGAAAACACATTAAAAGAGGCACATCCCTCTTTGGAATGTCTGATGATGTCAGCATCCTACAAATATATCAGGTGAACAGAAACCACCCAGTAATGCGTATAGCACGCTGTGTTAATATGTATTTCTCTAGTATCATAGCATAGTTAGGTAGGGGTTTGAATCCTGCAGGAGCTGTTAGTATGTGTGTGAGTTCCTTTGAGAGGAGTAGCCTTTTTGGAGACTGGGAAAACACATTAAAAGAGGTACATCCCTCTTTGGAATATCTGCTGATGTCAGCATCCTACAAATATTCAAGGAGAACAGAAACAACCCAGTAAAGCATGTAGCGTGCCATGTTAATGTGTATCTCTGTAGTATCATAACATAGTTAAGTAGGGGGTTCAATCCTGTATATGCTGTGTGTGCCACAGGTGGTCAATGCAATTTGGGTTTTGCTTTTACTACGGTATGACATATGATTAAAACAGTATGTACATTGCACACATCGGGTATCTGTGTGGCAAATTAATATGTGTACATGTGACCTCAATCAGTACATAGGTGTGAAGTCTGCATACTACATGAATACATTTGTTTCCTTCAACAGATTGTGTCGCTGCTTCTCAGATCATAGGTCACATATGTATGTATGCAACAAGCCCAGCCACTGTAGTGATCCGTGGCCAAAGTCATCTGTGCCACATACACCCATGACATGTACTATAGAGTACTGTGAGTGAGGGTAATTGCCTGGGGTATGTGTCACACATGTTCATACACAACAACGATTGGCAGTAATGGACAGTCATTATAGGTGTACAACAGCCCTGTGGATAAGCATGCAGGCCCCTAATGTGTTATGTGAAACACCGATGGACCCCACAATACCTATGGATATGTGGATACCAAGGGACAGATGACATAACACGTGTCTGTCTGTACACATTGGTACCAAACATACATGTTGAGGGCTACCACCTATATGGTACTGTTGGGATAGTATGTCTAGTAAATGTGGGTGACTATGCCATAGTTGGCTTATGACTATACAGCATGTATTGGACAACAGGTTTCTGTCTGTATGATACCCTTGTGTGGGATATACGTCCCATGCAGGGAATGCAGTGTAGGCCAATGCATGCATTTCCAGATGTGGATGGACATATCCCTAGTGTGTCTGCATGTACCTAAGAGGGCTATATGCCACACAGGTGTGGTCCCAGGAATGTGTGGCGGTCAATACCACTGGTTACTGTTATAGTATAGTACCGGAAGGATCCAACTGTTACTGAGTTCCCTACAACTGTGTGTTATTTGTCAGGCCATCATCTAATGATTGGTTATAGTCATGCTGTTGAGGTGGTGTATACTACCAGACTTCAGATTATTGGTAGATATCAACAGTATCACCCACAGCATAGTATCAACCCATGTCATACACACATGTGTACCCATGTTAGTACATATCTGTAGTTGAATGCATACAGGCCATCGAAAGATACCATGAGATGTTAACAATGTGTACAACAGGGTGTGTCGCACATCCCACGTGTCCACTATGCACGTACATGCAGACAGTGTGCAGTAACCATGTTCACAAATGTACACCTGCTAATTTGTAATGCACACATCACACACATACTGTCCACTCACTAACACATGCTGGCAACATTGTACACTTCAGCCAAGTGGCACATTGGGTGGACAATACATACTCAGACCTGACACTGGTGTAAACAATGCTACAATGACTATCAGAGCTGTGATGCATAGTGCCTGCTCAGATATACCTACAAGGATATCAGTACACTTTCCTGTTGGCAACGTGCTACTACTGCTACACTGCTATAATGTCACCCTGTGCATCAGAACCATGTTAGCCTATTCCTGCATCAATGTGACAGATGACAGGAGGTGGCACAGGTGTCATCATATGCACAGGGTGTGTTGTTGGTTTGCCAGAGCCCAACATTGACCTATCCAATCGACATGTCTGTGTGTGTGTGTGTGTGTGTGTGTGTGTGTGTGTGTGTGTGTGTGTGTGTGTGTGTGTGTGAGGGACAACAGTACAGCATGGGCCAATGTTGGTGTATTGTTTGTGTGTATGTGTGAGCCCTAGTTGTTTGGTTAATCTGTGTGTGTCTGCATGCACATAACTCCACCCTGTGGCTGCCATATACAGGTGGTTGTGGGACAGCCGCAGTCTGTACCTGCTAGGCCATACAGATCACTGTCTCTGGCCATGGACACAGTACCTGTGCCTGGCAGGGGTGCTACGGGCAGTATCGGGTACCAACCCTGACTGGGTGCTATCATCAGAGACAGAGGTATGATGACTGGACCCATGTCCTTGCTGGGACTGGCCAGTGCCACGTGCACGTGGTCTAGTAGGACGGTCAATGGACAGGCCAGCCCCAACATTGCTGGGGCTGCTATTGCCACTACAGGAGCGGCTGTGATCTGTGGTCCGTCCGCGACGACTGCCAGCTGATGCTGTTGCTGGCATGCATCCATGTCAGCTTCCCATCCGTCCCGCACAGTTCTGGCTCATGGCTAACACATTGTGGAGGACATCTAATGTCTCCCTCCAATGGCTATCAATGACCTCGGTGTAATTCCGGATGGCACCTGCAAGGTCACGGATGCTGTCATTGATAGCAGTGTAATGGGCCCAGTGCACCCTTAGTCCCTGTCGGGTGTACCATTCCATACGTGCCTGTGCCTACATTACAGCCCAGAACATACTGGAGGTTGTAATACCTCCGGGGGCACGTCTGCCAGGAGCAATACGTCCAGTGGTGCTCTCCTGAAAACCCCTGGACATCAGCCTATGTGGTACTGTTCCAGTAATCCAGCTATGGCTGCTGTGAGGGGATACACATGCCATGGGTACCACACTCTCCTGGTCGATGCTGACTGTATGCTGTCCGTCAGCTAAGGCCATTGGTGATGAGGGCTGTATTAGCAGTATGAGTGTGCGCATAGATGGGGTTGAACGCTGTGTACTGTCAATTGTTGGACCAACGACAGACCCTGACAGACCTTCCTGTACCACAATACATGTCTCATCATCTCCACTATTAGTGGCAGTGACATCAGGTTCCCTGCTGCATTCAGACACCCCTAACTCACCACCTGTGGAAGGAAGACAGGAAACACACTTCACAATCTGTACATGATGTTGGCAGACATGCACACATGCACACATGCACACATGAGCGCATGCACACATGCACACGTGCACACATGCACACATGCACACACGAGCACATGCACACATGCACACATGCATACATGCACACATGAGCACATGCACACATGCACACATGAACACACACTGCTCACCACAGCACATACACTCACACACACCAGCAATCCAACACATACACAATAGTGGGTGAAGGTGGGTGACAGTATCACTGAGCAAACAGTCACCTCACACGTGTCAGCATGCAGAATATGTGTTGCTCAAAACCATGCAGTGCAAGTGTTGATGGCCCTTATTAATGACATTATACATGGCTGTGATGCATGTGTGTAGTTGTTCAGTGATTGACTACACCCTGGAACACAATGTCTACATGGACACAACATTGCTGTGCAAGTATTATCTGCTCTGCAATGTCCTGTGCATCATCACTCAATGGTATACATACCATGGCTGCAAGTGTTATCTGTGTGACACATAGACTGCCATGTCTGCTTACAGTGTCTGTGTCCATAGCACAGGTGTAGCAAATGCATGCAATGTAGAGACATGGGATGAGTGGTGCATGCAGATGTGACGTAATCCCAATGCTCGACATGGCCATTGTACAGTGGTTATGGTGAGTGTGGGACATATTGCAGATATGTTAGTGCCAGCCATGACATGGCATGCTACACGACTGCAACATTAAACACCACACATACCCAGTGTGTGTCATGTGACCTCTACACCCAATAGCATTCTAGGACATATATGTGACTCTTTGTACAGATGGCGACAGCTGTGCATATTGTGTATACTGGCATATGTAAGCACACACACAACATGCTATGCATATTGTGTATAGGTGCATATGTTTGCACACACACAACATTGAGGTGCAAAGCAAAGACTGCAATGTGTAGTACTGTGGTCACTGTAACTGGATGGGGTGTACTACCATGTGCCATCATCATCATCATCATGCAACTTGTGGTCACGCATGGCTACTACTGTGTGACAGACCACCGCCTAGCATGCTGTACCTGAACTGCAGTGTCATGGCTATGGGTGTATGAGGTGCCTAATAGGGAGCATTGCCTAACATGACTGTGTTATGTGTTGAAGAGTGTTGCACAGCCCCATGATAGGCCTCTACCCCTGAGGTACATCATGCGTGTATGGATGATATGTGGGATACTGAGGTGTGACCTTACAGTGGGTGTTTGGTTACGCCATATGTAGCATGTCTTTGCATACTGTGTATAATAAACATGTTATGTTGTGTACAGGTGTTGCAACTATGCCTATCCAATGTGCAGTACGGGGTTGCCACAACTGTGTCTTATGCTCTGTGTATTGCATGTCAGTGAGGCAGCTACTGACATTACTGAGCTGTGCAACATCTTACAGCAAACATGCACGGCATGCATTATGCGTAGGTGTGTTACGTGTACATGGCCTACACCTCACCTATGACATGCATATTTCATTATCAACATTGCAGGTATAACACACTCACCAGCATGGATCGGCTGCCCTGCTGTCACACCAGAGGGACCTACAAGAATATGAGAGAGTTAGTCAGCGGCCACAACTGTGGCATTGCTACAGTGGGTATGCTAAACTGCAGTATAACAACAGTCAACAGTCGCAGGTGTAGAGAGATTATTCGAAATATTAGTATTGCATAACACTAGGCAGCAGAACTGTTAAACACACAGTACACATCTCACATAGACATAATCTAACAGTACAGTTAACTGTCGTCTACAGATAGGGCATGTTACCTGCTTGCTCCGGGTGGAAGTGCTGGGTGGCTCTGGCCTCCATGACAACACATGTCAGAGGTTGATGTTGCTGTTGTCCATGAGCCACCATGCTTAGGAGCAGCTCCTCCACTCTGGTGAGGGGGGATGAAAGGCAACCCCACCACCTGTGGCATGCTGTTGTCTTTGGATATCAGACACACACCGCCGGACATTGCTAATTAAATTACTGCAGTGATGGCGTACCTGCTCATATGTCTGGTTATGCATGCCTATGTCATTTACCGACGAACAAGTTCTTTCCACAGTCCGCTCCTGCTGGTGCTGGCTGCTTCTGGAGAACAGCATCGTGTACTGTTGCACTAGGCTTTGTAGTATCACCTCTTCATCATCCTCTGTGTATGATGGATTGCGTTGGTGGGCCATCTGGCTGAAAAAGATATGAACAATATGTGTGAGTGAGTCCTGTGGCACACTTTACACCTTTAACCACAGATATCACTTTACTGACATATATACCATCATATTGTCTGTCAGAGGTTAGACACATTCAATACCACTTAGTGGTTCTCAGGCCACAACTAACTAACTAACAGTGCCTGGCACACTCTATATATCACACCACTATACAACAGTACCCAACACACTGTTTGTGACACATTGCACAACCTCAAGACAGGGGTGTATATCACACCAATGCACGAACAGAGATGTCATCCATTGCAATGGATGTAACGTACAGGTACAGTAGTACCAGTGAACCACCCTAGTCATTGATGCGATAGCCCTGACTAACAGATGTGTACAGTTGTTACTATAGGTGGCATACTGCTGTAACAGAGTATATATGTTGCTGGATACACATGTATACCCTGTAACACACATATGATTGCAGCCATTGTACAGGCATAATTACACACACATCAGACAAACATACAACACACCACTATATGCCAACACAGATGAGCATTACATGTGTACCTTACAGTACTGTGTGCCACTACTTACACACCCTTATGCCTGAGTTTTGTCCTCTGTGCAGACTACAGGAAACACAGATGACAGTGTTTCCAAGCAATGTGAACACACACCATACTGTGCTGTTTAGGCCTACAGCTTCTGGTGGTACTACAGTTCATATGGGAGTTGGATTCACCAGCAGTACCACTCACTAAGCATACATGTATTGCTTTAGCCTACAATGAGACACCACATTCGTCAACAAGGAACTACATCACATCATATGCCGTACTACTATGTCTGCCTAACAGAACATTACACATCATTTGCTGTCCACACAGCTAAGGTAGACACTACCATGTCAGATACAACTTCAAACTAAGCTATCACACCTTTACAGACCTTGCACACATTCAGCGTTACACTTATTCAACCTCACATAGCAAGTGTATTGGGTACATGAGTGAGTGCATAGTGTCATAGGTAGGTAATATGCTGTTGGCCCTAGGGCCTACGGCAGCCTAGCCATATGCTACCATGGCCTTTGACACACATGTACTTTGATTTCACTTGCCCTGCCAACCAGAACCACAGAGGTGTTTCCTGGGGTGTATTACACAATCATCAGGGGTATTTATGACAACTGCTAAGGAGGAGCCTTGTTTGCTATTGCTATGTGGTCTATTCTGGTGTATGGCATATCTCTGAGATGGGGAACTATCCCTCAAGCATGTGCTGTTTAGTGAGCTGACAAGGTTTAGGGCCCTAGAGTGTGTATCCCCGAGGGATTGTGATATGTTGCCATGGCGGTTGTCACCCAGCTATGGGTGTGACATACCTCTGTATGTCCGGCAGAGGTCACCTCTGTGTGGCCAGTATGCAATACAGTGTAGATGTGGTTTTGTGAGTCAGTCTGCATAAGGCATCTGTTTGTGGCCAGTATTACCCTTTGGGAGGTATGTCTGTGGCCTTTTCATCTGGTGTAGTTGTCATGTGAGGTACATACCACACAGGGCATTGTGCTGGCTAGAGGGGAACACTGCCCTATATTTCTATAGATGACACACCTGTTGTCATGACACATAACACACTGACTGATTACAGATGTAGTGTGGCACTGTCTTCATCAAAGCAGAGGCTACTGTCCACCTGTGTCCCATGTTCCCTTATCACACCTTCACTCTTAGGTAGATCTCTACCTATGTGGTAGTTAATGGGTACAGTATTTTGGAAAGGAGGAATGGCACTGCAGTATCAACACTTGTCTACAGTCCATGCCTTGGTCACCACACACCTGTTGCAGTACATATGACCCCATGTCACTCTGTCTCTCCCTCTCTCTCTGTATGGCTATATTTATATATATATATATATATATATATATATATATATATATATATATATATATATATATATGCATATCTATACACATATATGCACACATCCATTGCTGTACACATGGATGTACACATAGGCACATGTACAGTCCACCTTTTGTGGTGGGGATATCAGTTATGCAACAGTTGAGGGATGTACAGTTATGTGATTATACTGCACAGTGTTGTGCAGAATGCATGTGGGTGTCCTCAGCCCATGTAGCATTAGCAGGCCTCACTGGCTGTAATACAGCAGATCTGACAAATCAGTCCCACAGCATTTAACCACCACATGACATATATCAGCACTGAATGCTGTTTTCTAGGCCACACACTATGACCTACATAGATATATGCACATATCAACCTTCAATGACAGATATCTGTCCACCCTTCACTAACAGTTGCAGTATGTCCCTTGCCCTATGCACATGTGCGGATACAGATAGATATGTACTGCTGCCACACATGGATGATTTGCAGTGTGTAGAGTACTCTTCAGAAACATCTACTATGTGCCAACACACATGTGTGAGTTACATACCTTACCTTTGTATTTCCCTGCTCTGTGTGTTACGGTTTTGTTGGTTTTTTTTTGGTTGTTTGTTTTGGGTTTTCCCCCTCAGTTCATTTCAGTTTATGTCTCAGTTTCTCTCTTTGTTGTGTCCCTGTCTCTGTCTGTGTCTGTGTCCGTGTCTCTCTCTCTCTCTCTCTCCCAGCACCTGCAATGATAGAATTGCATGTGTGTGGACTGCAGGTACAGCCTGCTTTTCTAGGTATCTGCACTTGTGCATGTGACAGCCTCTGCACCAATTGCTGCTCACCATTCAGTAATTGCATGCAGCCTGCTGTGTGGTGATTGCATTACTCACTGTGATTGTAGCCCACTGCTATAAAATGCTAGGTTAGGTAGGCATAGCCCTTTCAGCTGTCCAAGGTGGGGCCCATGCTTGTTTGCTCCGGACACCGTTGTGTCAGTCAGAAGGTTGGTATATGTCTCTTATCTGAAGCTAGGGTTGTAGCCAGTTATATGCATGTTGTACTCAAACATGAATGTTGCTGCTTCCAGTACACACTTCTCAGTGTAGACATGTGCTCACCCCTCCAAATGCTAACACAGGATCCATGGTAGTATGTACATTATTTCTGACTTACACAATTAACTGCCATACAAATGTGGTTATTGCACTGTATTCCTGTGGCCAGTATTTATCCTGGTCTGATACTGTGTGGTGTTTGTAAAGTGCTACTGTAACATTATTCCCTGCTAGGATGGCTGGTTCTCCTTTCACAGTCATGTCATGCAATTCCACAATAACTGCTGGTAAAGACCCACAGAACAGAATTTGTGTTATACCATTCCTGATTCCCATTTACATTCCCTCATTGTAATGCATGATATATTTATTTCAGAACCCAGTTATTTGTATATCGGCTGTGGCTTAGTGGTAATTCATGCAGTCTATTGTGTCAATGGTCTGGGGTTCGAGACTGGCAGAGATTTTTTCTTTTGCTGCTGAGCAGAACAAGGGCCCTGCCATAGAGTAACTAAGGCACTTTTAAGCTGTTGTAAGCGGGTTTGTGTGATGCTTAGCGATGCTTAGCTAAGTGCACGCATGCGCACACTCGCTTAAACCAGCTTACTACTGCTTACAAGTGCTTACTCCCGCTAACCCCTGCGCTAATTTCTTTTAAAGAAAAGAAAATGGGGAGATAGGAAAGTGGTGAAAAAGGGGGCACAAAGAGGGACAGACAGTAGGTAAACAAGCTCGGGATGTGCAGGACGGGTGTAGGGAAGGTCCATAGCTGCCCATTTCTTTACCAGCAACAGCTGTGCATATGCAATAAATTTGGAGTTATATTTGAAACTTTCCACCCCTGGGAGAGGAGTGAGGACAACAAAGTATGCTGTACTGCCAATTATAATTATCAGTTTACATGTCCAATGGACATGTGTGCAAAATGGGCAACTATGTATGGGGCGTAATTTTTTTGTGGGTACAGATTGCCCTTTTTTTTTTCAGGTGAGAGTGGGAAGTGAGGTAAAGGAAGTAGGCATGTCCAGGTAGGTAGGTTGGGGAGGTAAACAGACAAGATAGACAAGACGCATACAGGGGCGGTGTATGACACATGGGGTGGGTGAACACAATTGATGGGGTCGGATGTTTGGAAATCGCAAGCCCATAAGCCCACAGATGGTAACAGTGGAACTGAGATCCCCACTCATGGGCAGTCACCACTGCACCTTCACAGCCCCGAAGGTGGCTGTGCTGGGGGCTGCGTTGGATGGGCAGGCTCACCCGTGAGACACACCACTCTCGCCTCGAGCTGGTGTAGGGGATCAGCGACTGAACACTGGATCTCCCTATGCACCACAACCCAGACCCTTCGAAGGGTGACAGGTGGCCCTTCTCCGCCCACGCTTGCACGGGGGGGGACGAGCCCCATCCCCTGCTGCGCTTCCCACACAAAGGTGGCACAGGACCAATGGAGGAGGGGAGCCCGGGCTGAGCACCGGACCTGCTGGTGCCAGGTGCACTTGCCAGCTGAGGAGGGACAGGTGGGTCCACTGGGACCGGCCTTCCCATACGTTCTGTGATTAGGTGTGTTTAATTACAACATAAACAACAGCATTCCAGATTAGTTGTAACAGCATGCAGTAATATTCCCATTAACCCAACACACCAAGGTTCCAACAGTTGAACAGCAAGCATAACACATGCATATATTGAACCACAGTGATTATTCCAACAGCATGTAGGGATGTTTGGTAGCAACAGGCCACCATGATTGTGGTGTTTAAACAGGGCACATGCATCAACGTGAATGCAAATATTTATTGAACAATAGGACATATGTCCCAACAAATATTTAAGATTACACATACCCATTGAGGTGTGGAATTGCATGGTTTATGCACATACAGTAGAGTGTAGAAAAAAACCTCAGTTAACATCTTATAATTACCTTTTAGTCTACACTACATTCCTAGTGACTGCAGGTGTATATCCCCTACATCTATTATTACACTTGCCACCATACATCAGGTTGTGTAATGGGTTTGGCTAGTTCAATATATGCCTGACCTATATCTGATATACTAACTGTCCAGGATGTAGATGTTACTGCTACATATTTCTTGATTGCATTTCTATTTCTTTATCTACATATCTGGGATGTTTTCACATGACATTTTCACTTCGATTTGTACAGAACCCTGCATTTCTTGACACACACTCACATTTCTTGGGGAAAAAATAACATGCTACATGTGCCAGATTTACTTATGCATGCCAGCCAGTAACTGACTGTTGTGGACTGTATATATGCTTCACAGCTACTAGCACTTCCATTACCCACTTTATATGGGACTGCACAACTCTGGGTTGCCAGCACTTTTTCAAACAGTACTATTTGTATAATGCAAGGGTACAACGATATTTCAAACTCTGTGACACAGACACACTCCGGGTTTTAGACCTTTATTAATGGCATTACACACTTTTCCACAAGCTCACTCCTTTATTTGTTTTAACAGTGCATATGGCAGACATATTCAAGACATATTATACCTTTATTAATAGGTTAGAACACTTTTTTCAGGCTCACTCACTTATTTTATATGACAGTGCCTGCAGAGATATTATTCCAGACATATGTTACCTTTGTTAATGGGTTACTACACTCTTTTTCTGCCTCTCTGACGTTTTTATCTGACAGTACATGCAGAGGACTTATTCAGGCAATTTTATGGCTGTATTATTGGACTACAACACTTTCTTTCATGCTCTCTCCCATATATTATATAACAATACATGCAGAATAATCACTAACCTGCCTGGTGGCGCAGCCTTAGCAGCCTATCAGCATAGCCTTGCTGATTCGCAGCATGGTCACCTGCAGCTGTAAAGTAAATGAAGGGATATTGAGACATACCTATCCATTATACATACTCAATTATCAATCCTTACATACTGCATTCCATGGCTACATACTCAGTTGTGGGGCATTCTGCATCCCACGGGCCTCCTGTGTCCATTGGTTCAGGTGGTCCTGCTTCCGTCTCTTCAGGTCTGCGTGGTGGTGACGGACCTGCTCACCAGTCTGAGGAATGCCTGTGGCACTTGGTGAGGTCATGAGCTAACTGGTTCCAAGCCTCTGCCTTGTATTCCGTCCCTTGGAACTGGCCCTGCAGGAGTCTTGATTCATGATGGTGGACAAGGAGCCAAACCATGTATTTCAACTCCTCGATGCCCCAACGTTGCGCTCAGAAGCGTGTTCCCTCTCCGACACCAGCCATTCTAACTGCAGATGTGAGCTACAATCAGTTATGGCATGTATTCCTGCCTATGGGGCTTAAATATGCCGCATTTCACACACTTTTTTGTGATTGGCCGTTTTTTAAAATTCTCTGCTGACTGAAGACCTGCTTAGTAATGGTTAAACTACCATTAGTAAGTATATGTCTGTCAACAGTGGCTGTTACCCCTAAGTTATCATGGCTTAGTAGTTCTATACTTTGCTTGTGATGCACAGAGTCCTGGGTTCAAACCTTGTCATTCATTTTATTTTCATACTGTCCAGACAGGCTAGGGTGTGTGGCTGCATTTAAGCAACTTTGCTCTACATTGCTCCTCGGTGCCCTGGTTGGCGCGGCACGCACGTCCACACAAACACATTGCGCTAGTTAAAGCGCTATTTCGCTATGGGCACCTCTATTATGCTGGGTTAACCATAATTTAACTATGGGCAACTCTATTGCACTGGGTGAAGCGCTGCTTAGCTGCAAGCAATTATTATATATCGGGATCATTTAAAATATTTATTTTGTTCACTGTTACATTGGCCATTTCACTGTGTTTTACTACTATTTATACATATTTTTGTGTGGTATTATTTCATATACTGATTTAAAAATAAATACGAAGGGGAGTGGTGGGACTTGAACGCCTCTTTTTTGTGCGAATGCCCTACCATTATGCTATTGCTATTTGGTGTGATTTGCATACAGATTCTTTCTTATGCTCTTCCATGTCAGAATTGCTAACTCTAGCTAAGCAATGGGCACACCCGCGCACACACGCGCAAATACGGGCAGCTATTTTGGGAATTTAAAAAAAATAAAATTAACTTTTTACTTTTTATAACTGTGATGGGGGTTTACAATATCAGGGAGTGTGGTGTTTGGGTGCAAGGACATTTGAGCGGACTCGCTCTTCTGTATTTGCTTTTACTTTTCAATCACTTGCAGGGGCGTGGACATTTAGACTGCTCGGCAGTCAGACACACCCCCTGCTTTCTTACATGGTCTGTGTAAGACTTACGGTTGAGTAAGCATGCCCTCATGCATATTTATGGCACGCTGACATCATACCATTCAACTGCAGCCTCCGAGTAAGACTTATTAAGTCTTACACGGAGGATTCGTGAATCCGGGGGAGTGTCTTTCAGTGACTCATGTCAACAAGCTAAAACACATCAGTAGATAGACTGGTGCTTGCCTTTAAGTGCTTCTTGATAGGGGGTGCAGGGTGCTAATGCCTTTATTATTGTTTTCAATGCACTAAAATGCATTAGCTTTGGTATGTTTTCTCACTGGTAGTCAGGCATTATGGTTAGTGCATCCATTACAGCTGAGAAGTCAATATGTTTTGTGCTAATGGTTAGCATTGAAGAATAATGCATTTATTTATTTATAATGTATTTATTTATTTATTTATTTGTATTTGTTTACTGAGGTACAGCACTGATCAAATCTAATTTCAGTCTCAGCTTAGGTCACAAACTGATGAGACACACAAAACAGACAATGACACAATAAGTAAGTGACGATAAAGTAATATAGTGGTCAAGTAATGCTTTGGATATGTATGCATAGGTATTTAGACTATGTCTTGTCTTTAGGTGTTTTGTTTGTGTATTTGTTTGTGTACATTGGGTATATATTCTTTTCTGTTGTTTGCAACAAGCTCAAACACATTAGTTATCCCACTATTTTCTCACCCAGGGTTAATGTACTCATTTCATATGCCTCTGAGTTACTGAAGACACTGAGTAGAAAGACTATTGCATGTATTTCATAGTTGTTTGGTGGAAACCCTGACACTTCTGCTTTCAGTAAGCTGCAGTTTATCAGTACCATCATTTCTTCTTTCTGTTACCCACTATGTCTTTGAATTGTATCAGTGACGAGCTATAATACATCATTTTTATGAATCTTGCTGTGGCATTGTCTAGAGTCCCTCCCTCCTTCCATCCCAAGCACACTTTGAATATGTTCAGAGAGAAGGAATTAGTTAAATCTATTTCTTAGATAAACGACAAATATATTTTTTGCCTAAGCTATATTATCTAGTGATCCAATGTCATCTTTATGAACTGCAACCTATGAATATTTTATCGACAGACAATGTTCTTTTTCAGCTTGTTATAGATGCCCAAATATTTGCAATATTTCTCAATAGTTTTAGATCGTATGAACTGAACTTAAATTTTTACTCAGTTAGTATGGCATTCTTCTGAAAAAGGTTTTGTAAAAACTTTTACTGTAACCATAGATGTCAATGTTGAGCTTTTCTCCCATAGATGACTGTATGGATTTCTCCCTGGGCCTCTGCTGAAAATGGGATATTATTCCATTCGGACTTTCCTGGTTAACAAATGTCAAATAAATAAATAAAAATAGAGTCTATGTGAGTATATACTATTATTGGGACAATAATGGGAGGCCATGTCTCTACTAAATTTCAACAAGCTTCAAGTTGAAATACAGTCCTCTTGGCAATTTTCTCTCTTCTAGCCAGTCAATCCACACCAGCTAGCTAGTCATTGTTCCTTTATTCTTGGCAATAAAATTAAATCTGTAACTCAATGTCTGTTGCCTTCATTTGGTTCTTGTACATGAATCTGTGGAAAGAGAAGGTTGCTGCATTTATTAATTGTGGGAAAAAGGCTGAAACTGGTTGCAATGGACATTCTTTGCTCTTTGCAAGCCACTCAGTCAGCATAAGTGTAGATATTACAGCTTGACAGATTGTGACTTTGAATTGCTGGTGGCAGTAAGCTGAAACACCTAAGTAGAGGAGTTATTGTTTGTCTTCTTGGTTTTTTTTTTTTGTTTGTTTTTTTTTATATGGGTGTCTACCCTTGTTATTGTTTACAACAGGATCAAATGTAATTGGATGTTGTAAAATATACATATTCTGACCGTCACAGCTATTTCAAAAGTATTTAATACAAACGAGTAGAGTAAAAAACATATACATGTGAAATGTAATAAAAATACGTAAGTGCTTTTACGGTAAAACATCGCTTCCTCAGACCATAAATAACTGTCACAGCAAATCAACCAATTATATTCACAAATTCAAAAGCTGAAAACCAATGAATATCTAGAAGAATTATAAAAACATTTATTCATTGGATACTAGTAAAAATACACATAAAAATATACTAACTCCACCTATGCTAAGCAAGTGGTGCTTCAAATTATTGCTAGCCAATCAACACTCCTAATCGGATATACACCCATCAGAACTGAATGCATAATTCATTATGAAACCTCAAAAGATGATTCATAATTCATATTGCTTTACAGCCAGTCAATGCTAAATAAGAAACTCCATGGAGTCACGAAGTACACCCGAACAAGTTTAATGTGCAACAAACCAACAGATTCTCCAACACTGACCTAGGTTTCATCCCTGAGGACTTCTTCAGAGTGTGTTGAACCTGCTGACATAAATACTTACACTTGTCAATAATTCAATTAATCAATCAACCTACAATTTTAAAAATACATTTAACATAAAACAGTACATACATGAATATGGTATATGTAAAAACAAGTTATAAAAACAAAAATTAACCTACTAACTATTAATAGTAAACAGTATAAAAATTGTAAAATTATGTTTATGTAAGACATTTAATTATACTAAACCTCCTATAACAATGTATGAATTGTACCATCCTGGTTTGTTAACCTATGATATGTTTTAGCCTCAAATAGGGTTTTATAGAAATAAATTCATTTAAACCAGGGTGGTGATGGGCATTAAGCATAATCTGCCATTTGAGTTCACATACATCTAGGTGGTATTCTGTCAACCTACCTTGTTGATCCTTAGTCAATTGTTCTATAACACAAAAAGAAAATTTATGATCCCTGTGTGCTATAACGTGTCGAGCTAGGGCATTAGTAGATTTTTGATGTTTAATATCTAAAATGTGCTCCTTAATTCTTTCCCTAAATCTCCTACACGTTTTGCCTATATAAAAAGCTGTACATGTCTGGCATTTGGCAAGGTAAATTACATTGGAAGGATGACAATTAAAATTACCCCTTAATTTAATATATGTGTTGTTAATATTTATTTTATTTGATGTGGGCATAATAAATGTGCATGTTGAACATCTACCACATTTGGAATTACCTTTAACTCTACTTATTATACTATCTCTTGTTGTATTGGCCTGCTCAAATGTCTGCTTAAGTGTTCTGTCTTTACGATAAACAAATTTGGGCTTACGTATAGCAAAACCCTGAAATTCTTTAAGTCTACTAAATGATCTCCAATGCTTCTCAATTATCCTAGTAATACTGTCAGTATCAACATTATATGTAAGAACAAATAAAAAATGTTCATCACGTAATTCAAACCTGGAATTTCCACTATGATTGTGACTGAAGAGGTCAACATCACTCTTCAATATAGGCTGTAGGTGACCTCCTTCTCTTTTGAGCTGTATTTCATTCTTGACCTCTTCACATAGCATCCTAGGATACCCTCTGTTTAAAAAGAGTTGTATCATAAACTCCAATTCAATTACAAAATCTAACTCATCACTGACCATACGCGCTGCCCTAATCATTTGGCCCTTAATAATCGCTCTTTTTTGATGTCCCGAATGCCAGCTGTCAAAGTGCAAGTAAGAGTTGGAAAATGTGGGCTTCCTATAAATTTTTGATGTAAGAAGATGTGTCTCTTTATTGTAAGTTATACCAACGTCTAAATAATTGATCTTCTCCTCATCAATTTCATGGGTGAATTTCAAAAACCACACTGTTTGGTTTATATAATTGATGAAAGTGTCCAAGATGTTCCTCTCACCCTGCCACACAATAAAAATGTCATCTAAAAATCGCGTGTAAATTTTTATGTATGGCCTAAATTCACTATTAAAGACAAAGTTGGTCTCCCAATAGGCCATAATATAATTGGCATAAGTGGGGGCACATGCTGCCCCCATTGCCACACCCGTACTTTGACGGAAATTGCAACCTTCAAAAAACAAAAAGTTGTTACCCAACACTAACTCCATTAATTACATAAGTGTTAATATTCTCCTGGCCATAAACCTCAGTGGCAATTAATTGTTCCTCCAACCAACTTAAACCCACTTCATGTGGGATTACAGTGAACAGATTGACAACGTCAATAGTTACAAAAACAATATTTTCCTGTTTATCAAGTTTTTTAATTAATTCTAGAAAATGCCAGGAGTCTTTGGTAATATGTGGAAAACTAGTTAATCCTATCTTTAATTTAGAATCCAAAAATTTGCTGATATATGAAACCTTGCTTCTTTTACCATCCACAATTTGTCTGAACCTAACGTTATTCAACCCTTTGTGGATCTTTGGTATTCCAAAAGTACCACTCAACACTGGATGTTTATTTGTCATAAAATCGAATTCATCCTCATTGATCTCCCCCTGTGTGAGCATATCTTCAAGTGCCATATCTATCTTCCTGTATGCTATATGGATTTCATTAATGCTCACCTCTATATAAGTCTCGTCCATAAGCATAGTAAGCATTTCATTCTCATAGTCAAATTTGTTCATTATGACTGCTCCATTGCCTTTGTCAGGCTTCATTACACGAATACTTTTATTATCACAAATATAATTAATGCTGTCCAAACTATCCTGAGTCAGATTACCTAACTGTACTAATGGAGCAGATCTATAATATTCCCTAATGTCTTGTTCACATAAACTTTCAAACAGTTGTACCATGTTATTATAAGGGGGGTTAAAATAACTTGGCTTACATAAATTCGTCACATTTGACGTGCTTTCACTACTGTTTTTAAAGCCAAAATAAGCTAATAAATTCAATTTGCGAGTAAATAACTTCAGATCCATTACAGTGTCCACAATTCTACCATTCCTACTAGGAACAAAGTTAAAACCTTTTGATAACATCTCAGCATGTTGTATATCAAAAGATATGTTAGAATAGTTGAATAATTTAAAATATTTTGCCTTATTGTATTGGATTAGATAAGGAAGCCTGCATGTGTGTGTCTCCCGGTGGTCCATGTGTAGAACCGTCAACCGAAGACGCTACTTCAACTACCATTTTGTCATTACCAAATGTATCCATATGCCCTACAACATTATGTGCGTTAGTACACCCTGCACTTGATTCTACATAACATATTTCATCATTATTATTGCCTGATTCCACTATATCACTGAACACAACGTTATTTGTCTGTGTATCAGCTGTACTTGTGCTATTAACATCAAACACAGGATGAATACTCATTTGTAATAACACATCATCGTCACAAACTTCAAACTGTTCACCTAAAACATCGTCATCCCTTTCACTTGGCGTCAAACAAGAAAGTTCTCTTAAATCATTAGTGTCAGCATGTACAATGTCAGTATGAAATAAGCTTCCACGCCTTGTCTGTCTTTCTGCGCCGTTAGCTGATACATCACTACTATCAAAAGCCAAAGAACAAATATCATCATTGGAACTAATGGAAACAATCACTTCTTCTCTTGTTAACCAGTCCGAAAACTTGTTGTTGTGTGAAGGTAAGGACTGTGTACAAGAGACATTGGTAAAACAGTTATCAGTTACAAGATTCGTGGACAGAGAACTGGGGTCAATTGCCTGATTATCTTGTTCCTGATCACTTGATGTACCACAGTTAACAACGCTAAATTCTATATCAATATGAGGATAATCAATTCTCATAGGCGTAATGGCACAACTTTGAACTTTATGCTCTGAATCTGTGAATGATTTACTGTTTAAACAGATAAAACAATTAGTCCCGCAAACTGAAGCATTATGTGCCCAAAAGATCTTTTTAGCTACCTTCGTGTCGTTCCTGACCATTGGCGTTCATTGTTCCCCCTCTGATAATATGTTTTGGCCCTTGTTCCTGTATAATACACCTCGTTGTTGTCCCGTGTCGGACGTTGCTGTCTTATTCTCTCTGACCGTCTTGGAATCTCCTCTAAAGGGTCCTTCCCTCGAAAACCGGAACTATTGAAGCCAACTGGCCTGTCAGATACCGCCCCTTCCTCCGAATCTCCACTCAGATTGGTTGTTTCGACTGCTTCCAAATTTTGAACATTTCCCTTTACGTCTAAGGGATAAACTTTACCCTTCCGATATAGTTGGATATCTCGTTGTAACTTCGATAACTTTTTGTTGTATAAAATGTCACAACTCTTGTCAATATCTTTGACTATGTTAACGTAATTAGTGAAAAATTGATCGAACAGGAGATCTTGCGTGATCTTGGAGTGAATAACATCTAACTCACTCAGCAACCCCTCTATTTTAACATTATTGTACCTCACCATAATCTCCATTATGTGCAAACCAGTCTTATCAAATAGTTTATGTAGATCTTTTAACATGTCCAAGTTACACTCACATCCATTTGGGTATCGCCAAAGCCGTAACCCTTTCGGCACTAGTCCCAATTCTATGTTACGGCCAAGGTACCCATTCTCTAATTGTAACCTTTTCAGTTTGAACAATTTGATCTCAAAGTCTCTCAATAGTTCAGATAATGACTGGATTTTTACCTCCTCTACCATATGCGCTGTACCTTTATCTTGTTTAAAACTGAAACAGTTCGTTAACCAGCGGTTACGATTCTTATCCGCAAAGGAATTAGCGGTAGTATTAGACACTGGTGATTTCAATAGTCCCAAACTGCGACTATTACCATCAGTACTTGTAGAAGTTCCTGTGGAAGTATCAGTCGGCGTGGCTTGTGTAAGAGGTAACCCCAAACTGGCATTCGGGACAGAACCCGAATCACGTTGCTGCCTTCCAATAAGATTTTGTATCTGTATAGAATGTTCACGGAGTTGCTGGTGAATTTGTTGCAACAGAACTTTGATGTTAACCGGGGACCCTTCTTCCTCCATGACAATGAACTCCAACCAACCAAGGAACCAAAGACAATAAAAAACTCCATGGAGTCACGAAGTACACCCGAACAAGTTTAATGTGCAACAAACCAACAGATTCTCCAACACTGACCTAGGTTTCGTCCCTGAGGACTTCTTCAGAGTGTGTTGAACCTGCTGACATAAATACTTACACTTGTCAATAATTCAATGCTAAATAAGAACAGTTGTTCATTGGATGGTAGGGAAAAATTTGAATAAAGTTTTTTGGCTCCACCTATCAAAAATAATTGGTGCATCGCATTGCTATTGACCAATCAACACCTAAGTAGAAACAAACTCAGCAAGGTGGAATAAATAATTCATTGCAGTATTTCAAAACACAATACGTAAATCATGATGCCTGTGAACACATGTTAGTGCTCACAAAACAAGATTAAATCTGTAATTAAATTCAATGTCTCAAGCAGCGAGATTTAAACCTGTTCATTCAACTCTGTAGAAATATGTGGTTGTAACAACAAGATGTATTTCAGCTCTTTTTTTCACAGTAATATTTCTAAAGTCACCTCCCCTTACGCTCTCCTTAAGCAGTTCTAACAGAAAAATTTAAATGTATGCTCATTGCCATAAGTCTGTACATGTTGACCCAATGCATTAGACAATAGAGTTTGAATTTTATGCGTATTGTAAGAGTATGGACTTGGTCTAATATGGTAATTGCAGATGTAAAACTGAACTTTGTACAGGAAGATCTAGGAGCAGTGCCAGTGCCAGTTTGTTTAGAAAAGGAATCAATGTTTTTTATCTCACGAAAAGTGGTGAAGAAAGTAACACAACTGATTTTGTAGACGTGCAGGTTTTCCACATAAACTTATAAAAACATAGTAACAATTCTATGCACGTGATCACAGGGTCTGTAAAAGGCCTAGCTGTGTACGCTTTTAAGTAGACACCAGAGATGAATCATGGTCAAAAGGGACCCTACAGGCAGAGACATGGAATGGCTCACCCACATTCATACCAATATATCATTACTTGGCTGTGTCTCTCAATTACCAAAAAAGTCATTCAAACCTGTTAGTGTGCATTTTCTTTTCTTTTTCACATTTACAATGATCACAGAGATTTGGATTTAATGTAAAATCATCAGCAGCAGCAACAGCCCCCTTTTCCCAATTTTGTTTTTCAATATGGGGTCGGGGTATCATGTTAACTGTCACCAACTCTCTCGATTCAGTGCCACACTCCTCTCTTCTTCTGCACTCATGCCTGACTGTCAAAGATCTTTCACACAATCCATCCACCTCTTTGCTGGATGTTCTCGCTTCCTCTTACCTTCTTCCTGTTTATCCCAAATCTTCCTCATCAGATTGTTTTTTGCTTTTCTGTACATGTGTCCAAACCACTGTAATCTGTTCTCTTTGATCTTTTCTGCAATTGGAGCTACTTTGGCTTCTGCTCTTATGTCCTTATTTCTTCATCTGTCCTACAGTGTGCATCCTACCACCCTTCTCAGGCACTTCATTTCCATCACTTCTAGCTTCTTCAATTGTTCTGCCTTTACTTCCCGGGTATCTGTACCATACAGTAGTACTGGTCGCCCCACTGTCTTGTACACCTTACTTTTCAGCATCTTTGGCATTCTTCTATCATAGACTACACCTGATGCTCTAATTCAGTTGTCTGCAACCCATCTGATTCTAGCTTTGACTTCTTCATTCAGACTTCCCTTCTCCTCAACCATCCCACCCAGATACTTGAATCTGTTTACCTGTTCCACCATCTTCCCTTCTATCTCTGTTCTCACCTTCTTCTGATTTCCCCAATTTGCTGCCATTACCACCATCTTATCTGTGCTTAGTTTCATCCCATGTGCCTTCAGATTTGCATTCCATTCTCCTATCCTTTGCTGAAGTTCTAGCTCAGAGTCTGCCTGTACTGCCACATCGTCTACATACAACAGCTTTGTTGATCCGTCCCCTCCAACCTGTTTGCTAATGTAGTCCAATGCCAGAATGAATAGCAGTGGGCTCAGAACTGAACCCTGGTGTATACCCACTCCCACAGGGAACCCCTCTGACTTGAGTCATTTGGTCTTTGTACATAGCCTGCACTAATTCTACCAATGTTTCTGGGACTTCAAACCACTATAGTACTGCCCAGATCAGCTTTCTTGGGACCTGTTAATATGCTTTCTCCAAGTCTAGGAATGCCCAGTTGGACTCTTTCCTCGTCTCTAGCTTCTTTTCAAGTATCTGTCTCACTGCAAATATCAGGTCTGTTATGCTGCATCCTGATTTGAATCCAAACTGCTCATTTCCCATCTTATTTTCTACTACTCTGTATATCTGATTAACAATCACCCTCTCCAGAACTTTCATGCAATGTAACAGGAGTTTGATGCTTCTTACTGCTCACAGTTATGGATTTCCCCTTTGTTCTTGTACACTGGCATGAGTATGCTTATTCTCCAGTCATCTGGGATATGCCTCTCACTCCACACTGCTATTAGTACCTTCAAGAGCCATTTCTCCCCTAGCTCAACAAACATCTTAATTTTATCTGCTGTGACATCATCTGAGCCTGCTGCTTTTCCTGACTTCATTTTCCTTAGTGCTGTTCTTACTTCTTCTAGGGTGGGTTTCTCTTCTTCTCTCATTGTAGGCTGTTTCTGGGACAGTACAGCTTCTGTGGGATTATCTTCATTCAGAAGCTACTGGAAATACTCCTTCCATCTGTCTTTGATGTTTTGTGGACTGGTGAGCAAGTTGTTGGCATCCCTTATGAAGAGTGTCTGACTATCTTCTTTATCTTTCTGTCTTTGCATTGCAACCTGATATAGTTTCTTTGTGCCACTTACTGAGTCACTTTCCAGGAGTTGGTAGAGTGCCTCCAGTGCCCTATTCTTTGCTATTGTAACTTCTTTCTTAGCTTCTTTGTTAGCCAACCAGTAGTTTTGGCAGCCTGGTTGGTCTTTTCTATCTTTCACTTCTTTCTGCACTCCTTTTCCTTTGATGACTTCCTAGAAGGATTTTCCTGACATTTACTCAGTTGCCTGCTACAGCAAAAGCCATGGTTCACAGAGAGCTTACAAAACACCAAAGGGATCTCATTTTTGAAAGTTATCAATCAGGAAAAGGTTACAAAAAAGTTTCCACAGCATTGGGTATACCATGGAACACAGTGAAGACAATCAACAAAAAGTGGAGAAAATATGGGACAACAGTAATGTTGCAAAGAGCTGGATATCTCTCCAAAATTTATAAAAAGACAAGATGAAAACTGTTCAGGGAGGCTTCCAAGAGACCTACAGCAACACTGAAGGAGCTGCAGAAATTTCTGGCAAGTACTGATTGTGTACTACATGTGACAACAATCACCCGTATTCTCCATATGCCTGGACTATGGGGTAGGGTTGCAAGACGGAAGCCTTTTCTTACACAGAAAAACATCCAGGCCCAGCTAAAATTTGCAAAACAATACATCAAGTCTCCAAAAAGCATGTGGAAAAATGTGTTACTCCCAAAAGCATGTAGGAAAACGTGTTATAGTCTGATGAGACCAAGGTTGAACTTTTTGGCACACAATTCCAAAAGGAATTTGGCTCAAAAACAGCACTTCACATCATCAAAAGAATACCATCCCCAAGGTGAAGCATGGTGGTGGCATTATCATGCTTTGGGGTTGCTTTTCTTCAGTTGGAACTGGGGATTTATTGAAGGTGGAGGGAATTATAAACAGTTCCAAATTCCAGTCACTTTTGGCCCAAAGCGTTCAGGTGTCTGCTAGAAAGATGAAGATGAAGAGGAATTTCACCTTTCAACACTTTAATGAACCCAGCCATACATCCAAATCAACAAAAGAATGGCTTCACCAGAAGAAAATTAAAGTTTTGGAATGGCCCAGCCAGAGCCCAGACCTAACTCCAGTAGAAAATCTGTGGGGTGACCTGAAGAGGGCTGTGCACAAGAGATGCCCAAGCAATCCGACAGATTTGAATTGCCAAGTCAAAATGTGCTATGCTGATAGACTCCTACCCAAGAAGACTGAATGCTGTAATTAAATCAAAAGGTGCTTCAACAAAGTATTAGTTTAAGGGTGTGCACACTTATGCAACCAGCTCATGTACGTTTTTTTATTTTGTATATTTTTTCCCCTAACAGATTTGTTTTTCAATTGAACTGTACAGGTTATAGGTCACATCAAAGGTGGGAAATGTTTTGAAATTATTTATTGTGGATTAATTTTTATATCACAAAAAACTGGCATTTTAACAGGGGTGTGTGCACTTTTATATCCAATGTATCTGCTTGAGAATAGATAATAACAAAGGCCTAGTTATATGCACTTTTAAGTAGAGACCAGAGCTGAATCCTAAATAATGAGCCAGAAATGTATCATAACACTGCTATCAAAACCATGTAGTGAAACCAGTTGCTATCCCACTCTGTCCTCTCATTTTAGCTCAAGAATCCAACTTAAAAATTAACAGATTTTAAATGTTCTTTCTTATATACTAAGAAAGTTACTAGAATAAAAAGCTTACTAAAATAAACAAAAAAAAATGTTGCATTAACAAGTATTTTTGAAGGATATAAAGTCTGAAACTCAGGACTGTCATTATTTAATGACTGCAATCCACAACAATTTGGTAGAAAGTCACCGAGTTTACAAGGAATAGCAAAAATGACTTGTCAAGTTATTTTCTTCAGAATTCACTTAACCAGATAGTGTATGGCTAAAAAAAATATATTATTCATCTGAACAAGAATACAAGAATAGCTATGAAACTCTAATGACTGGCATTCCTGACAGCACTTAGGTAACAAGTGAAAATAATATTCTTCTAAACAAGAATTATTGACTGAAATCCCAGTCATTTACAGAAAGAAAATTTGCTTGCATTTTCTGCATCCTGGAAGTGGTGGACCTTGAAAGCAGAGGAGTCATAAGGTAATTACAGTCATAAGAGTGAGTCTATTTTACACACAGACACACACACACACACACACACACACACACACACACACACACACACACACACATACACACAGCTTGTGATGTCTCTCTATATGGTGTATAAGACAAGCAGTAAAAATTGAATTGTGATTTGAGCAAGATGAGACTATCCAAACAACAAAAGTTGAAGTGTGTTTTGATTTGAGAAATTCAATCTGATTTGACCGAGACCAATCATGTGACATTAAAGTGTGATCTGAAAAAGACCACTTTCTCTTTCCAAAAAAGACAGCTTCCTTTGATTGAGCTTCAGAGTCTGACTCATTGTTTCAAGGGCTCAGAGAAGTCTGGTAGACTGGAGTGTGACACACTGAGTGCGTAATACTTAGACTGGAGGGATGCACACAGAGTGGGTAACCAGGACCACCCTCCCCCAGCCAACACCAGGCACTAGACAGCTGTGCTGAATCCACCCTGATAGACATATTTAAAAGTTATTAGCTCTCTTAATGATCACGTAATAGTGCCTACCTCCCAAATAAGTCAGGACCATGCATGGTAACCCTGGTATAAATTTTTGTCTGCTCATCCAATCATCAAGACTAGATCTAAAGCAGACAAAGTAGTACTTTAATTGAGTTGCAATAGTAACACGTTCCAGAGGCTTGGGATTTGAAGAGTTAGGAGCCTATCCCTCCAGTAAGGCTTGTTTATGCAAATAGTGTTTGTAGAATCACTGGTTTTGACAAGGAATAGGAGATCAAATAGGAATCGGTCTTTTATGTCTCGATCAAAGCCTTACATTTTTTGGAATTAAATTATTGGGGGCTTTCCAGCTGAGCAATATGCTTGGATTTGTACATACCAAGGGGGACACTGTATTCAATGATGGGTCTGATAAAGAAAGATTAATGTCATAAGATGACTTTTTTGGATCTTGAAGATTTTCCCTCAGAAATTAAAAGTGGACAGATAGAAGGATTTCCTGATTTCAGTGAAACATAATGATTGAATGAGAGAGAGTTTGCTTCACAAGTACTCAATTATTTGGTTTGGCATTTGACCTCTCATTGGTATTAAGGTAATTTCCATGATCTTTGTTGGATCCTAATGGGGATCTTTTCATAGCAATGAAGTAATAGCTGGATTTGTTAAGGGTGATTTGCATCTCCAGACACTCCATATTAGGGTTCTCAGTAATTTGATATGAGGTAGCAGTGCTTCTTACAAATAAAGATACTCCCTCACAGTTAACCAAGGGCCTTTAGAGATGTTAGGGGCTAAACCTAAAATGCAGTGGAAATATGATACTTTATGCATGGCAAGAGAGAGAATACAATCAATGTTTCAGAGAAAGATCGTGAACTAAATGTTCCAATTGCTTGTTACTCTTGTTTTCATTTAAAAGATGATGTCTTAGGAGAATTGACAACCAAGTTAGCCCATTGTCACATGATAGAATAGTGGAGTGTGTGACTTCATCATCTCTTAATATCCTTTTTTTGCTGGAATCAAGATATGCAAGTTACAAAAGTTAGGTCAACATTTTCTTCTTAAGTCAGGAATTTATTTGACTTTTAGGGTCATATAAGAACCATAATCCTTAAATGAAGTTCATCATCAAATACCTTAAAAAACAATCATGGTTATAGATAAGAGAACTCACTCTCTCATGATAACAGGAAAATAATTTCCCCATTTTAAGTCCTTGTGCAGAAAGGCTATTGTTCAGACCTTTGCAGAAGTCAATACTGCAAAGTCCCTGCAAGGTGCTAGAAATGTTCTCCCTTGGTAGAAAGCGCATGCACTTTAACGGGAACAATGAGAACAGCCCACCTGATGTGAAGAAAACTGTCTTCCATATCTACTCTCATAAACAATCACAAAGGGTCTAACATTTTCAGCTGTAATACAGCCATATCAAAGCACCTGCCACTAATAATGAGGGTGAAGGTATGGAAGGAACACATCTGGAGAACTCTGCTCATCATGGGAGCTAATGTGTCATGTGGTAGGTGGAGAGCTGTGCGAGACATTTCCAGGGAAACCTTTTCCACTGTTCCAAAGGAAGATGCTTGAGTGACAGAAAAAAAATCACTGGAATTAATAAGAAGAAATAGGAGTTCCTTGGACTTGAACTAAGTGCTGGGAGATAAAAAGGATTAGAAGGAAGTCCAGCAACACTGTGAAATTAGTGAGTTAATGGGAGACTTTAAAGAAAAGTATTACTAAAATGAAGTAGAGTGCTGTTAGGGAACATATAAGTTATCAAAAATAGAGTCAGTCAGCCTCAGTGACTGAAACTTCCAGGTCATTAAAATCTAACCAAAAATGAACTTTATGCACTGCGAATCCATGTGTTCTCCAGCAGTAAACTAAATCTGTGTCTAGGATGAGTTTTTGTATATTTGCTAAAAAAAAAAACATGGCACAAGTAATGAAAATAAGATTTTTGTTAGAACCAGCTACAATGGTGAGTGCTCGTGTCTTCATAAAAGCCTTCCTCGGTTTATTTTTCCCGCTTTTTCTTTTAAATTTCAGGTGATACTGCTCATTACCTTCAGTCTGTCAATTAACACACGTTTGGTTTTGCAATTGTTAGCTTTAAAATCTAATAAACATTCCAAACCAATCCAAACTAGCAGCTATCTGCCCTGTTCTATCAGCCTCATTTCAAACATATCTGGCAGATGGTGCAGATGATTAAGGCTATGAGCTGTACAAGGTTTGATCCTCTCACTCTTCATTTGTGTACACTGTGAATTTGGGCTAGGCTAACTAATGGTCTTCAGGACTACTGACTAAAAACTACTTATGAAACAGCTCAGCTCTATGCCACTCCATAGCTTCAAGCTATCAGTCAGCCCACACTTCATTTTACAACTGGAAGGTTAAAAAATTATCAATATTCTAAGGCAATCCACTCCTGTTTGTATCAGACTTCTGAATCAGTCTGAGGTCAAGCATTCAGCACAATTAAGAGTCTTTTATCAGAATTCAAAACATCTAATCAGACACTGTCTCAAAGGTTTAAGGAGAGCCGTGACTATGGCATGGCAAAGGGAGTGGCTGTTTCTGCTAGCTGGTAGGGGTGCAATCACCAGTTGAAGATGTGGTGAGACTGCGATACTGATATTCATTTAAGACATTGCAGGTAATATTGAGGCTTTCTAAATGAATGCCAACACCGCGTCCTGCTTGGGATTAGAAGCTCAGTAGTAAACTACAGCAAGGCAACTTTGGGTTGAGGTGAGTGCCTATCAGGGGAACTAGTCAGATGAGGTCATTTATTTTATTTATTTTTATTTTATTTATTTATTTTACATTTGTTGACCGGGCTAGTTTAGCTGGAGACATGTCCATTTTCAGTAGAGGCCCGGGGAGAAAAGCTTAAAGAATAATACAGATTTTTTTTTTTTACAAAGTTAAAAACAGGAGTTATACAGATAATAGAGATAGCAATATTACAAAAAACCCAAGAAACCATCAGAGTCAGGGATTTGAATATAGATTGGCAAACATTAAATTCAGACTCCTCATCACAGTCTTTAAATCTATATAACTTCACACAGTTAATCAAAACACCCATCAGAATCAACCAAAACAGAAGACAGAATCAGTACAAGACAGGCTCTTAACCACATCTCCTAACAACATAACCATCAGTGATACCTTAACAGACACCAACAGTGACCACCTACCAACATATGTAATGAGACAGCAACCCCAAGTTCACAGAAAACCTCAATACCAGCAGGTATGTAACCTCACTAATTTCCAAGAACAAGCTTTTATCTCCCATCTACAGCAATGTGACTGGATCATCCTCAAATTATTGTCCTTAGAAAACGTAATTGCTGAATTTAACAGAATGTCCCTAAACATTTTAAATGAACTAGTTCCCCCAGGACCAAATAAATAAAAACAAATCCTGTGCCATGGCTGACCAAAGAAACTAAACACCTTAGAGAAACTAGAAACAAAGCCTAGAAACAATGGTCCCTGAATAATATTTAAAACAGATGGCAAACATTAAGTAATATTAGAAATGAAACAAAATACCAAGGGACAAAAAATGTATATCACTACATTTCCTGGATAAACACCAGTGTAACCCAAAACTGTTCTGGTCATCCATGAAAAATCTAATCCACCCAGGCCAAAAAACACACCACCTCTATCATTCAATACACATTTTGTTCAAATGGTTCTCTCACTAATCAGGGATAACAACCCTCTTACAGGGCCATACCCAACAGCATCAAAAACTAGCAACATATCCTTCACATTCAAACACATTCCTATCTGCTACCATTAAAAAACTTCTCAAACAACAAAACCAACAAGTCTAACAGCAGACAGCCTTCCAGGTCTATATCTTAAACTGACAGCAGAACCACTAGCCTTTCTCATCTCCATATTGATCGACTGATCAGTTGCTGAAGATAATGTTCCACTGTTCTAGAAAAAAAATCCTTCATAGTTCCCTTCCATAAAGGCAATTCCACATAATTCACAAACTACAGGCCAATTCTGATATTATCTCCCTTATCAAAAGTTCTGGAGAAATGCATACATACACAGCCATCTAGCAAGCAATAACCTACTCTCCCAAACACAGCATGGATTTTGTTTTTGGCAAAGTACCACAACTGCCCATTTCAATTTCACTAATTCCATCAAAACAAATAGAAACACTTGTGTTCTTGTATTCCTTGACCTCTACAAGACATTCAACACCATTTTTCACTCAAAATTACTGAGCAAACTCTCCTCCCTACGCCTCTCCTACCTGTCATTTTCATGGTTTCGTATCTACGTTTTAGATAGACAATAGGAGGTAAAATGGCAAAACAATTTCTCCCTTTTTCTACCTACCCCTGTAAGAGTCCCCCAGTGATCTTTTCTTGGACTACTGCTGTTTAATATTTTCATCATTAAGCTACACACAGCCATCAAACATGCATCCATTGTGCAATATACAGATGACTCTGCCCTAATCTGTGCTGCACCATATCCCTCAGAAAATCAAACCATCATTCAAACATTGTTTTCTGAGATTAAATCATGGCTACACAAGACAAACTTAGTCTTAAATCCTAGGAAAAGCAAGATTGTTATTTTTACACCCAAACAATTTTCCACCGTAAAAAAACCCACTTCATCATTACTTCAGCCAATAGTGTCAGCACAGAAATAGTAACCCATGTGTCTCCAACGATGAAAACTTTAAATTCAAATTGTATGTGCAGCAAGCCATCAAAAAAAAAAAAACATCCAAACTAGGAGTGCTATATGGATCCAAACCCCACCTCACAAATACAGCCAGAAAAAACATAACTTCATCTTACCTCCTACCCACACCCTTTATGCCTCACCTAGATTTATTAACATGCAAACTGCTATACTGAACAAGCTTGAAGCTTGTTACAATAATATAGCAAAACTTGCTGGTTACTTCTCCTCCAGAACTGATCACTACGTAGCCCTGAAACAACTGCACTCATTAGAACAACTGCAATATCTAACTTATTCCCACATAACCACTGTCCATACTCTCATACACAACCCGCATAAAGGCATCTCCCTGAGTAACCTCATACAACAATATACCTAAGGGTGTCTCATGGCTATGCTCTTGTACAACACCAGGGTAATCTAAGAGACTAAAAACCCATGCAACCCTTAACTCTCTAAACTGACCGCCTACATGCATCCTTCTGCTTTAATATCTTCATTTCTTACAAAACACAAGAGCCAAAGTGACAGCTACTTGCAATCACCACTGAAATAAAGTCCAAAGGCAATAATAAAATGTAAATTATTGAGCACTTTCATCCCAGTATCGAGACTTCATCAGAATGAATTGCATAAACCATTCCAAGCTTTTTAAATATCACACAGTCACTCATTTAACTGTTAAAAAGTCTCTAAGTCATTAAATAAAGTTGTATATACTAGAACTTTTCCTTCTAACAACAAAGTCAATACAAAATACAACAAATACTAAAAAATTGCTTATGTTTCCATTTCTTAATTTAATATAAATGTGTAGCTTTATAAAATAAGTTTTATGTAAAAATGTATATTTTGTTTTGTACTCGTTTCTTTTACACAGGCAAAAAATATAAAAATTATAGTTAAAAACAACACACAAATTCTATAATTTACCTCCTTTTAAGTTTAAACAGGTACAATTGATATTCGATCATTTAGACCTGGGGTAACACAAGCACTTAAATGGAGCTGCGAAAACAGCTCAGAATATTCTAAATTTGTTTCTCATTGTCCACCCCTTTCATTAGGGGTAACTTGTTCAAGGTCTCAAAATAAAAAGTTACTTTTTTTTTACAGTGTTGTAAGTGTCTGAATAAATTACTGGTCTCAAACTTTTGTTGATGTCATGCACGTGTTCATAGACTCTAGTTTTAAGGGCTGTTTTTGTTTTACTTGCATAGTAGCATAAACAGTGTTGGCAGTATGCCAGATATACAACACATTTAGAACCACAATTAAAATATTTCTTACCCTTTAAGATGAGACCAATGTTGAAAAGAGTAACCTCCTGACAATGGGACATAAACGGACAGTAGTGGGACATACCACATTTAAAAGTTCCTTTTTTGCCATTAGGTCCACCATGTTCATCACTTACATCACCACATTAAAAAATGTTTTTTAAGTTGAATCCTCTCTTAAAGGTGAATGTTAACAGGCTTGGAAAAAAAACGGTGTCAGTGTTGGGTATTCCAGAAAATATATTCCAATATCTGATGATGATTTGCTGTAATGAAGGTGCATCATTATTATATTTAATAATAAATGACCTATTATAATTAGTGATGTCACTGCATACCCTACTAGTGTTAGGGACCTCCACTGTACCTTCTACATCCTTCGTCATGGGAGGATAATACAGGAATAAACTTAGAACCCCAATCCTCCGGTACCTCACTCTTTATCTGAAAAAACTAGTAAGATATGCAATAAGGGCCGTGGAATCTTTTATATCCCTCTGAGCTACCACCATATCAGGCAGATGTGGCCTCAGTTTAAAGCTTCATACAGATGACAACACACTCAGGAGTGCAATACCTTCTTTTTGCTGCACTGCAGTGTCAGCACTAGAAAGAATAATCCAAACCCCTTCGGTAGAAAAAGAACTCACAGCCTTCTGGTCTTATAGCACTAAGGGCGAGTGTGCAACCTGTTGAGCTCCTTAGAGACTTCTATCTGTTCTCCATGTCTGTCTGTCTGGATTTTTCCTAATCAAGCACCCATGGAGTGTCTGTTTTGAACCTTCCTTTAAAGGCTTTTTTCTTTACATTAGTACACATTATCATTCTTGCTGACATGTGGGTGATGTTACCCAGGATATTTTCCACTTCTCTGTCTCTGCAATTTTCAACCCCCCCCCTAAAAAAAGTTTCCAGATTTCAGTTTACAGCAAGATGTACTTTGATGATGCTTTACCAGAGTGATAGCTAATCAAATACCTAGCTACCAGCAGCTGGAAATTTTTCTACAGTTAAAAAATTAATTTAACGATAACAATAAAAATAAAATAGTGGAATCCAAGTGGTAAGTCCTCCGTTGTTAAATAAAAATGAATAAACCAAAAAATCGTTGTAAACTAACAACGGATGGAGCCAGGCATGCACAAGTCCCAAAATCAGAACTAAAACTCACGAGAAAAGGCAGTAGTTCAAACTATAATTCAAATTATGATCACAGAAAGTCCAAGTGTGTATAAAAACATGTAAAATATCACTTATTGTAGTCGACACAAGGTAAGCGCTTTCACTATTCAGCTTCATCAGACCATGAAACAACTACTGGCATAGCCACTATTTAAACTCTACAAAAATCAAATAGCAGCCAATGGTTGAATCACATCAATCAACTCATCAATTATGCAATAAAACAAAAACAAAAAAGAACACCAATCCACAATGTAAACGCTCGATCAGAAACAAAATAATGAGCAAACCACATCCACGAAGAAGTGACAGAGCGAACACAGCAGCAGCAGCTGAATTAACTGTAAAAAAACGTTTTATTAAAAACCAGAGGTAAAGGCAATATATGCAAACTGAAATATTCAAAACATCCAATGACACAGCTTGCCTAATTAAACATAGAGCACTTCTTAAAAACATATAACCAACACAAAAGCAAAGAGCCAGGGATCCTTCCAATGATCATAAACTAATAGGATGCTCTGGTCCCAAAACAGAGCTACTTAGGCAGTCTACATTTCTTCAAGTAGGGCTTAATAGACACCTGTTCATTCAACCCAGCACCTCTGTGGGCTCTTAGAATAATTATCCAATTATTCTCCCTAAATTCTGTGGAATTACGTATGTCATCCAATATAGTGGTCACCCTACCATGTGGTAAATGTAATTTCTGCATGTATATTGATACCTCTGAGTCTTTTCTACATCCGGATCTCAAGAAGGAATTTGTTTTTAAGGTGAATGCTAATTGTCAATCATCTAATGTGGTATATCTTGCTTGCTGTTCAGTATGTCACTCTCGTCGAGTAAACTCTTTCCGTCAATCACTGCGTGAAAGAGTGAGGGAACATATTTACAGTATTAGAAAGGGCATTGATTGTAATGCCCTTTCGAAACAAGTTAGTGAAAGAGGTGAATCACATCATTTTACGTTTAGGGTGATTGATGTCATTTATCCCAGTATAAGGATGGGTGACATACGTAATTCCACAGAATTTAGGGAGAATAATTGGATAATTATTTTAAGAGCCCACAGAGGTGCTGGGTTAAATGAACAGGCATCTATTAAGCCCTACTTGAAGAAACGTAGACTGCCTAAGTAGCTCTGTTTTGGGACCAGAGCATCCTGTTAGTTTATGATCATTGGAAGGATCCCTGGCTCTTTGCCTTTGTGTTGGTTATATGTTTTTAAGAAGTGCTCTATGTTTAATTAGGCAAGCTGTGTCATTGGATGTTTTGAATATTTCAGTTTGCATATATTGTCTTTACCTCTGGTTTTTAATAAAACATTTTTTACAGCTAATTCAGCTGCTGCTGCTGTGTTCACTCTGTCAGTTCTTCGTGGATGTGGTTTGCTCATTATTTTATTTCTGATTGAGCATTTACATTGTGGATTGGTGTTCTTTTTGGTTTTTGTCTTTATTTCATTTACACCTTTATCTACATTGGCATGGCAGAAACTGTGAACGAGACCATTGAGTTGGACTATAATCCGGCCAGTAGTGGCAGACTGATTAATAAACTATCACAACGTTACTGCAGATATCTTGAGAAGGATCGTAGTTTGCTTTTGACTACAGAGATCAGTGGAGCCGTTAATAATGATGACCTCACCATGACCCGAGTACGTGAGGAAATACAACAACATTTGGAGACCATTGAACATGATTTTTTGAAGCGGAAAAGGCTTCAATTGCAAAGACAACATTTTGAATATTGCCTTGAGAAGGGGATTGTTCCTCGTGGTCTCCGTGTTTTAAATATGCCCACACAGGGCGCTCATTTTCCTGAACTTTTGGCGAGATGGCAGCAGCTGAATTTAGAGGTAAGTGACGTATATGCATTTACTGAATGAATTCTTTACTCCTGTAGAGGATAAATTAAGAAGCAAATTGGTCACTAAACAGGAGTTACTGTTTAATAATTATTCTAATGACTTGCTTAATCCTTTGATGGAAAGTGTGCTGGATAGTGTTGCCATTTTTGAATGTAATCTTGTGCAACAGAAACGGAACAAGATAGTAAGGGACTCTAATGATTTTAGACTTGGACAAGTGTTTGTTTGGTCATGGACAGAACAGAGTGCTTCGAGAGTGACCGCTAAGACTGTTGAGACTGTTAATGGAACTGTTCCTGCTCTACCTGTTTGGAACGTGACTGTTGAACCCACTACGTTTTCCAATGGAACACAAAATGGTTCTGTTTTAGTTTCTGATGATAGCATCACACCTATTAATGACGTTGATTCATCTAAAACTTGTGCTCCTTCCAATTTTCTTAATAACTCTACTGATGTGGTATCTGTTGCAGTGAATGACAAGAGTACTATGCCTTTAGTTAATAGGTGTTCTGTTGCTGCCTCTGAGATACCAGGACAGCCTTTGAATCCGAAGGTTCTGATTAATAATACTAAGTTAAACCTGGATAGAGTAGTAAGGCAGAAAGATAAGGTGAATAGTTTTAATCAACTAGATAATTTACCACGTGTTGAAGTATCCTCAGGTGATCTTCCTTTTCTGTTACCTGTTCGAGTCGAACAGTTTGGGAGATGGAGCAGGTCCATGAGTCGGGGCCGCCAGAAGAGAAAACTCTCAGAAGAGATGTCACAGAGCCAGTCTCTGAAGAAAATATGGGGGAAGGTACCCAATCATTGATTATTAATATCTCATCACATTATTTGAGTGATGATGAATATAATTTTTTATGTAAAGGTTTAACCTTCATCCCCTCTGATAATAGTAAATTGACTGATATGGTGTTAGACCTTAAGGTCTTTTGTAGAAATGTCATGCTACACTATCATTATGGTAATATTACTTTTACTGGGCAAAATGATGATGTTGGGTCTTATGTTCCTGAATGTAGGAAATTGAGTACCTTTATTCCGTTGAATCATCCCCTTGTGGAGGCTCACTCTAAACTCACTGAAGACAGTATTTATAAATATTTTAATGAATACTCTGGTTGTTTTAGACCTGGCAAGAAGTTCAATCTTAGTGTCAGTGAAAGACGAGCACTGAAGTCCTTGAAAGAAAACATAGATATTCGTATTAGACCTGCTGATAAGGGGGGTTCTATTGTTGTTATGGATGATCAACAGTATATCACCTCTATGATAAAGATGCTTAATGATAGCTCTTTTTATCAAAGGATAGATTCCATAGGTGTGCTTAAGATCATCAGTATGGTCTTGAAGTCCATTATAGAGGTCTTTAACACAGGTTTGATCTCTGAAGAAACATTTAAATTTCTTATGGTATCTGATCCTTTGATCCATGTGATACAAGGGCTGCCGAAAGTTCATAAGAATATGAGGAATCCACCGATGCGCCCAATTGTTTCTGGGGGTGGTTGGATTACTGAACCCCTGTCGATCTTTATAGAGAAACACTTGAGACCAGTGATCACTATGAATAAGGTGGTTCTTCAAGATTCAAATCAGTTTCTCTTAGATTTGTATGAATGTCTTAAAGGTGATGTGGACTTGGAGACTGTGATTTTTGTAACCTTGGATATACAGTCTTTGTTTACTATGATACCCAATGAATTGGGGCTGAGTTATATTCAAGAGTACTTGAGTTCACACAGTTCTTATGATAACATCAGGATTGAACTGGTATGTTTTCTTTTAGAAATAGTCCTTGAGAACAATATTTTTGTTTTTGGGGATGACTTTTTTTCACAGAAACATGGCATAGCTATGGGCACACCTTGTGCCAATAGCTACGCCAGTATGTTCTTGGCACATTGGGAACATGAAGTTCTTTTCAAAGTGGAGACATTTGTTAACAACGTAGTTTTTTATCAACGTTTTTTTGAAGAAGTCTTCCTCCTCTGGCATGGCTCTTCTATTGATCTGGAGTTGTTTTCTGAAGAGGTCAATAGTTTATGTGAGTGCTTAAAATTCACTATGACTTTTTCATGTGACAGGATTGAGTTTTTGGAATTGTTTATTGAGAAGCTCCCAGGAGTTATTATTAATACTGGGGTTTATCGTAAAACTTGTTTTAGGAATACTTTACTTAGTAGATCTAGTATGCACCCCAATTATGTGTTTCGTAATCTAATACATGGCCAAGGTATTAGAGTTTCGAGACTCAATCCATCCCCTGAGGGGTTTTACTCTGAAATTAGGCGGGTAGAACAAAGATTGGTGTCTCGAGGTTATGGTACTGAGGAAATTCTGGATATGTGGTCAGACTTAGAAGATCTCAGACAAGGGAAAGCAGCTCCTTATAGAGTTGGCATGTCTATCCAGTATTTTGAACCTGCCTGATGTTGTCCGGGTTCCGTTGTTTTTTACTAGAGATCAGAGAGCAGTATGTGATATTTTCCATCAATATTGGTCCATTTTGCAAGTGGACCAAGAACTAAGGAGTATTGTTGGTCCTAGTCCCACATTTGTTTTTAGGAATAGATTTAATTTAAAAAGGATGTTATGTGGTGATCAATAGGTGGGCCATAAGTCGTCCAATACAGGAGTCACCCTACCATGTGGTAAATGTAATTTCTGTATGTATATTGATACCTCTGAGTCTTTTCTACATCTGGATCTGAAGAAGGAATTTGTTTTTAAGGTGAATGCTAATTGTCAATCATCTAATGTGGTATATCTTGCTTGCTGTCCAGTATGTCACTCTTTCTACGTAGGGAAGACCAATTGTTCACTGCGTGAAAGAATGAGGGAACATATTTACGGTATTAGAAAGGGCATTGATTGTAATGCCCTTTTGAAACATGTTAGTGAAAGAGGTGAATCACACCATTTTATGTTTAGGGTGTTTGATGCCATTTATCCCAGTATAAGGATGGGTGACATATGTAATTCCACAGAATTTAGGAAGAATAATTGGATAATTATTCTAAGAGCCCACAGAGGTGCTGGGTTGAATGAATGGGCGTCTATTAAGCCCTACTTGAAGAAACATAGACTGCCTAAGTAGCTCTGTTTTGGGACCAGAGCATCCTGTTAGTTTATGATCATTGGAAGGATCCCTGGCTCTTTGCCTTTGTGTTGGTTATATGTTTTTAAGAAGTGCTCTATGTTTAATTAGGCAAGCTGTGTCATTGGATGTTTTGAATATTTCAGTTTGCATATATTGCCTTTACCTCTGGTTTTTAATAAAACGTTTTTTACAACTAATTCAGCTGCTGCTGCTGTGTTCGCTCTGTCAGTTCTTTGTGGATGTGGTATGCAATAAAACAGTTAAAGAGTGAAAAAGGAATAAATATAAAGACGAGTCAAAAAATAAAAAAATGATACATAATATATATATATATATATATATATATATACACACATAACAGTATATATAATTAAAAAATATAAATATGCACATACATCTAAATGCACTGAACATGCAGAAAGGTGTGTGTAGAACAGATATACGCCTGCACACTTATGTAGCCTCCTCTTTTGCAACACTGGCCTAATGGAGACCCTTTCATTCAGTCCCCTGCCCCTATCAGCACGGAGCATAATAATCCAACAGGCCTCTCTGAATTCTGTATGTGTACACACATCACCTTCCCTAATACTAGGATGAATGGTCTCAACAACTCTAAAACTAAAAGTATGTGACGTTCCAAAGTCTAGGACATGTTTGGAGAGTGCATTATGCAGGGAACCCTTCCTAATGTGATATAAATGCTCCCTCATCCTATCACATTTTGAAGAAGAGGAGGCTACATAAGTGAGCAGGCATATATCTGTTCTACACACACCTTTCTGCATGTTCAGTTCATTTAGATGTATGTGCATATTTATATTTTTTAATTATATATACTGTTATGTTTATATATATATTATGTGTCATTTTTTATTTTTTGACTCGTCTTTATATTAATTCCTTTTTCACTCTTTAACTGTTTTATTGCATAATTGATGAGTTGATTGATGTGATTCAGCCACTGGCTGCTATTTGATTTTTGTAGAGTTTAAATAGTGGCTGTGCCAGTAGTTGTTTCATGGTCTGATGAAGCTGAATAGTGAAAGTGCTTACCTTGTGTTGACTACAATAAAGGATATTTTACATGTTTTATACACACTTGGACTTTCTGTGATCATAATTTGAATTATAGTTTGAACTGCCTTATCTCGTGAGTTTTTGTTTGGATTTTGGGACTTGTGCATGCCTGGCTCATTCCATTGTTAGTTTACAACGATTTTAAGAAATTAATTTGTTTGTATTTTTATTGAAACATAAATGTTTTTAAGAATAAAGGCCAAGCCTATTTAACAGCATAAGGGTTAGGACTCCTCCATCAGCAGAACCTTTAGTGCTATCATTGAAGATAAATTGTGACCTGAGACAAATCTGCAGTCAGCTGATACTAATCATAAGTCAAGTAGATTCTTGGCCTGCCTAACAGTAAAACTGTCACTCAAACCTCAACAATTTGATAATATTTGAGAACCTGAAAAGTGTGTATGAAAAGCACTAATAATTTACCCGATATACTGTATGCAAAGAAAATGTATTTACTTCATATTAAAACATCATCATGGAAGATAATTATGACCTGCCAATCTATCAATACTGATGATATTGTGTTGCATATCCCACCCTGTATTTTAAAAAATATTCATCTGTAACCTAAGTAACTATGATTTTTAATCAGAACTGTTTTTAAATTGTGTAATTAATGTCAAGGAACTGTTGCTCATGAAAGAAATTAAGTGTAAATACTGAAAATATGCAAATGATGTACATGATGTCTGTATCATGGGGATTTTCTTTTCAATACACTGCTGAAAAAGGGCACTCTCAGTTGGACTTTCTTGTAAACAAATGCCAATAAATAAATTAAATACATAAATACATATCTGAGACAAAAACAGTCCAAAGTTCTTGGTATTCCTGCCATCATGAAAAAACACTATCAATCATAATTTACCATGGCATGTTCTGTTTCACGAGAAGGCATAGACAACTGTGCAAGGCAAGAAGTCAGACAGCATTTGTGATTCTTACCCAGTGTATGACATAATGACATTCCCCCAGATTTACTAATCTTCCGTGCAGGACTAATCTAGTCCTGCATGGAAGCAGTAGTTTAGGAGGAGGATGGCAGCGCACCATGCATATTAATGAAAGCGTGCTGCCTGACCTCCTAATCCTACATGGAGCATGGACGAGTGCAGGGGGTGTGTCTGAGAGGAGAGCTCTCAGAATGAACATGTCCCTGCAAAGTAGAGCAGCAGAAACTGTAAATAAATGAGCGAGACCGCTCATAGGTGTCCCCATATCTCCACCAACAGTCTCCCATGTGTACAACAGCAACAGGACATAAAAATAAAAAGAAGAAACCCCTTTATTTTTTTTAAAACCCCGAGTACAGCTAACCGTAGGTGCGCGGGTGTGCCCATCACTTAGATATGGTTAAAGCAGCTGAAAAGGATGAAGAGAATAACAAGGAATATATATGTAAATGAAGCAGCACAGCAATAGTGTTGTGGTTAGAGCATCCATCTAATGAACAGGTATTCCCAGTTCGAGTCCCACTGCAGCACATATCATTTTCCATGTGAAATCTGTATATCAACATATTTTTACATCTTTTTGCTGTATAACCTACTAAATAAAATTTAAATGTGAAGTGGAGTACTGCATTAAATGCACATGTGAAGTGTCAGTGTCATAATGAATAAGGCACTAGTAAGCAGGTTTAAGCACAAATAAGCATATATAAGCACTAGTAAGCATGTTTGTGTGGGGGTAAGCATTGCCTACACAGATTAAGCAAAGTAGAAGCTAACTGAGTATAAGAAACTGTAACTGGAGGTTAGCAGTGTTTACCATTACGCAAACCCACTTACAACTGCCTTAATCACTCTGTACCCAATGGCCCATGTTCTGCCAAGTAACACAATAAACTGCCTCTGCAAGGATCAAACTCAGGACCCTATACACTATAGTCACAGTAGTTAACCATTAAGCCATCATAGCAATACATACGAATGAGGTATCAGCAAAGTAATCCTCACCACAGGAAAATCAAACCAAACATGTGAACTGAATCTATGTACAGTGTGAAGTGGTATAACCTGCTACATAACATAAATATTGGAACTGGAGTACTGCAGTAAGCATAGATGTGAGGCGTTATTGTAATAAAGTCTAGAAGTAATAGAAGTGTAGAATCATGAATACCAGACACATATAGAACCTGTAATGAATAATAAATCACTGCCAAAAGGCAAATATAGTGTTAATACACTATTAAGCAATGCTAACCGCAGCACAGCTCAACTTACTAAGAATAAGCAATGTGTAGGGGGAACCAATCCAATCTGCATAGTGGTATACATCTTTAAGCACTGACAATCTTAAGTAAGCAAGTGTGCCCATAGCTTAGCCTTTTCAAACCCGGCCAATCACGGAAAGGTGTGGGTAATTGACCATATTTAAACCACACAGGCAGGAATACATTCCATAACTGGTTGTAGCTTCCTACTGCAGGTAGAATGGCTGGTGTGGGTGAAGGCACTCATTTTAGAGTGCAGTGCTGGGGCATCCAGGAGTCAAAAATCATGGTATGGCTCCTGGTAAAACACCATGAGGAGAGACTACTGCAGGGCCAGTACCACGACTCACAGTATAAAATGGAGGCCTGGGACAGTCTCGCCCGTGACCTCACCAGTGCTACAGGTATCCCCCGGACTGGTGAGCAGGTCAGGCACCACCATGCTGACCCAAAGCGGTGGAGGTAGGATGTACTGGAACAGTGGATCCAGGAGTCCCGGCAGATGGCTAATGCCCCAGTACTGAGTAAGTACTCATTCTACTAAGTAGTTAAGAATTGCCTAGCTTGTGTATACTATGGATAAGTATGGCTAAATATCACTGTATTTCTCTGACAGCTGCAGATGAGTGGGCTGCGAACCAGCAAGCCCATGATGATAGGTTGCAAAGGCTACATCACGAGGCAGGTTAGTAATTAGTCTGCATGTACCGTCAGAACAAATAAATATAATATCCTTAAAAAGTGTTGTACCAGTAGAAATAAATGTGTAATAGTCTGTGAATAAAGGTATAACCCCTGGAGTGCTTCTGTTTACTCTTCTGTCATATGTTGGCAAACTGTTGCATACTATAAATAGTACTGTTGTATTTTAAGCAGTGTCACCCATACTGTGGTATGCAGATAAAATGTGTATGAAGTCATGCATAACAATGTTGGAAGTGCCACGAGGTCAGTCATATTGTGAAAGCGCTTAACCATATTGTACAAGTGAGGGAGACTTAGAAAACAGTAGAAAGCTTTCTATCAATTCCCTGATAGCACGGTGTACTGTGATGTTAGCTATACTTTTTTTGCCACACACAGCAGGGGTTTGAATCCTGGGAGTGCTACTAAGTTGTGTGCATAATCATACCCCACAACTACACAGATATTGTTACAATGTTCAGATAGAAAGCTGTATGCATAATTACACACAACTGTACAGAATTTGCTAGAATGTTCAGATTGAAAGTTGTATGCATATTCATATCCCACAACTGTTCCAATCTGTCCAGCATGTCCAGATAAATGGCCCATATCACCAGCCTGGTACCCCGTCCCCCTGAAAAATCAGTGTGATGATTCAAGAAATGTAGGCAGCCGTTAATGACATATAACTGATAGTCAAATGTGTACATAGTCATAGAATGTATATGAAAACAAACCTGTCATTCTAGCACTTCACCTAAAGTGTATGACAGCAATTCTCAACATATGTTGCATTAACACCTGCATCTTATCATGCCTGTATTTAAGACACAGGTCATGTATATAATAATCTATACACATACCAGTGTACAATATAAGGCCATTGTGTAATAATACATGTAAGGGACATATCACTGCAATGACTAAGAATGTTGTGAAAACTACAAGGATATATTAGCTGTTAACTGACCTCTCTCTCTCACCCCTACCATATGTGTAAAATAACCCAATGACACTCCTCAACTGGGATGTGTACACTCTAAACTTTTGCTGGGACATATGTCCTAATGGTTTATAAATATTCACATTTGTTTCTATGCATGTGCCATGTTAAAATACACCCATATTGGTGGCCTGTTGCCATCAATGAAACCTGCATGCTCTTGTAATGGCCACTGTTGTTTCATATATGCATGTCTTTTGCTTGCTCTGCAACGGTGTTAAATCTGGTGTTTTGGGTTAATGGGAATACCTATGCATGCTGTTATAACTAATCCTGAATGCTGTTGACTGTTACTAACCCATATCTGTCATAAACCTGCTACAACATAGCTGGTATGGGAAGGCCGGTCCCAGCAGACCCACCTGCCCCACCTCAGCTGGCCATGGCACCAGGCATCAGCACATCTGGGGCCCAGCCTGGTACTTCCTCCTCTGTGGGCCCTGCGCCGCCTTCGGATGGAACCACTGCAGGGGATGGGGCTGCCCCCCCTTGGAGTGGGCGTGGAGGGGAACCTGTCACCCGTCAACAGGTCTGGGCTGTGGTGCTTAGGGAGCTTGATCTGGAGTATCAAGACCGGCTACGTCAGCTTGAGGGCCGAGTGGCAAAATTAGAGGGTGAGCCTGCCTCTCCTACACAGCCCCCAGCACAGCCATCTTTGGGGCCGTGAAGGCGCAGTGGTGACTGCCCATGGGTGGGAACCTCAGTCCCACTGTTTCCAGTTGGGGGCTCATGGGCTTGTGACTACCAAACACCCCTCCCCGTCCAAGGTGTTTACCCCCACATGTGTCATATACCACCCCTGTATGCATCTTGTTTGTCTTGTCTGTTAACCTACCCAACCTACCTCCCCAAATATACCTACTACCCCTCCCCAACATCACACTCTCACCTGGAAATAAAAAGGGCAATCTGTTTCCACAAAAAAATCTCGCCCCATACATAATACATAGCTGTCCATTTTGCACGTGTCCACTGGACACATGTAATCTGGTCTAATTGGCATCACAATGAATATATGTTGCCCTCATTTCTCTCCCAGGGGTTTGAGGGTCCAAATGTACCTCCAAATTTAGTGTATATGCACAGCTGTTGCTGTAGAAGAAATGGGCAGCTATGGACCTTTCCTAAACCCTTCCTGCACATGCCTAGCTATTTTTCCTACTGTCTTTCCCTCTTTGTGCCCCTTTTTTCACTACTTTCCTATCAACCCATTTTTCTATTCTTTTAAAGAAATTAGCATGGGGGTAAGTGGCAGTAAGCACTTTTAAGCAGCAGTAAGCAGGTTTGCGTGGGTTTGCACAGGGGTAAGCTATGCCTACACAGGTTGAGCAATTCCAAAGCTAACTGAGCGTAAGAAAACATAAGCGGAGGTTAGTAGTGCTTGCTGTCACGCAAACATGTGGAAACCCGCTTACAACTGCTTAAAAGTGCTGTAATCACTCTGTATCCAATGGCCCTTGTTCTGCCCAGCAACAAAATAAACTACCTCTGCAAGGCTTGAACCCAGGAAGCTGCACTCCATGCACAAAGTGATTTACTACTAAACCATGGCAGATATACATAACCTAATGTTTTCACAAATATATCATCCAGCAGAATCAGTCAACAGTACAGGAAATGTATTAATATCATACCACACAACCTGTTAATGCAAGTAGTCTGGACAAAGTCTGCCACAATGCAGGTACAAATAGGGATATATGACAACTAATGCTCTAATACACTTAAAATGTTGCTAGTTACACAGTTATATGTATTAGAACACATATGTAGAAGGAGATGAAGTCTGAAACACAAAAGTGCCAGCACTAGTTACTGACTTCAATGCTGCGATCATCCATGTCAATTGCCAACAGAATGAGGTACAGGCCAAAATATGAGCCAAACATGCATGGACATATGGACAGATATATATCTGTAAATGTAGACAGATAAACAGCTATATGTAGATAGATATATATATATATATATATATATATATATATATATATATATATATATATACAAAACTCACAAATAATCATATAACATCAATTGTATATAGATACATAAATATGCTGATATGTATGTATGTATATATATATATATATATATATATATATATATATATATATATAGTTTCATTTCATATAATTGAAAACTAATTTCATCGAATTTCAAAACAGCGAGACCAAATCATCGAAAACTCAAATCGTCAAAAACTCATATCATCGAATCTCAAATCATTGAAAACTACAAAGCAACTAGAAATAACATCCCACAGAGTTTTTACTATGTGTATGCATGGGAGCAAGCTTCCCTGCAACCCCCACACCCCCAGTACATTAAATATACCAACTCCAAGGTCGCACTACAGTGGGGGAAAAAGGTAATTTCCTAACCTCACTGTAGTGCGACCTTGGAGTTGGTATATTTAATTTTTGGGGGGTGTGGGGGTGGAGCCCCCACTTGGAGGTGCAGGGGGGCTTGCCCCCCTGCATAAACGTAGTAAACAGTGTCTGGGATGTTATTTCTAGTTGCTTTGTAGTATTCAATGATTTGAGATTTGATGATATGAGTTTTCGACGATTTGAGTTTTCGATGAGTTGGTCTCGCTGTTTTGAAATTTGATGAACTGCGTTTTTGACGATATGTAGTGAAACCATATATATCTATATACATATAGATACATATATATAGATATAGCTATATGAGATATATATATAGGTACTTACACATATACACAGACAAAAGGTATTAGTAGCCATACATATGTAGAAGTAGTGTGGAAGTACTGGGTGCAAAGTATATCCCTCAGCCACAAGCCCTTTAACTGCCACCTGTGAAATGTGTAGTGTGGCAACCATTCCCACAAATGAGAATACTGACATTAAACATATAGCCACCCACAATTCAAGGGACATGACACGACACACAGGTATGCATACACAGATAACCTTTATTTGTGTACTATACAATAATGTATGCCAGTACTTACACCACATAAAGTTTGAAATATATAATCAGTGATGAATGCAAGGCCCATACAAAACAGTAGATGCAAGCAATGTGGATATATACCATACTATGCTGTCCAGGCCAAGGCCTTCAATTAGTACAACAGCAGACACAGGATTTGCCTTCAAGATATGTAACAATCAACAATTACAGATGTAGTTCAACAGCGTCCAATTACACCCTGCAGTCAAGCCCTAGGGGGAAAAGTAGCACTTGTGTTAATGTCACAGTATCTTATACATAACATTGCTTAACCTAACATCTCACTAGCACACTGAATGACCGTCATCTTAACAGTTATATCCCTGAAAAGGTGTCACAGCCTAGGTTAATGTAATTGAACCCACCCCCCCATAAATGGCTGTATAAGGGCAAGGAACACTGTGTTCCACACACTTACCTCTGGAATGTACAAGGGCACGTATGTGTTCTCCAGCTGTTGCCCCCATATATATAGATTTGGCCCAACAGTTGGTGTGGGAGTCCATGACATGACTGGGATGATAGCAGTAATGCTAGTGGTAGATAATGATAGTACATTACCTAACAACCCCTCTCTGTATCACAGCAGGACAAAGACTGGCATATATGTGGAGGACAGAGGCAGGAACATAGGGCCATATTTGCATTATTGCTGTTACACACCTTGGAAATTGCTGGTGTTACAGGATTTGTTGCAGCATACCCTTATGCAGGAATATGACATGGAATACAAATGGATGTAGCCATGTACTGATAGTGCTCAACAGACAGAATGCCACTGATATATCTGGGGCAATACCTGTGTGGTGCACAGACAAAACATAAGTGCCAATCCTCCTGGTATCATATGGATAGGCCCACAGTTGAGAGCTATGCAGACAGACAACATTCCATGCAAAAGTACCATGTACACAGAAACCCTGTAAGACCAGCAAGATACAATGTACACAACAACACTACTCACGCTGTCTGTAGGTCTGGAACATTACCCAAATGTGTATTTGGCCTGTGTCTGAAGGTTCTGCTGTAAGAGGTATTGCTACCTGCTGTCTGTAACACTGATGTCCACACACAGGAAGGATGTTATCCATACTGTAAAGGTGAAGGGACAATGCCCACAGAAGTCAGCATTTTAAAGTACAAGGTTGCCATGACAGTGGTTATCTGAAGTACTACACAGCAGGCTGCATGCAATTAGCAACTGGTGGACACTGACTGGTGCACAGGCCATCACCTGATCATGTGTAATACCTACAAAAGCATGCTGCAATCTGTTCAAACCAGCTCAATCACTCTACTGGAGAGACTGAGAAAGAGAAAGAGAGAGAAAAACACAAAAAAAAAATTAATAATTTTAATAAAAGTAACAAAGCTCAGGGTTTTGTTACAGTGGAAAAAACATAAAAGGTATGTGAAACAGATATGTATTTACTTGCATGTAGTATATGGCATAGAGTAATAGGATGTATAAAGTGAAATTATATATATGTGCCATCAGTACTTGTTCCTGCAATGATGTTCTGCTCAACAACTGCTCTGGACAATAGTGTCAGTCCCTGTGGGCAGTGGGACATACCTGTCAACTGTGCAGATCAGCAGTGAATGGCAAAGATGTGACCCATGATATCTGTGTTCTGCACATCACTGTGGCCAACGGCTGGTGGAGGTATTAATACTGCCATGATAGACACATGGGTGTGAGACCACACCACCTGCAGGACAGTCATGTTAAAGTGTAGCATAGCATGCCCAACTGCCATAGCAGTATAATATGCTTATCCAAAATCTGTCACCATATATACCCCCCTAATGTTAGTCTGTGTTCACATGTGACACCTGTCTGTGTTGCAGCAAGGCAGAACAGTTCAGCTGTGAAGTAAAGAGAGTTACAAGAGTGTGGACCAGATGTTTGTATGCACTCCACATACAGATACATATATGTGTGATACATATTCACAGGTGTGTATGTCTACAGAACCTTGGACAGTTATACATATATATAGGTATATAAACAACACATAATGATATCTACACATATGTGCACACACACACACACACACACACACACACACATATATATATATATATATATATATATATATATATATAGATAGATAGATATATATGTGTGTGTGTGTGTGTGTGTGTGTGTGTATATATATATATATATATATATATATATATATATATATATATATATATATGTATATATGTTTACACAAACAGACACACAGACACAGACACACATATGCTTAATACTGACACGTATATATATATATATATATATATATATATATATATATATATATATATATATATATATATATATATATATATATATGTCAATACATGTCCCCTGCCATGACATGTGTGAAAGAACATCACACATCAATACACAACATATCTACACACCAGTACATGGCTGCAAAATGGAGTGTGGAGTGTGGTGTGTAACCCATGTTGGGAACACATTGCAATTGTTTGAGAAGGTGGGATATATATATGTTGGTGAAGAGTATTAGGCACATATTGGTCTGTAGGTTTGGTTGGGTGACAAACAAGACAGCATACAGGGCTGGTATATGACACATGTGGTGGTTAAACACTGTGGATGGGTAGTTCCCTTTGGAATGTGGAGGCCATTGAGCCCCCATATGGGAACAAAGGGAACATGGTGCCCACCCATGGACAGTATCAACAGCATCTACATGGTCATAAAGGTGCCTGGACTGTGGGCCGAGCAGGAGGAACATGCATGTCTAACCTTGTGTATGTGTACTGCATGCCTCCAGGTGATGTAGCACATACCCCATGTCTCTGTGGAGCTCCCTATGCATAGGACCCTGGACCTAACTGGGTGACATACATATGTCTGTGTGTGCTCCATGGGGGGGGCACCATCCCCTGAGGTGGTTCCACATGAAGGTAGTGCCGGAATAGTAGATAATCAGGTTCCATGGTGGGTCACGGATGTGATGTGGACTGGTAACATGAGCACATTAGGTGGGAGTGGTGATCCTGCTGGCAAATAACCCCTACACATACTGTTGTGTAACTGTCATAGAACATATGTGGGTTGTAATAGTTCACACAATCCCAGAACATGTCTAACAGCATGCATAGATATCCCCAATAACACAGAATGGCAGATATATAGCAATCACATAGCAAGCATACCACATGCATATGTGGAAACATAGTGGCAGTGACAATGGCATGCAGGTGAAATATTCTGTAACAGCCCAGCAACTCTAGTGCCCCAACAGGGAGCATGTCTATAAACACATAGCAGAAAGTGTTGTACAATACAATATATATCCCAATGGTAGATAAACCAGAGACATACCACTTGCGTTGTATGAACACTAAGTTGGAGCTGATATGGTGGCGGGAGACTGATATGTGTATTGTATTATGGTAAACGTGCCATATGAGTTGCTCAGACATATTTACATCTTTATGTCTTTCAGGGAGTATGGCACACCCAAGGAATTCCACTTACAGTGCCGCTGAGGATGACATAATACTCACCAGCATCATCCAGCACTACCAGCTGCTGTTCTCAAGGACAAGCCAGGACCAGCATGAGCAGACTGCCATGTGGAACGATGTGGTCTGCAGGGTGAATGAGGTGGGATGCACAGTCGTATGTGTAAGCAGGTCCACTATCATTGTAGTGACCTGCTCTGCCATGTACTTAGCCGTGCTGCTGCCATGCGAGGTGACCACCTTGCAACGGGGGGTCCATAACATCCCCCCCCACCAGATTGGAGGAGCTGCTCATGAGCCTGGTGGCACCTGCCCGCCCACAAGAGCTACAGACATATACAGTCATGGAGGTGGGTGCTACCCACATACCAGACATAGAGCATGCAGGTAAGATTCCAGGGCATATCAGTAGACCACTGTTGTGTATGCATCTGTACAGGTAGATCATGCATATGTGAGATGTGGAGTCTGTTGCTGTGTAATTCTGATAAGCAGTTATGCATAATCTGTAGTACTGTGGACTTCAGCTGTTGTTTTACTGTAATATTGCACCCACCCTGTAGCAATGCCACAGCTGTGGCCACTGATATCAACTCTATCTCATCTCAATGTAGGTACCTCTGGGATACCAGCAAGGCAGTGGCTGGATGCCAGTGAGTATGGTTTAAGGTTATGCTTGACAATTCACTGTGCATGTCATAGCTAAGGTGTAGGCCATGTACACATCTAACACACCTACCCATAATGCATGCTGTACATGTTCACTGACAGAGCACACACCTCACTAATGGGATTACCAGCCTCAAGCACATGCAATACACAGACCATCTCAGACAACTGTGGCTACACTCCAGTGCACATTGCCCAGGCACAGCTGACATCTGCCTAACATATACAGCTATGTCATACACAGAGCAGTTGAACATGCTACACATAAAGTAACCCCACTCCCTCTGCAAACACATGCTCCAGGGTCCTAAACCTCATCAACACATTACACAGAACATTCTGGAGGGATAGGGCCCTGTCCTGGGGAATTCCCACACTCTGGAACAGACTACCCATTTATGTCAGGCAATGCTACTCATTGGCCTTCTTTACAAAAACACTTGACAACTGGATGGGAAATGGGGAATTCACCCTGGGTAGTACATCTGTGCCACAGCCTGACAGGAGCACAGGGGAATAACATTATTAGGTGGTGCATGACTGGGAACCCCTGTGGCTAGGCTTATGTAGGTCCCAGGACCAATAGACCAGTACTCACCTATGAACCTATGTGTACCACAGGCAACATCAGCCAGGGCTCAATACAGATATGACCTGCATAATGGTGGGACATTGCCAAAGCCATGTGCTGCAATGTGATCTGATATACTAGCACCATGTTGGGGAAGTCCAGGAAGTTGCAGTTATGATGCATGTGCTGCACAATCCACACCTTACTGCAACCCAGGGATGACATCCCTATCTGTACAATGCTGGTGCCACTGTACACCTGCATGTTTGCCCTGCATTGGCAGGGAATATGCCAGTACCCATGGTGTTCCTAGTATTGGTTACTGCAATATGATACACATGTAGGCCATAGATGTCGAGCATTTGCAATGTAGCAGGAGATTGTGAGGGTGTGTCATCCTGAAACACAACAGTGCACTGTAGGGGAAAGACAAACCCAATGAGAATGGCTCTAGCTGCACACAGTCAAGGTCAGGCAGTGTGGCAGACATAACCCTGACTCCATGGCACTAGTGATGGTACTGTATGACCTCCAAGGGTTGGGCATGTGTTTAGCATGCAAACATGCAGGTTTGGGGAACATTTGCAGGCCTGACTGACCAACTACTGGTTCATGATGATGACCCATGCTACTATACCCCTGCCAGGTATAGTGACTGCAGTAGTACACATAGTAGTTATTGCTACACACCATCATGACATGTGTGTGCACACATATGCACTCACAAACAATATGCATCCCAACCAGCATCTGCACAACTGACACATATGGCCTGTAATGTAATTGACTGCCTAGATCATATGTCGCATATCAGGTATGTGTAGTGTTGCCATGCAGCAGTGTTGCATCATGGCATGTCATGGAAGAGAATGCCATGTCAGTAATGGTCTTTACACTCACCATAGGTACAGTACATTGTGTCTGTGCTCAGTCTAATGGTATTCTATCACTCATACATGCACCACTGATAATGACATCTGTGAGTACACATCAGGCATTCACTAAACACATCTGTCCACATATAATCCAGAAACACACAGAGGCTGTGAGCAGCAGAGGAAACATAACTGACACACAGATACACATCCTGTAATGGTGTGTACACCTGTGAGGTATGGTGCACAGTACATGCCAGGGTGCTGAACAGCTGCACAGCAATGCTGTGGACATGGGACCAGTGTGTTCCGGGGGAGGGCCATCACCTAATGACAGAAGCCATGCATCACAGCCATGTATAATGTTGGTAACGGGGATTGACTACAGTTGCACTGCATGCTGTTGAGCACCACATGTCCTGCATGCTGACATGTGTGTAATTACAGGTTTGTGTGTGATACTGTACTTCACCATCACCTGCTATTGTGTGTGTTATGGGGGTGTTGGAGTTGTCTGTAGGTGCTGTCTGGTGGAGTATATGGGTTGCCTTTTATGTTGACTGCATGTGTGTATGTCTGTGTGTGGCCATGTCTGCACACACACATGTGTGTGTGTGTGTGTGTGTGTGTGTGTGTGTGTGTGTGTGTGTGTGTGTGTGTGTGTGTTTGTGTGTATGTACTGTTTAGTGGTGAGGTACAGGTCTTACACTCTGTTCCCTGTTTTCCCCTCACAGGTGGTAAGGTGGGGCTGGGTCCCTCCTGCAGGGAATCTGATGTCACTTATACAGACAGTGACCATGAGGACAGGTGTGTTGAGGCACAGGCAGGATCATCAGAGGCTGCCGCTGGGCCACCAATTGACATTCCACAAGTATCCACCCCATCCACGCACACAGTCACACTGCCTCTACATACCTCATCACCGTTGGCCTTAGCTGAGGGACAGTCTACTGATGGCATTGGCCAGGACAGTGTGGTATCTATGGCACGTGTGTCAAGACACAGCAGCCATAGCCAGATGTCCGGTGGGGAACCACATAGGCAGATGTTCAGGGGTGCTCGTCGGAGCACTGCTGGTCATCATGCCCCTGGCAAACATGCCACATCGATATCAACCACACACATGTTCCAGGCTGTCATGGAGGAACAGGCACGAATGGAACAGTACACCAGACAGGGTCTAAGGGTGCAGAGGGCTCATCACACCTCTGTAACTGACAGCATCCATGACCTAGCAGATTCCATTCATAATTACACAGAGGTCATGGATAGACGGTGGTGTGAGACATTGGATCCCATCCACAATGTCATGTCCATGCATCAAGACAGGGTGGGATGGTTGCGACAGCCATGTGGATGTATGCCAGCAACACCATCAGCTGGTGGTTGCCGTGGATGTCCCACCAGTCAGAGCTGCTGCCGTAGTGGGAGTACCAACCCCAGCACGGTGGGGGTGGTGGTGCTGTCCACAGACTGTCATAGCAGACCATGTGCACGTGGCTCTGGCCAGTCCGAGGAGGGACCTGGATCCAGTAGGTGTCTGTCAACCTCAGGGGACAGTACCCGATCTGGCTTTGTACCTGATACTGCCTGTAGCACCCCTGCCAGGCACAGGTTCCGTGTCCATGGCCGGAGATGGTGAACTGCAAACCCTGCCAGGTACAGTCTGCAGCTGTCTCACAAATCCCTATATAGGGCAGCCACATAGTGGAACTGTGTGCATGTAGACACACACACACATAAACAGCAAACCTAGGGCAACCACATACCTGCACACACAACATCACCATTGTCCCATAACAGTACTCAGCCCCCCACACATACACACACACACACACACACGGACACACACACACACACACACACACACACACACACACACACAGACACACACACAAACACACACACACGTTGTCAATTGTATGGCTCAGCCTAGGCCTGTGGCAAGCCAACAACCCTTGTCTGTTTTTCTAACTGAAAAATTGAAACCACTGTTAACATGTGTTAGAGCAAGAATCAAGGACACGATTGAATTTTTGCAGATAGTCTCCGAGTCTCAATTGGACCCTGAATGGCTTATGTGTACCCTTGATGTATCCTCGCTTTATACCAGCATCCCTCATTGGGCGGGTATTAATGCCTTGGAATACTGGCTAAATAAAACCAATTTATACCCCCCAGGGATGAACACCTTAATGTTGTGTATGGCTGAACACATTCTAACTAAAAATGTTTTTTATTTCCAACAAAACTGCTATTGGCAACTACAGGGTACGGCTATGGGTGCATCCTTTGCACCCATCTATGCTGATCTTTTTATGGGCTACATGGAAGATATGATTTTATATGACCCTTGCACAACATATATCTACCTGAGATTGATATATGGAGAAGATACCTGGACGACTGTTGGCTTATATGGAAAGGAGGTGAGGAACACCTCCAGAATTTATTCAACATTTGAATGGGAACATCTGGGGTATCGAATTCACTGTGGAATATAATAGGAGTGCAATCAGTTATTTGGATGTCAATTTAATTCGACAGGAGGATAACACTCTTAGAACGTCCGTACACAGAAAATTCTCACAATATAATACCCTTCTACATGCTGATAGTTTTCATCCGAAACATATTATTCGAACATACCGAAATCACAGTTTGCGGATGAAAAGGATTTGTTCCTCAGTGGATGATCTTCAGAGTCATCAAATGGATCTAACCAAGAGATTTTTGTCCAGAGGTTATTCCACTCGTACTATTGAGTCAGCAGTCCAATTTAGTAATGCTAAATCCAGGATTCTCTTCTCCAATACAATACTAAAACTCATAATGAGGAATCAGATGTATGTAGATTTGTCACCACTTATGGCAGGAATAGTGCCAATTTAGTAAATATTATTAATACTCACTGGAATATATTGAATTCTCATCCATTGTTGGAAGATTATCTCGGAGAACGATGTTATCTTGCCTATAGGAAAGGCAAAACTTTAGGGAATCTATTTTCACACTATAAAAAAAAACAGGGTCATGGATCACACTCCAACTCAAAGAACACTTACTGGAGATAAACTTTCAGGCATTTATCCATGTGGACATTGCAGTTTTGTAACTATATTTTCAAAACTACTTCTTTCACTAGTAGGAACACTGGACAAATATCGACATACAGTTTTTGGTAACTGCAGTTCAGACTGGATTATTTATCTTGCCACATGTACATGTCATGCATTTTATATTGGCCAAACGTCTAGACAGTTTCGTGTCAGGATCTCTGAACACCTTGGTGACATTAGAAACAGAAGATTAACTAATGCACTATATAGACATGTTATCAAACATCCCACTGCCAAATTTACATTCACCATCATTGATCATATCATAGGGAATCGATCTTTTAAAACAGGTTGGCATGATATCCTAAATACCAAAGAAAAAGGTGGATCATTAAACTTGGGGGCTTTTCCTCCTGGATTAAATGATAAATTATAATTTGTAATTAACCATCACTTGCATTACATATATGTACTTATTTCTTATCAGGTTGCATTGCTTAGGTTTTTGCATTTCAGCTCATTTTAGGATACTGTGGCTGGTATTCAACACCAGAATTCTTATAACCTGACTTTTGTTTCGGTTTATTTTTGGGCATTTACCCTTTATTGTATGCTTTTTATTAAGTTTGTTTATTATCATTGATATACCAGTATACTGTGTCTCTTTGGATTTTTTCATTATAATCTGGAGATATGCATGCAACTCAGGCAAACTTTTTTGTTTACTGAACTATGTATTTTTCAATTACTTCTGCCTTGATTGTATTTTTCAATTACTTTTGCCTTGTTTGCATTTTTGACTTATCAGGAAGTGATGTCATATAGATGCCTTAGAGAACATTATATAAGATGATGACTAAGTGCTTTTTGCTGACTATACTACTGATGAAAGCCTTGCTGCTGAAACCGGTCTAGTTTCAGTTTTATTAAACTACTTTTGGACCTTCCTTGGTGCTGGCCTTTTTCTGATTTTGGGTCAAGCCAACAACACACCCTGTGCATATGATGATACTGTGCCACATCCTGTCATCCATAACATTGATGCAGGGACAGGCTAACATGGTGCTGTTCCATAGGGTGACTGTACAACCGTGTAGCAATGGAATGCTGTATAGCATGTTGTCAGCAGTAGAGTGAAATGCTAATATCTTGGAAGGTGCAGCTGTGTAGCCATGATGCATTATAGCTGTAATTAACAATGTTGTATTGTTCACCATTATCTATTCTTATTGTGTTGTGTTTGTCCATGTGCCACATGGCTGATGGGTGTAGTGGTGTCAGCAGGCCTTCTACAGTGGACACCAGTAAGTGTAGTGGGTGGTACACATGACATGGCTGGGTACAACACACAGAGCCTTTGGTTTGGATGCAGTACAGATACAAGACTGTACACATGGAGGTATGTCCCCATGCAGTTAACACATCTGTTGCCCATGTAATCCCACCAAGATAGGATAGGCACAACCACACATTGCTATATATGCAGTCTGCAATGTGGATGACACTGAACATGCTAACAGTAGGGTGTATGTTCCTTTCCCCACTCTACTGCGATCCTTACCTCAGTAACATGAATATGCCAATGCCAGTGGCATAGCCCTACCCTTAGGAGGGTGTGAGGTGCTCAACTACTGTGAATGGTGTAAACAACAGCTAGCAACCTGATAACATACACTGTACAGTATTACAGGCAGCTATGTGGGGAGATAGATACAACAGTAACTGCAATGATGGCGGATGTGTGCATAACAGCCACACCCAGCATGTTATAGCAACCCCAGTAGTGCTGCACACCTCTACAGTGTGGAAGAGGGCATTAACACATCTATGACCTGTGAAGGACTGTCTGTCCATGGGATGGCACCTGTGGAATGTTCGCATTTGCCAAGCATTTCTGATGGAATCATATTCTGTGAACGGAGGTAGATCTCTTAACATCTTCACACATTCCTACATGTGGGGTGGTGTACAAAAGCCTGCTATGATCTACATAGGCATTGTGCACCTCCTAACCCTCATCTACACCTGTCATGATTATTTCAAGGAGGTATACCAGGTTCAGGTTGTAATCTCTGCCTTTGACAAGTCCAGCATTGGCAGGGTCTTGTGTGTTAAGATTACCAGTGACATTGGCCATGGGTTCATTGTTGATATGTTCCATGTCCCTGCAGACCAGGGTCATCAGGCTACTGGGTGGTAGTTCCCAGCTGACATGGTGGATTTGTGGTCATCCTTGCCAACATTGGTGAATCCATTGTCAGATGTAGGCCTGTTGGATCATGTGAGGGATCCCAGCTACTTACTGCCCCTGCCCATGGGGTTCCCCCAAGCATGACACTTCACTTGACTGTACTGCATGATATGTTGGTAATGCCAGCCTGACATCCTACAGGTAGACTGGAGTACTGTTAACATGTACTGCCCTTGTCATGTAGGGTCCTGGTTATGGGATCTACTAAAGTTGGTAGTGTATTGCAGGCCAGACTTGATTGGCTGTGGTGGGGTATACCTATCCATGCCAGTTGCATGTTGTTTGGGTCTCTCAAACCCATCAATGGTGAATGTGGACATATATGTTGTGTTTATTTTCCCAATTTCATCTAAAGATGTATGTCTATATAAACCTATATAGCTATATATGTGCTTACCTTTGAAAGGAAGACAGTCATTTCTTCAAACAGCCTTTTTTGTGAACCGAAAGGACCAATCCGTCATTTCTAATTGCACCACAGTTTAAAACTCAGCAAATCTAAAAGCAGCTTCGCTGATTCTTGATCTGCAGGTTGGAATACATATCACAATGCAGGGGGGCAAGCCCCCCCGCACCCCCATCTGGGGGGCTGGAACCCCACAACTCCCCTACTGTAATATACTAACGCCGAGTTCGCACTACAGTGGGGAAAGGCAAACTTTCCCCATCCCCACTATAGTGCCATCCACACCCAAATTGCCGAATCTGCAATGAGCGAATGCATAGTGACATTCGCTCATTGCACATTCAATGCATTTATTGCAAGATTGTTTAATGTTGAAAACATATTTTCAGCCTTCCAGCTTTATGTGGAGATATGGATGTATACATATATATAGATGTATGCATATCTATGTATATATGTATATATTGGCATATACATATATATATATATATATATATATATATATATATATATATATATATATATATTTATAGCTGTAACTACATATGTAGATCTGTTATATCCATTTAAATATGAATATATACACACACACACACACACACACACACACACACACACACACACACACACACACATATATCTACATGGTGGAATACATTCCCTGTAGTGTTGAATACCTGGGCTGGATGATATACATGTGAAAACATCATGATTATGCATATCTGCCATGGCTTAGTGGTAAAACACTTTGTGTATGGTGTGCAGGGTTTCAAGCCTTGCAGGAGCTGTTGATTTTGTTGCTGGGCAGAACACGGCCCATTGGATACAGTGTGATTAAGGCACTTTAAAGCAGTTGTAAATGGGTTTGCATGGGTTTGCGCGATGGTAAGCACTCCTACCCCCACTTACGTTTTCATACACTCAGCTAGCTTCTAAATTGTTTAACCTGTGTAGGCAATGCTTAGCTCCATGCAAACCAAGCAAACCTGCTTACAACTGCTTTAAAGTGCCTTAATCACTCTGTATCCAACGGGCCGTTTTCTGCCCAGCAACAAAATAAACAGCTCTTGCAAGGTTCAGACCAAGAACCCTACACAGCCTAGACCAAATGATGTACCACTAAGCCATGACAGATACACAGAAATTCAATGTTTTCAGAAACATATCATCCAGTCCTGTCATGCAACAATGCAGAGAATGTATACCAACACCTAGATGTCTGTGTGTGTAACTATATTAAAATCTAAACAGATACAACATATCTATATATGCATATGTATATGCATATGTATATATATATATATATATATATATATATATATATATATATATATATATATATATATATATATCTATATCTATAAATATATATATATATATATATATATATATATATGGGTCTACTGCTTTTAGTCGAATTTCATTTGGTCGAAAATGATTTCAGGCAGCCCACTTCACTGAAACCTCATTTGACTGAAAGCACATTTGGTTGAATTACATTTGGTCGAAAATGGTATTTAGCCCTTGCCCCACTGCAGCGCGACCCTGGAGTGAGAATATAAAGTTAGGGGGGTGTGGGGGGCACATACATGCATATGCCTAAATCGACACACAATGTGTCTACACCTATATGTCTACATATACACAGCACATTACATATGTGTACGCAGATATATGTCTATGTAAGTATATACGGACATAGTTATATATATATATATATATATATATATATATATATATATATATATATATATATAGGTATATATGGCCATACATCTGTAGGTAGCAATGGCAGATTTACAAACGCACATATGTCCACATGCACCGTTAATGGGGTTGAGAGGCCCCACACACTATATGACTTGCACGAATAGGCATCCCCCCTCAGCCAAACACATGTGCCCTGCAATACACTACCAAGTACAGTCTGCCTCCTAGAGGACATGTAATATGTGGAAGCCGTCAGCATCCTCAGGATACAGATACACAGACACAGATATGCAGATACAGATATACATACACATATATATATATATATATATATATATATATATATATATATATATATATATATATATGTGACTACACATACACATGCAGATATGTGTACAGTAAGATACATATGTAGACGGTGCACACAATATGGAACAGCCACTATGCCTTCAGTTAATACCTGAACAACTGGACACTGTATGGGCCACCCATACAAATGTCAATCATTGCCTGCAACATATACCTATAGAAAGGTCATAGGAAAGACACCACGCACAGGTTTGCAGAAATGGGAATCCTTTAATTGTGTACTATAACAGTTCTATATGCCATGTCATATAGCTGTTCAGATACTGGCAACCATATAAACAGAGTACTGCAACTGTAAAACAGTTACACAGTAGTCTGGAAAGGTTCACAACTGTTGCTGTCCATGCCAAGCCCTTCAAATTGTACAATAGTGAAGACAGACTGGGCCACAGGATACCAACCAATCAACAGTATATACTGCAGGTGTGTAGTTCAGTAGCCTTTATCTACACTCCGTACAAACTCAGTAGGAGGTAAGGACGTTTTTGTGATCAAATGGGTTGTAACTGGTACATAACAAGGCATAACTGACAACAACATGAGCACACCAACAAACAGAACAGTCTGTATGGCAGGAGGCAGTAGGCTTGCATTACCCCAGTTCATGTAAGTAATGTCAATATAGGTGACGTATACGGTACTGTACATCCAGATACCTTGTTACAGCACACCCCTGATACCCCCACATTTTTTAACAGCCTAGGTCATTTATGGTGCTCCCCATCTAGACCCATATACCACTGTTACATACTCTGGCCTCTGGAGTGCATAAGGGCACACATGTATTGTGTAGGTGACACCCACACATATATGACCCCAGCCCACTATATGTGTGGGGGATACAACAGCAGTGGACTAATGGCAACGATGGCAGTGTGATATACTCACAGCCCACTACAGAACAACCCCCAACAGCATGACATATGTGCAAAGCTTGGTATGTAGATGGAGGACAGAGGCTGGCACACAGGCACATATGTGGAACAATGTTGCCATACACTAAGCAATGTGCTGTTGTTACAGGATAGTCTGCAACATACCATTAGTCAGGGAATTGAGGTTAGAAACAGAAATGGATGTAGCCATGTACTGACAGCACACAACACACACACTGCCAGTGTAATATCTGACACAGGACCTGTGTGGTGGACGGACAACATGACATGCATACCTCTGTCCAGCAAGAGGATAGACCCACAGTAGTGAGCTATGCAGACAGACTGCATTCCAAGGTAGACTAGTATGTACACAAACACACCCTGTAACACCAGTAGTATACAAAGCATAACACAACTCTACTCACAGTCTGTCTGTAGTTCCTGATCCTCCTACAAATATGTGGCTGCTCTGAGTGTGCAGGTTCTCCTGTAAGAGGTATTGCTACCTGCTGTCTGTAACACTGATGACCACACACAGGAAGGATGTCCATCACACAAGAAATGTAAAGGGACCAAACCCACATGCTGTAGCGATTTATAGTGGGTGATTGCCATGACAGTGGTAATTGGAATTAGTACACATGTGTAATTATATATATATATATATATATATATATATATATATATATATATATATATATGGCTATCTGCATAATTATATTTACATATATTTCCACCATATGTCCTGGACATGGGGTGTAGCCCTACCCCAGCCCATATAGACCCAAAGACGTAGTGTAAGGGGATGTCAGGTATGTATAGCAGGTATATTACTAGACTATTGCTACTGTCATTGGGATTGTCTTCATAGACATGGTGTGTGTGGAAGGTGACATCTGCTTATAACATGTGTGTCATTGACTACTGACAGACATCCTAAGGAAATCATTGTAAAGTACCTCCGCTAGCATGTCATGTAATGTCCCTGTGGAGTGCAGCAGCGATATTGGCCAATATATGTGGAACTTTGGACACACCCTGTACAGTTCAGAGGTATACACATAATCCCTTAGTGCACAACATGTGTACCAGGCTTGACAATATGGACATAGACAGCCATGTAGATGGGTATAACACATAGCGACTTGTATACATTTGCCACCATAGGTTTTGGATTCACACACTCCTGTCTGGTCTGACACATAATGACTGCTGGTAGAGGGATGCCATGGACACATACTACCCACTAGATATTGACATACATCTGTGCAGCATCCCACTACACTGTCTGACATACATGACTTTTAAGGGAGGCCCGGCAGCAGTACATCTGGCAACTATCTGCACATGACATCTCACTGGGTAAATACACTAAGCTGCTAGACATGTAACAATGCACTGTGCAGGCTACAGGCAGACTGGCTCAACACTGACCTACATCTCGTATGGGGGAATGCACATGTACCTGCATAAATAGCAGGCTCAACAGCCATGTCACAGTACAGGATAAGATACACCTGTGTGAAAGTGCATAACCACAACCAATGTGAACACAGTCACATATGGTAAGCTAGCATAATATTACAGTATATGGGCTATCTGTTCTACACCATCCTCATATGTGCCACTCACAGAATGACCCTACATATACTGGGCTGTTACACAGTTTGGTCTGATGGCTGTCTGTGGTATGGGACGTGCATCTATCTGGCCCTACAAACATGTATGGGTAAACAGTACCATACAGTGGGGCAGCATGTTACATCAGATAGAAAGGGAGCTAGAACAATGACATCTACCATAGTCTGTACACAGGCTAAAGTACATATTAACAAAACACACACTGCCAACATTCACCATCACTACACAGACCTCAATACTGTACAAACATCCACATAATGTCCAGGTTATGTCATGAAATATAACCCCTACTGTACATGACATGTGTAGCAATCTGATATATCACTGGCTTGTTATCAGATATGATGACACTATTCATGGTGTGCAGCACATATGCACCACTTCATGCACGACATATATACAAAGGTTGACAGAGGTGTGGCTGACAACACATACACAGGGCCAGTTTAGACATGTTGCTGTGATAACCTCATAAATTTACCATTGTAATGGGGTCTGTTGCAACATATGTCCTATGAGGGATATGAAGTCAGTAACTGTCATGGCCTTCACCATCTACAGACTGCAATCCTCACACTACCTTCTGCATTCCACAGATAGATGCACCGTGGCTAACATATGAAAACAAAGGCACAATATTGCACAGTCTGCAGATGACCCTGCAGATGAGGATTCCTCATATACATGGAACTGACATGGCAGGTATTTCGACAAGTATGACAGGCATATCCAGACAAACACTGTTAAACCAACAGTACTCCAAATGCAGTATAGCAGCACTTACAGTCTGTAGTCAGGTCAGGCGCATCCCTCTCCTGTTTGTTGCCCTCTTTCCACAGTGTATGTTGTTAGAGGTAAATCCCCAATCTATCTGAGATGCTGTTTGCCAAACAACAGATCTAGTTCCTGCTCACAGTGACTGAAAAGGGACAACACCACCATGATGTTCCATGAGTGTGTTTCCATGCAATTGGCTATGGGAATGTTACCACAGCTGTTCCACATGCAATCATCTAGGGGAGGGCTGCAATTCATGCAAAGGCCATCAGCTGATCATGAGAAACACTTAAAATACACATGCTGCTGCCTAAGCAAAGCAGGTGTGAGTCTCCACATCCACCAGAGAGGGAGTGGTGGAGGCAGACAGAGGGAGGGGTGGGAGAGTAAAACTGAAGCATGTTTGGGTCACACACCTACCAGCACAAGGTATCAAACCCCCAACAACTATGTAGTGTTATCAAAGTTTGATGCAGTTATTGGATGTGCCACATGCATTACCTGCTGTGGAGCACTCAGAACATATCTGTGATGGTGAGTGACATCTGCAACAGGGATACGGTAGATATACGATAGGTAACATACACATGCCTGTCTGCATGAAAAGGTGCCAGTGTCAACACAGGCACACTCACACAGGGACACACACACATTGACACACTTGGCAGGGCCAGTAGTGCAACTCATCACTAGTGGGATTGCCACAACACACCAATGTGCAGGTATCACATGCACCACATGGGTCATATGGAAGACGTGTGGGCAAAGAGTAGGATGAGGTGTCAGACATCAGACAGCATGCTTCAGTATGCCCCTGGGGGTTGTAGTGGGTGTGAATGTGGACATACGCACCATACAACACACACACGAACACACAGGGTGCCAGTTTTGACATGCATGGGTGCATGCCTGCATAGGTGTGTGGTGGTCAACTGTGCCAGCAGGCTGTACAAGGGTAGGCGATGGGTATACCTTGGCATCAGGCCACATGACAATGGTCTGTATTGTGGCTCAGGCCTGTAGTTTCTGCATTTGTCCACACAGGTGGGTATTGCATCCCCCATCCAGTCTCCTGGGGGACTATTGTGTGTGGCCAATGCTGTGCATCACTTGCCATGTATGTGTTCCTTAGTCCATGACATGGATGGTGTCTGGGATGTGCACACCTCCCACATGCATGTACAGTGACATGTGGAACTGTACCTGGGGTGTCTGGCCCATGTTGTAAACACAGATTATCATCAGATGTGCCAGTCTTGCCCACCTGTGGCAGGAACTGGTAATGGGCAGCAGGTTTACCCTGCACCTACATTGATAGCATGCTAACACCATTCCCTGATGTCAGTGTCATCTGTCCATACAGGGCATGTTGTCAGGCATGGTATGTCCATTGTGAGTCACGTGTGAAGGCACCACAGGTGGTGCAGTTGTCCATTGGGGAACATGGTGGAGGTACACTGTCTGCATGTACGTGCATACTGGACAGATGGGCATGGTGACATGCCCTCTGTAGCCCACTGCTATCACTGCATAGTTACAATCAGTGGCCAATATGCAGTGTACTACTCACATATTGGCTGCTGCCTAGGCCTGTGTGTTCGTATGACACATGGGTTGAGTGTGTGCTCTGGGTAATAGTGGGGTTACTAACTGTGATTGGCTGGCCTTGATGTCACATGTATGAGTATGGCTTTGCACCGCAGCCTGTCAGCTGATTTACATCTGTTATCCCTGCATGGTTGACATTGTGATATATAGGGTCTATATTATAAACCCAAACGCTTACCTTATTGAATCCCTAAACGTCGACCCCTCCTCACCGAACCGCATAAACAACAAATGCCCTAAACCGCGAAATTCAAAACATCGAACTATCATACTTGTCCCACCCCACCACCCGCTACATACTACCTACACAAACAAACTAAATAAACCACATATATACACTAACCAAAACCCTACTTCTAGCCCTAAACTAAACCCTACACTAAATTTTACATACACCACCATGTATGGACTTAACTTAACCCGCACCCTAATCCTAAGGTCAGTAACTATCGCACACTTACCTTAAAAAGCTAAACCCAAACAAACTAAATAATCCACACACATACACTTAACAAACCCCTACACTAACTCTAACATACATTATCATCTATGCACTTACCTTAACCTGCACCGTAACCCTAAGGTCTGTAAGTATTGCACACTTATCATACCTTGCTATACTGCAGAAGGCCAACCATGATGATCCCACGTTTCTGGTTTCACTCTTCTAAACGTTCAATGTTTTTGCATTTTGATAAGGACGGGTCGACGTTCAGGGATTCAGTAAGGTAAGCATTCGGGTTTGTAAAATAGACTCGATATATAGTAGGGCCAACATAAAAGAAATAAGCAAAATCCCCTCCACATTGCCCACTCACAACCACCTCTACACAGGATACGTGTTACAAACACACACACCTGTCATGTCTGGGAGTATAACCCCAACATAACTAGGGTATAGCACTACAGCACTACACAGTTGTAGTATGCACCATGGACATTATGGGAGCACTTATTCCCCAAAGGTGTATTTCACAATGAATGACATCAGCAGGATTACCAAATTAGAGCATTTCAACTGTACTGTGAATGACTAGCCTAAAATGCATTGCTCCCTACACAGACAGTGAGACACAAACAAAGCATCCACAACTGACATGTGTAGGTAGAAAACCCCTGACTGAAGCCTGTATTACACTACAGCATGGAGCTGTGATAAGATACACTACAGGGATTACGAGAGCAATGCTTCCCCAAAGGTATATTTCACAATGAATGACATCAGCAGGATTACCAAACTAGGGCATTTCAACTGTACTGTGAGTGACTAACCTAAAATGCATTGCTCCCTACACAGACAGTGAGACACACACAAAACATCCACCAATGACATGTGTGGGTATAGAATCCCTAGCCGAGATCTAGATCACACTACAGCATGGAGTGGTTATAGGACACGCCACCAGGATTACTAGAGAAAGCCTTCCCCAAAGGTGTATTTCACAATGAATGACATCAGCAGGATTACCAAACTAGAGCATTTCAACTGTACTGTGAGTGACTAACCTAAAATGCATTGCTCCCTGCATAGGCAGTGAGACACACACAAAGCATCCACAACTGACATGTGTGGGCATAGAACCACTGACAAAGGCCTACACCACACTACAGCAGTTATATGTCACACCACAGGAATTATTAAAGAACTTGCTCCCCAAAGTTGTATTTCACAATGAATGACATCAGCAGGATTGCCAATGTAGGGCATTTGAAATGTATTGCAAGTGAGTAGCCTATAATGCATTGCTCCATACACAGACATTGAAACACACACAAAACATCCAGAACTGCCATGGGTGGCGATGGAACCCTACCACAGCTCAAAATCACACTACAGCAGTATGCAGTTACAGGATGCACTACAGAGATTACTGAGCTGTAACCTTCCCAGAAGTGTATTTCTAGGTGGGTGACATCAGCAACCTTGCCAAAGTTGAGTATATGAATTTTAAGGAGTGTAAGTACCCTAAAAAGCATTGTTCTCTACTCAGTCAGATTTACACACATAGTTGCCAAGTCTGGGGTTGGAACAGCTACCTAGCTACATTATCACACTACAGCAGTACACAGTTATAGGATGCGCTGCAGAACTTACTGGGCTGCACCCTTCCCAGAGGTGTATGTCTAGGTGAGTGACATCAGCAGCCTTGCCAAAGTTGAGTATATGAATTGTACGGAGTGTGAGTAGTCTAAAAAGCATTGCTGTAGTTGAGTATATGAATTGTATGGAGTGTGAGTAGTCTAAAAAGCATTGCTGTCTATTCAGTCAGGCACACACAGATTCCCACACAAACACACAGTTTCTAAGTCTGGGGTTAGAACACCTACCTTACTACTTTTTCATACTACAGCAATTTGCAGTTACAGGACACGCTAGGGAGATTACTGGGGTCTGATTTTCCCAGAGATGTATTTCTAGGTGAGTGACATCAGCAGCCTTGCCAAAGTTGAGTATATTATTTTTATGGAGTGTGAGTAGCCTAAAAAGCATTGCTCTCTACTCAGTCAGACACACTCCCACAGTTGCCAAGTCTGAGGTTAGAACACCTATCTAACTACTTTATCATACTATAGCAGCACACAGTTACAGGATGCGCTACAGAGATTATTGGGCTATAATTTTCCCAGAGGTGTATTTCTAGGTGAGTGACATCAGCAGCCTTGCCAAAGAAGAGTATATGAATTGTATGGAGTGTGAGTTGCCTAAAAAGCATTTCTTTCTACACAGTCAGACACACACACACACACACACACACACACACACACACACACACACACACACACACACACACACACACACACACAATTGCCAAGTCTGGGGTTACTTTTATTGCCTAACTAGTTTATCACTACAGCAGTACGCAGTTATGGGATGCACCATGGAGATTACTGAGCTACAGCTCTCCCAAAGGTGTATTTCACATTGGATGACCTCAGCAGGCTTGTCATGATACTGCTATGCGGAGGGCGGTGTGTGCATGGGCCATAACCCATTCATGTAGGGGTTGACATGCCACATGCGGGCACACATTGGGTCATATGTCACAGGTGCATGTATACAGCTACTAAATGACTACTTCCTTGTACAGTCATGTTGCACAGCTGGCACGTGTACCACATAGTCTTTCATGCTGACAGATACTGGTGGCAAGTATCTGCAGTGAGTGACATCTGCACCTCATGTGTTTGGGGCCCTTTGGCTGTGTGCTGGGTGGGACAGGCCCGGATGACTCCTTGTCACGGTCACCCTCTTCCACACATCTATGTCCGTCTACCTTTGGCTTATTATAGTGTGTTATCCTTACATATATGTCTGTATTCCTATCCACTTTGTGTGCAAGGCAGGAGTGGTGCATACTGACATGTGTCTGCACTAAGAACTGTGACTGCCAGATATGTCTTTTCCATTGGTGTTTGTAGACATGGCCTTCATGTGTTTAAGTGTGTGAGCATGCCCAGAATGACCTTTCAGTATGTTGACTGACATAGCCTTCATTCATCTAAGTGTGTGAGCATGCCCAGTATGGCCATCTGTATTGTGTGTGTGGATCAAGTCCAGGTAGTTTGTACTGCGGTGCTGAACTTTATGTTTTACACTGACAGGTAGCATGCTATGTCTGCAGCCTATCCATCGGTCATTTGCCATTGACTGTTTCTACATTTCTACACAGGTTTGGGGAGGCCACACCTGACTGTTACAATATTTCTATGTATGATGGGGGGCACACCTGCTTATGTCTACATTTCTACACAGGATTGGGGGTGCACACCTAACTGTTACTATATATCTATGTAGGATGGGGAGAGGGCACACCTGACTATTTCTACATTTCTACACAGGATTGGGGGGGCACACCTGACTGTTACTATATTTCTATGTAGGATGGGGGGAGGGCACACCTGACTATTTCTACATTTCTACACAGGAGTGTGGGGGCACATCTGACTGCTCCTATAAGTGTACGTAGGATGGAGGGGCACACCTGACACTTTTACACATTTGCTAGGACTGTACTGGTATGTCAGGTACTCCTTTTTAGTCTGTAGTCTTACCTATCGTGCTGGCTAGAGGCATACCAGTGTACTACAGATCTTAGCTTTAATTACCTACATAGTAGTTTCTGACTTCCTATCCTTCACAACTTACATCCAACTGCCTGGCCTGCTGTATGGAGGAGGGGTTACCCATAGGGCTCATTCAGAGGCCATAGTACAGCATTTGTTTGTGTTTGTCTACACCTATCCTGCTGGCTGTAACTGTTGTTGGGTATGTGACCCCCCCCAACTGGCATGTGCGAGTCACTTACCTTGTGGGTGTCCCAGTATTGAGGGTGGTGCTGCAGGGCTGCCTATGTTGGATGCACATAATGCACTCCCTATACATGGTTGAGCACAGGTAGTGTCATGTTTGGCATCCCTTTTACTGTATGTGGTAGGCAGAGAGAGGTATCATTCCCTGAGTCCCTACTGTGTCAGTGCATGTGCTATGTGTTGCCTCTTTGCCAAGGCCAGGGCATACTGGGCACACCTCCTTTTGCCTACTAGGGCAGGCTCAGGTTGTTCCTCCTCTGAGCCATTCTGTGCTTGTGCAAGCCTTATTAATGGTGGGGGGTTGTGTGGCTCTGCCCCATGCTGTTCCTGCTGCAGCTGTTTCCACAGGATCATAATGTGTAGCATGGCACATACAAGGACAATTTGGGTACATGTAGTTGGTGAGTACTGCAAGGCTTCACCAGATGTGTCCAGGCACTGGAACTGTGACTTGAGCATCCCAAACACGCACTCTATTATGATTCATGTTCGTGCATGTGCCTCATTATGGAGTTCTTGTTCTGGTGTGTGTGCATTTCTGATGGGTGTCATCAGCCATGGCTCCAGTGCATATCCAGCATCCCACACTCGGTGACCATGTGGGATGTCCCCAGTGGCGACTGTCTGGTACAGCTGTGTCAAATGCCAGATGTGGGAATCATGGTACCTTCCAGGGCAGCCAGCACACACATTATTATGCCCTGGGCATCGCACATGACCTGGCAGTTGATGGAGGGGAAACCCTTGCGGTTGATGTAGACCCTATTCGCTCACCAGGTGGTGCTTTGATGTATATGTGCGTGCAGTCTATTGCACCCACTACCTCAGGGTATTCTGGTATTTGTGGAAGAGATGCATATTGCTGGCCAACGCCTCACAGGTGATGGGGAAATATACGGGCTAACTGACATGTGCTGACATGGCATCCAGGAACTGGTGGAGTACCCTGGATGCTGATGCCTGTGAAATCCCCATCATATCCCCAGTTGGTCTTTGGAAGGTACCTGTAGCTAGTACTCTTAGGCCTACACATACCTTTGTATCCACTGGGATGGGTTCCCCTCAGTTAGTTCTGTGCGTGAGGCATGGCCGGCACAGCTCAACAATTTTCTGTAGGAGGTCCCTGTCCACCCTATAGCACTCCACTATCTCTAGCTCATGTAGCCCTTGGTAGGTTACCCTGGGTCTGTACACTCTTCTCTGTCTCCTCACTGTGGGTTGCTCAGCAGCATTCACATTCTCACCACACTCAGCCTCTTGCACATGCTGGTTTATGATAGCAAAAGCAGCCCCTAATATTTTTTCTGTTGCTTTTGTTTTGTAAAATTTCCCCGTTCGTATACACCGTTGGTGCAGAGTGTTTGGGAAAAACAAGGAGGAAAGGTGTTTGCATAGTTTATAGAGGTGTGCTGGGCTGGGCTGGTCTGCTACCTGTGTAATTGGCTGATTCTGATACATTTCACCTGTCAGCTAAGCTAGTTCTCCTTGATTACCTTCCTACTGTTGTTTTCCCTTCCTATTGCCTTACTGTTTAAGCCTGGGTGCGTGCAGTGCAAACACAGTGCTCAGCTGTGAATGGAGCTGCTATTTCCTGTTTTTTTTTGTTTTGTTTTTTACACCTGGTGCACGCAGCACAAACACCCGTACGTGCTGTAAGCACATTTTACAGGATTTTGGCTTGTTCCACCTGTGTACACCATGATTTTCTTGGTGTAAGATAGGACAGCCCTAGACACACACCCTGCCTTAGCTTATGGCAAACACGAGTCACAGTGCTCCAATTAGCTTACAGCATGCCTGATGCACCCCCTTCTGATGTCAGCTTTGTCTAGGGCCTGCACTCATGGTTTTCCTAGTCCTACACTCTTGGGTGCAGGCTTGCACTGACAGGGAATCTGGGATTCTCTATCCTTCCCCTCATTTGCATAGGATTGCCTGCTAATGCATAGTTACATGTCCCACACTGAGCCTCCCCCCTTAGCAACCATTACTCACTGGCCAGGTTGTCTTTTGCCTACCATTGACTTGCATGGCAGAATACTGCTTTTAGTTAGAATGCTTATTTTAGGTTTATTTTATTATTTTCCCCCCAATTCCATTTGCTCGCCACTGCCCTGTGCTTAAACAGCTGAGATCGGCGAAAAAAAAAAGTTTTTTTTTTTTTTTTTTTAAACAGTTTGCAGTGCCAATGGCCTTATACTTGGCCATTGGCATGCTTCCTCAATGATATCCAGCCTTTATCTGGAGCTGTCATAGCTCCATTTTTTAGTTTGCAGAACTGTATTTGGTTACTAACCGAGTACATTTCTGTAGACTGCACTCGTCCTGCACGGACAGCTGCCAGTTTCCTGAATCACATATTACCCTCATTTGCATGGTTTTCACCTGCAAATGAGGGTAATTTGCATGCAGGAGCTTTGTCCGTGCAGGATTAGTCTAAGAGCTCACGTCCACGTCCCAGGAGCTTGTTCCTGGATCACACATTGGCCATATTGCCGAAAATAGCTCTTAGACTATTCCTGCATGCAATAAAGGGCTTCATAAATCCGGGGGATTGACTTTGCACCAACAGATGCATGTCCTTTCTTCTAACACTCCAAGCTGCTTCATATGCAGGTAGAGTAAGCTGAAATAACATAAATCTAAATGTATAAGACACACGCGGATCTATGTCAGTTGATTGAGTTTTCAGAAACTCGAAATTCATATCAGCGAGATGATATGATTGAATTTCTGAAAACTCAAACATTTAAAAAAAACTTAAAAATCTATCATTTGTTTATGGTTTTGCAGGGTGGCAAGCCCCCCTGCACCCCCACATCACCTGCTAATTATCTATACTAACTCTGCGATTGCATACATTGAGGAAAATGGTAAATTTCCCCGATCCTCGCTGTACCGCAATCTCCATTCAAAAGCTTCAGGTTTTCAGACATTTGATCATATCGTCTCTCCAATATGAATTTCAAGTTTCTAAAAACTCAATTAGCTGATAAGGATCTGACACATGTTTATTTTTTCAAAGTTTAATGCTATTCACTATGAAAAAAACAATGATAAAAATGGGAATCAAAATCTAAGGCATCCATAAAAAGTACTGAATATTATAAAGGAGATAAAAGAAACACAGGTGGGATATTTAGAAAAAGGAATGAACAAATGAATGTGAGGGTAGAAAACATGCAGAATAATGTACAGGGGGAAGAGGAGTGAAACTTAAGGGAAGGCATGAATTCAGCTACTTATGTAATGTTACAATGAATGATAATTGTTAAAAAAGAAAACATACATATATTTATAATGCAGAATACTAATAAAAATGGTTACAGTGGTTTGTTTTCTTTTCTGTAAATGTATGTGTATCAGTTTCACTGTTAAAAATGCATACATTTAATACAGGTTTTAAAAAACAAACATGCTAATTTTTCACATATGGAATGCAAGAGACTGCTACTGCCCTACTCCAAGCACAGCTACAGCATCACTATATATTTCTCCTAGACTTTAATCCGTTACTTTATCTGTTTTATTTATTTTAACTCTTTGTGGTGTCCCACAGTTGACCACCAGCTGCATCCAGGTCCTCTCCTTGTCTGATGGATTTACTGGACCCTCTTAGCCTCTGCTGAGCTGCACTAGACCTATGTTTAGAATTGCTGAGGGGATTAAGGAGTCTGGGGTAATATCATACTGCTGCCAGGAAGTGTTTTTCCTAATTCTAGCCATTGTGCACTCTTGGTGCTTCTCTGGAGCCATACCTCCTTGTGAATCTCAGCTGGAATTGTGTCTTCTACATCATACCCTGTGTAAGTCTGAGACCTATGCAATGGTACATCTAAAACTTTATCTACCCCCCTCCCCCAAGAAGGCTTGGTAAGTCTTCCTGCTTTTATCATGAAGCATCAGAGACACTAATTGAATGTTGATGTACCTAGGCCATAGTCAGTGTTTTATCTCTGTAAACCACCATGGACTGAGACATTACTTTATCAGAACCTCTGCAAACCTTAATATTCCAGTGAGACTTCATCTTTTTCTGTTTCCCATTTCGCCAAGCTGTCAGTATATATTAAAATGCCGTGTAGTCCAGTGTTCCATTCACGCAGTCTTAAACATTCAAAGCTGCCAATATATGTTAAAAGCCCTAGTAGTCAACAGTTTCTATCACCAGCCCTTTACACTCACTGTTTCATAGCTTTGGCAATTTTATGGGCTCTGCCCCTTCTGTTATTCCTTATGATGTAAACTATCAGAACAAGTAGCTACAATACTTGTTTCCTATATGTAAGGTATCCACTATAAAATAATCCACAGTACGATATTGGGTATTTTCACCTGCCCAGAGGTAACATATTTCCTCTCAAACACGATCAGCTCTTACTACAAAATGAAAATGGCAATCTAAATGAGTTTATGCGCAGCTAAGTTGCACTTTATAGCTGTGGTTTCTACATCTTGAAATATGCTAGTGGGCCTATTGAAATAATTTCCTAATGCAAATCTCTAGACACTGCAATTAGGAAACTGTGGTCGATTTTCCTTAGTATAACTCACACATCTTGGCAAAGTGCCATTGTTACATTAATATATCTCTTCTACATTTATTTAGCTCTCAAGCAGCTGTCCAAATCCCACAAGAATGAGGATATTATGGCAGTAAGCCAAACACTCTGGTCTCTGAATTGTCATTTTTTATTGTAACAGTGGCAAGATACAACAAGGAATTTTTGGTTTTATATTCATTCTGGTCGATATACTTTGTTTCCTAAAAGTAATTCATGTGTTGAACACATGGTCATGAATGTAAACCTGAAAGTTAATCAGATGAAAGTAAGTACTGAAGCTGTTTTTCTTTTGTTACCGAGGCTATCGGTATTACCATCTGTTGGCAGTACCTTCTGAATGCAACAAGTTAATAACATCACTGTCACTGTTATCACAGAAACTGATTTTATCACTGATATACATTTATGTCAAAATATACATTTTACTTTTGTTTTACAGCTGCTGTTTTCTAAGTTACAAGTAGCTCACTTCTTTCTCGACTGACTCATCAAAGCATTAATTAAATAAAATAGCCAAAATGTTGGAATAAATATGCAAAATACCTCCACCAAATATAAGGGCACTTGAGAGTAGCTGCGGTCGAAAATAAGTATTTATATATATGTTCCAAAAAGAAATCAGCTTTTATTGTAGCTTTAGACTGCTTTGTCTTTCTCAAGGTCACTAAGAAAATAACACCATCTTCCTTTTCAATTATCACTTAAGTCTGAAAAGCAGACTTTTTTCAAATTAAAGCTTTATTCACTTTTAACCTTGTAATAACAATCTCACAAAGTTGAACATTGCATAACATATCAAAGAAAAAAAAACAATAACTATAAACAGTTCTTCAAAACAATTAAGAATTCCACAATATACGTATCTGATAATTAACAACTGAGAATTAACTGTAAGGTTGGGTAACTAATATTAGTATTCACTTAATATTTGTCCTAAAAAGATAAAAATATTTCCACCAGATTGATGCAGTCCCAGAAAATGTTGGAGATTTCCCATCGGGAGGAGTTTCAATTTTAATACGGGTTTCCAATGCTGAAATAAGCCTAGCACATTCTTTCAGCCATGCTACAAGGTCTATCCATCTCAGTTTTCCATTTAGACATAATATAGAGCCTCACAGCAATACCTAATTTAAAGCGTCAATAATGGACATGGATGTGGTAGACATGCAAGGGAGAAAAAAAAAGTCCATTTGACAAGTAGGAGAGTGACCTAGCCAGGTAGACAGCAAACAAATTAATTTCTGTCATAACTGGTGAACTAGTTCACAATACCAGCATTTGTGGAAGAGGGAACCCTTTGCATTATTGCAGCCACTAAAACATATCTTTGTATGAGCCCTTTCTGTATTCTGTAATCAAGAGTCTAATACCCTAAAATGAAGAAGTAGATTTGTTTCTTGTAAAAAAAGGAAACTTTTAAGGAAATGCATAAGTTCCATGTGCCCCCTTTTGTATTTCAATGACAAATTTTGCACATTACTGGTCAGGAAAAAATGAAACCTCTCTTGTGATTCCTTTGCAGCTGGAAGCAGCAGAAAATTATAGATGACAGACACTTTGGGTATATCCTTTGCAAATTTGGAAAACAACATATTATAAGCTTTAGACCAAAAGGGAAAGAGGGGAAAGTAAATATAATGTTATACTGTGAGGAAAGACTCATCCCAATGTCCATGATTAAGATATTTCCAGTGTGAACCCTTATTAAATTTCCATTTCTCTTTGAGATTACAAAAGGAAGAGAATACACTGGATCCCTTGACATATTGAACAAGATCATATATAGCTAATGAATCCCTATTTGATTCCATTGCTTATCGAATATAGGGCTACACTTTTTTGTCTAGGTTGTAGTATTCCATAGAGGTGTACCACTAACTTCCAAATTTCCTCTGGTGGAATAACCCTATATATATACACGTTTTAATGCTTTTAATGTTTCTGATAAGCAGAAATTATTGTTGGATGATACAGAGTTGAATACTTTCTCCCATGGCAGTCCTTTATTGAGTCTATGGCAAGTGCTAACACTGTCGCCTCACAGCAAGACATTGTCCCGTTCGATTCTCACTCAGCTAGAGCGTCTTCTGTGTGGAGGCATGCTTGAATGGGCATGCCTTCATTGAAGGTTGTGAGTCAGGGCTGGTAACTCGGCACGTAAAAAGCCACTACCAAACATTAGCGGACCGGAGTTCCACTGTGGTGACCCCTAACCAGGATAAGCTGAAAGACACAACAACAATGGCAAGTGTAACATATTGTGAAAAACATTATTTTCCCTGAACCCTGGTGCTGTTAGTGACAACAGAACTCTCCACTGGGAGCCTTGGTTCTGCTGGGACTAAGACTTCAGTAATTTAGCTGTCATTGTTTTTCCCCTGAGGCTTCTAGTTGTAATGCTCTAGCAACTAAACTTATCACTTGAATCCCTGAGACTGCTAGTAGCAAAACAGTAGTAGCCTTAACTCTACATCCTGATTCCTGATGCTGCCAGTGGTAGCGCTGCAGTAAATAAACTTTCTTGATCTTTGATGCTGCTGATGATAGTAACTAAGCTTTCCAGCTGCTGAAGGAATCTCTGCAGTAATTAATATTCTGACTCCTGATGCTTCAGTGACAAGGTAACAAAGCTTTCTTCCTTCCTCCACAGTCTTAATACTGATAGCACTGCACTAACTGTTCTCTGGAATTCCTGCTGTGTTACTGGAAACACTATTGTACTTTGTTGCTTCTCCCTGAATCTTAGCATTAGTACTGATAGTAGTGTAGTAACAAAACTGTGTTATCTCTGATGCTACCGGTGCTACCCCAATACTAAATTAACTCCACAGCTCCTATGTAAATTGGTAGCAACATTGCACCAAGTTACATTTCCTTTTAGGACAACTGTTGCTGGTGATGGAATAATGTAGTAAAGTAACTTCCTCCCATAATGCTTTTGGTGGCTAACATGCTATAAACCCCACCTCAAAACCTAGTGTCACTAGAAGTAACTCGAACTCAATTCATCTACAGGATTCTTAACATCACTGATAACACTCCTGCAGTAAATCATTGATACTTTCACTGGTAGTAACCAAACTGTTCTTCATATAGATATAGTTAGCGATGGTGAAGTAGAAATGAAAACTTCCAGATGCTCGGCTTCCAGTGATGATTTGTATTTAAAGATAAACAACAACAACAACAATAAAACATTAATTAAGATACTCTGACTTGCAGTGCCAATCTTATATATTTTCTGAACTACATATACAATTAGTAATGTGTGTGTGTGTGTGTGTGTGTGTGTGTGTGTGTGTGTGTGTGTGTGTGTGTGTGTGTGTGTGTATATATATATATATATATATATATATATATATATATATATATATATATATATATCAGGTTCCTATCAGCAGACCGAAGATGCATGTGTTCGAATGTGTCTTGGTCGAACTGACAAAACGGCAAAATATCACAGCGGCATGTAAGCGAATTCTTTCCCTGGGAAAGAATTTGCTTGGCCACTTTGGTACTTTGCCATTTTCAGCACTGTAGTGCGGTCTCGGAGTTGGTATATTTAAGTAGGGGGGTGTGGGGGGTGAAGCCCCCACTTAATCTCATGTTTTAATGTGCTTTCTTTTTTTTTTTTTTGTTGGAAGAGCAATTTTTCCCTTGGAATAAAATCGCTGTTCTGAGAGTTCGGTTTTGTAAGCTTTCACTAACATGGGGTCGATTAATCACCGTTCGCTTACCTAAGCATTTGGTGATCTAATATAGACCCTATAGACACACACCACACACACACAAACATATACAGCCATCCATCTACAACCCCTTTTTCCTTTTTCCTATTTTTTTTTGCACATGGATCAGTGTGTCACTTCAACAGTGACAATCATCAAGAGCAAGGGTTCAAACAACTGGGTGGCTAGCCCTGCCATGGTTGTTCTTTCACACCACAAACTTGCATGCACACTCACTCCTATGGCCAATCTGGAAGATCTAGACCATGTACTGCATATCTTTGGAATGTAAGAGGAAACTGGAGCATCCAGAAGAAAACCATGGAAACACATAAAGGATATGCAAACTGTGCACAGACAGCACCCGAACTATATCTTAATATATACATATTAATTTGTCAAAAACTAATTCCAGTGACTGGACATTCGTCAGACGTTGACTTCAGCAAATGTTTTTCTAAGGTAAGGGAGTTAGTTGGCCAGCATTAGGAAATTTGCCCTTTTTCCCACTGTAGTGCGATCTCAGAGGTACTATATATAAGTATGGCGTGTAGGGGGTGGGCGGTATAGCACTCACCTTGGTGGGTTTGATATAATGTAGTTTATGTTGCGGTCGGTGTGGGGGACAAGTAACAAGCTGAGCATGTTAAACTACTATACTGTAACATTGAAACTTTTTGTATTTTGACACTGCTTAAGATCGCCTGCTCTCTATTTACCTAGTTATTATTATAATCCATACTACTAAACAAAGAAAGTGAAAATAACATTTCAGGCATTGCCTTAGGCCTTACATATGCACACAGTGTGCTGTTATTACTGCCACATAACCTGTAGCTTCTCTGTTTACATGTGTGTACATTTGTTCTGTTTCTCTTTATATTTCACTGAACTATCTCAGGTTGCTTTTGATGAGCTAAGCATATCAATAAACTGAGAGCACATGTGCAGTGCTGTTTGCAGTTAAATGTTTTCCTGAGATATTTTATGTATATCTTAGTGAAAACTACATAATTAAAGCAGTAAAGGTTGTTAATTGGATGAAATATTCTAGAAGAAAAAAAAATAGCAAGGAGAAAGCTTTGTCTACTTATCAGCCACTGAAGAATGGACTGTGCTCTGGAAGAAGATGGTGACTTGGAATCAAATCACCATGGTGTCCATCACTCACCAGCCAGCAAGCCTAAAATGGTCCTGAGCCTGACCATGAGTGAGGTGACTAACAGCTTTGAGAAAATATGAACTATGTTATGGAATTTGATGGAAATGTTTGAAGTTTACATGAAAATGCTTGAATTTGCCACTGTAGATAATGCTGAATATTGGTAAAGCCAAGAGAATGTGATGAAGCCCATCCTGTAACAATGGAGGAAATTCAAAAAATGCTGCAGGTACAGTTAAAAGATTCAACAAATTAACACTCATTTTGCTAGCCTAAAGGGTAAAGTAAGAAAAAGGATTTTATGGTTTTATGAAGTTTTGGAGGGTAGAAAGAAAAGTGGCTTTCTAGCCTATGTAAAAGGTGGAGTTAGTTGGTTTTACCAAGGACTCTGTTGGTGTTTATCTACAAAATGTTTTTTACTGCCAGAAATAGACATTAAATATGGAAAGCCAAGGACAATACTAATTGAGTTACTGACTTTTTTTGAGAGATAGCAAGTGCTGTAAAAATTGTGGCAGCCAGGCAGAAAATTGTTAGTAGCAGGAAGAATAGTGTTTGAGGAACAAGATTATTAGGAGATGACTTTAAGGAGCTGGTCTTGATTTGTGGATGTATTAATACTGTAAACATAAAGGGATGAATTTTATATTTTCATTTGTTGAAACATTAAATGTATTTTGAAATGATCCATCTGGGAATGTAGAGGATAAGTGGGAAGACAAGTCTAGTCTGACAGAGAATATTGCATTGTGTGCAACAGTGATGTGAGGAACAAATTGATTTGATTGATTGAGAAGTCTGACATGAAATGGCAGTTGAGGAACTGAATGACTGCAACATTTGTACATGAGAGCAAAACTATGAAATGAAGAGAAATATATTGGCAAAACCTTAAAATAAAGTGAACAAATACTTTTAAAACTGCTTTTTCACTGAATGCATTATAAAGATGAAGTTTTCCTGGAGATTTGGGAACAATGGAAAGTCAAAAGCAGTGCTATGTTACTCAGAATTGAACAATTAGATACACATGGTGTTAAGGGGTTATAAAGTTGTCTTAAATTTCATTTTCTGTTTAATAGACTGTAAAGCCAAGTCTTTGCATTGCTCTTTATCTGAGGTTTTTGTAAACTGACAGTATTGTAGCCTAAACAAGATAAAACATGTAAGTAATGGAATGTAGCAATAAATTAGAGGTTCCATAAAATTTGGTATAGCAGTATTTAGGTGAAGTTTAATGTGCGTGTGTGTGTGTGTGTGTGTGTGTGTGTGTGTGTGTGTGTGTGTGTGTGTGTGTGTGTGTATGTGCATTCACGTGTACATGCATGTGCTGTTTATGTGTGTGTGTGTGTGTGTGTGTGTGTGTGTGTGTGTGTGTGTGTGTCTGTGTGCATATGTGCCTCATGAGTCTGTGTGTGTCTGTGTGTGTGTACATATGAGTAAAGGATTTACTATGGTTTGTGAGTACAGTACATGGCATTATAATGAACATTTGAAATTAAGGTGGGATTTTGTTTTTTATTCCCTATTCAATATGAAGAACCATCAGAGAAAAATTACTTTTTTCTTAATAATGTTTTCTAGAAACATGCATACATATAAAAAGTTTTTACTGTCAACTGCATGCATAGGGTCATAGGATCATAGGATGTTAATAGGCTATTGGCCCAGAGGCCCTTATAAGCCTTGATAAGAGTTTAGTCATGTTTAGACAAGTCAGCACCCAAAGCCCCTGTCCAGCAAGGGGTGTATTTTCTGTTTCCCATCCAGTTATCCAGGTTGTGCTTAAAATGGGATAATGAAATACTCTGCTTGACATGGAGAGGGAGTCTAAACTACAGATGGGGGAGTCTCTGGGACACATACCTGTCCAGCCAACAAGTCCTATTGATGTCACAGACCAGGTTGAGGTCACGCGTGCCAGTTACTCCAGTGGAGCTTGACTTGCGGATATGCAGCAGTCCCATCAAGGCTGGGTCTGAGATTGCATTGTATGCCAGACAGAGGTCACCTCTGAGGAGTTTATATGAAACTAAGTAGAGGGACAGGGCTCTTAGCCTATCTGTGTAGGGTAGATTTTTGAGGCCCTGGATTCTTCTGGTGAGGAACCTCTGTGGTCTCTCCAGCTGCTGCAAAAGGTACCTGCTGAAAGGGGCATTGTACTCAATAATTGGCCTTATAAAGGATGTTATGACCTTTCTTGTCCCTGAATGAGATACCCTTACTTATGAGGTGGGCCATGTAGAAAGCTTTCCGTACAAAGGAAGCAACATGGTGGTCAAAAGTCAGGTTGCTATCAACCTGGGTGCCCAAATCCCTCATGACTAATTGTGTGCTTAGGACATTGTCCCATACTTTGATTAGGTATCAGTGAGCCAGTTTGCTACCCATCTGGTAACATATGGATTGATGCCTAATTGAGAGAGTTTATCTATCATGCCCGAGTGGGGAATAGTATCGAAGGCTTTGGCCAGGTCAAGGTAGGCAGTGTGCACTGTCTTCCCCTCTTCCATGGCTTTGGTGACTGTCTCAAAGAAGTCAACCAGATTTAACAGACATGACCATCCCTTGACAAAGCCAAACTGTGTAGGGTCAAATGTTTGGAGGTTGCCAATCTCCGTGTTAATGAAGTCCATGATAATCAGTTCCATGGCCTTGCATATCAGGCTAGATAGGCTGATGGGTCTATAATTTCCTAGATTGGTGGACGCTCCACCTTTGTGTAAAGGGATGACAGTGGCTGTCCTCCACTCGGCTGGGACAAAGCCTTACTCAGGCTTTGGTTGAATCAGGCACCTAATGGTGCTGCAAGTTCATGCCTGAGTTCATGTAGGATGCAGCCTGGGATGTTATCAGGTCCCATGGAGGCTGTATTTTTTGCCTTTGAGAGGGCAGTGGTGACCTGTTCCCTAGAGATAAGGGGAGGGGGGCAGGTACTGGGGATGTCCTGATTTACTGATGGGGGGACAGAGGGGCAAAGTTTTTGCTGAATCTGTCAGCCAGTAGGTTGGCTATATCTACAGCATTTGTGCATGCAGTGTCCTTGACCACCAGTTTTGAACTGATCTGGGTGTTTCATTTGAGACTGCAGACATATGTGAAGAAGGCCTTATGATTGTCTCTAGTAGATGTGGCCAGTTTGGACTCGAGGTTGCAAAGTGGCTCAGGTCATCATCATCATCATCATCATCATCATCAACCTGTTTTTCTTTTTCCATTTTCTGCATGGGGTCGAGGAATGGAGTCAACTGTTGCCACCTATCACTACTGAATGCCACTCTCCTGCCTTCTTTGACACTCATGCCTGACTGTTATAGGTACTGTTTCACACAATCCATTTTCTCCTGCCTTCTTGTATATCCCAAATATTCTTCACCAGATTGTCTTTTGCTTTTCTGCACATGTGCCTGAACCACCATAATCTGTTCTGTTTGACCTTTTCTGCAACTGGAGCTAATTTGGCTTCTGCTCTTCTGTTCTCATTTCTTCATCTGTCCCTCAACATACATTCTACCACCCATTTCAGGTACTTCATCTCCATCACCTCTAGCTTCCTCATCTGATCTGCCTTTACTAACCAAGTTTCTGCATCATACAGTAGTACTGGTTGCACCACTGTTTTGTACACTTTACTTTTCAGCTTCTTTGGCATTCTTCTGTCATAAACTAAAAATGACATTCTGTGCAAGTTGGTTTCAGCCCCTCTGATTCTAACTTTGACCTCCTCTTTCAGATTTCCATTCTCAGCCACCTCTCCCAAATACTTGAAGCTGTTAACCTGCTCCACTATTTTCTATTCTACTGCAATTATAAGCTTTTTTGAACTCCACCATTTGCTGCCATTACAGCTGTCTTATCTGTACTCAGTTTCATCCCATGTGCCTTCAGTTTTGCATACCATCCCCCTATTCTTTGTTGAAGTTCTTGTTCAGAGTCTTCCTGTAATGCCACATCATCTGCATTGTCCATCACCAGTATGAACAGCACTGGGCTCAGAGCTGAACCATGATATGCACCCATTTCCACTGGGAAGCCCTCTGTGCAACTGAACACTGTTCGTACTTGAGTCATTAGGTCCTTGTACATATCCTGCACTAATTCTACAAATATTTCTGGGACTTCGAACCACCACAGGACTACCCAAGTCAGCTTTCTTGGGACCTTGTCATATGCTTTCTCCAAGTCTAGGAATGCCCAGTTGGAGACTTTCCTCATCTATAGCTTCTGATCAGTTTGTATGTCTCACTGCAAACAGCGGGTCAGTTGTGCTGCATTCTTATTTCAATCTTAAATGATCACCTCCAGTCTTACTTTCTACTACTCTGTGCAGGGCCAGATTATGGTCAAATAGGGCACTAGGCAGGGCAAAGTATACCACTACTTGCAGCTGCCCCCCCTCCCCCCAGCCATTTCAGTGTCCCATTACTTGCTTATGTCTCCCCAGTTACCATAAACACCATTCAGTCCTGTCACTGTACACACTATTTTCTTCTTTACTTCTACAATGATTACAGATATTTGGATTTAATTTAAAACTTTTATTTCAAATGTTATAGCACAAACACTGATAGTCATTTGCTAAATGAACAATACAGTCTCATAATGAAAACTTCTCTGCCGTTGAAACTCAAATTCATGAAGCAGCATTGAAACCCACTTTCAAAGAAAATGCATCTGGCCAGTGGAGAATTATGTTTACCTTTGGGCTATTTTCAAAACATAGGCTCCTTGCCCACATTTTTAGCACCATGTACACATGCATATGCCCTTTGATTCACCTTCCTGATTGTATTAAATTGCATTCCTTGTATAATACAGCACCCCATTAGAATGTGTTTTAAATTGGTAGTGTTGAACATTTTTCCACTAAGCAATGAAACAAAATGTATGAACCAGTAATGACAACACTACCCATGCCGGAATGTTTCAGTCATAAAAGGCCACTCAGACTTCTGTCATTACAATCCCCCAATATCAGTCAATAGGTACAACATCTGCAGAAGTAAAACTCATCTGAATAATTCCACACTAAAGAGATCTTTAACTAATGAAGAAGTTACTACTGGCAAAAGCTTTACATTTCGGTGTTTCATTTGCAAATTCAGTGCCTGCTGCCCTTAAAGAATTAATAGCCTGTGTTACCTTTAAAAAAGGTTTGTAAGCTGGTAATATTGCAACACGAAATAGGGAATGGCTGGCAAACCAACAAGTTCATAATTACTATGTATTTAATTCAAAGGTGGACACACTCAGGAGTGCAGCCCCCCCCACTCAAAGAATACATACATCTACATGGTGTGGGAGTAGAGTCCACAGCCTTCTGTGCCAAAGGAAAATATGCTACCTGTTGTGCCACACTGCTTTCAAATTCTGTAGCAGAGAAACACTGACAGCCATTTGCTAAACAAAACTGTTGTACATTGAAAACAGACAGCGTGAGCAACAGTGAATTTCTCTTCCCTTGAAACTCATAATTCCTTGAAAATGCACTGAAACTGACAATTTATTCAGTAGTCTGGTAGTTGGTGTAGAATATTCTGGCTCATGCTTTCTGTAACTAAGGTACAAGGTTTGAGCCTGAATAAGTTAATTAACAAACCTGCCATTCTTAACTAGGGCCATTACTCAAACACACACACACACACACACACACACACACACACACACACACACACACACACACACACACACACACACACACACACACTGCCTAGTGCTGGATCTGACTCAGCATAGTTGTCTATCAATCCCCCCTATCCAGAACTTTCATGCAATGTGGCAGGCATTTGAAACCACTGTACTGCTCACAGTTGTGAATGTCCTCTTTGATCTCACACTAGTATGCTTATTTGCCAGTTATCTGGGGTACACCTTTCTCTCCACACTGCTATGAGCACCCTCAGGAGCCATTTCTCCCTATCTCACCCAGCAACTTTATCTTATCTGCTGTGACCTCATCTGAGCCTACTCCTTTCCCTAACTTCATTTTCCTTAGTGCTGTTCTTACTTTTTCTATGGTGGGCTCCTCCTCTTCTCTTATCGTAGGCTGTGTCTGGGGCAATACAGCTTCTGTAGGATATTCTTCATTCAGGAGCTACTGGTAGTACTCCTTCCATCTGCCTTTGATGTCCTGTGGACTGGTGAGCAGGTTGTTGCTGGCATCTCTTCTGAAGGGTGTCTGGCTATCTTCATTATCCTTCTGTCTTTGCTTTTCAACCTTATATAATTTTTTGTATCATCTACTGACTTACTTTCTGTAAGGTGATATAGTGCCTCTGATGCCTTTTTCTTTGCTATTGCAACTGCTGTCTTAGCCTCTTTGCTAGTCAACCAGTATTCATTCTTAGCCTGGTCCTTCTTTTCTATCTTCCTCTTTTTCTTGCACTCCTTTCTTTTGATGATTTCCTGGACTTCTGTATTTCACCACCAGCTTTCCTTATGTGTGTTATTTCAATACTTGGCTGAGCAATATAGAATCATAGGATCATAGGAGATTACTAGGCTAATGGCTCTGGGGCCCTTACAAGCCTAGCCAAGCGTTTATCCCCAGAAAAGAAACCACAGTCAGCACTTGTTGCCCCTCTCAATGAGGGATACAGGTGGAACCCCTGAGACAAATTTGTGGTTGCCCATCCACTCATCAAGGTTGCGCTTGAGGAAGGTCAGCGACGTACTTTGCTTGACATGGGAGACAAACCTATCTCTTCAGCAGGTTTTGTTAATGTAACATATTAGATTTAAGCCTTTCGATCAGGTACTATGCGAGGAGTTAGACTTGCTCTAGTAGAGCAGGGTCTGAGATTGCCTTGTAGGTGAGACACAGGTCACTCCTGAGCAATCTGTATGATACAGAGTAGAGTGATAGTGATTTGAGCCTGTCCACATAGGACAGGTATTGGAGGCTATAGATTCTCTTTGTGAGGTATTTCTATGGCCTTTCCAGTTGGAACAGGTATTTGGAGAGGTACATTCCAAATGGGCTTTGTACTCAATTATTGGCCTAATGAGGGAGGAGTACGATAAACCAAGTAAAAGGCTTTTCTGACCACTGCCGCTACATGATGGTCAAATGTGAGATTGTTGTCAACTTGTGTACCCAGGTCTCTCGCCACAGGTTGTGTGCTTAGAGGGTTGCCGCTAATGTGGTAACCAGTAGGTGGCCATGTTTTTGAGGAATGGTATGATATGGTATGATACATATCTATTCTGTAGTCATCACACATGCTGTTTTGAGGTGCTGCCATTCTTCTTCAACTCCATCTAGTTCCTCTTATTCTTCTTGCTATACTAGAGTCCTGAATAATTCCTTCAACTCTTGTGATTTCTCTTCAGTCTACTTGCCGCTGATTGTAGCTACCCATGGTTTATGCTGTGGGCTGACTGTTTCACTGGGATGGCTTTACAATCACTGACTCTACTCCCACTGTCTTTTCCTTACTAGAAGGAACTCTACCTGAGTTACATGTTGGCCACTCTTGTATGTGATCTTGTGACTGTCTCTCTTTCTGCACCATGTGTTGGCTACTATCAAGCCATTTGTCAGACAGAAGTCTAGAATGGCATCTCCATCTTTATTCTTGTTGCCACACCTAAGTGGACACAGGCAGCCCTCATATCCTGTTCTGTCTGTCCTGATATGTGCATTTAAGTCACCCATTATCAACACCAATTCATGTCGTCCTGCTTTGTCTAGTAGGTCCTGTAACTGCTGTATGAATGCACTCTTTTCCTCACTATCACAACCCTGCTGTGGGGCATAAGCTGAGATTATGAATACTGTCCTATCATTAGGCTAGAGTCTGATTGCCATGAGTGTGTCACTAATTCTGATAACATCCCTCACTGCCTTCTGAAGCCTCTCTTTCACCATAATTTCAACACCATTTCTAGCTTGTCCTCCTCCTGAGTGGTAGACTCTAGTTCCCAATCCAAGTGTCTTTGCTGCATTGCCCATCCATCGTTTGCTGCATCCTGTCAATGAACCTACACTACTGTAGCAAGTCTTAGTTCTAAGTGGCTCAGGGTCTTAAGGTATTAATTATGTTGGTTCACCTTAAATAACGAGGAAACAAAAGGGTTTATTCAGAGGTGGAATATTAGAATGAAAATGTAAAGCTGGACTTGTTTATATAATTGATGACATCCTGGAATAATATTGAGAATTTTTTAAATAATTAAAGATGAAGCAAGCTGTTAAGGGGTGTGAATTATATGATATAAAAATGAAAGGGGAAGTGGAACAACAGAGTGATGCCTTGGAGTGAGCAGTAACATAAGAGTATGATTATATGTTGGTGTGAATGGTGTCCTCGGACAGAGGAAGACCTAACAGGAGATTATACTTGCTGATCTTTCTTAACAAATAATAACTTGCTGAAAATATTGCATCTGGTGTTTAACGTGCTTTATAGTCTGCAATGAAGCACTAAGTAGTTGAAAAAAGTGTCAGTGATATGCCATTGATCTCTATTTTCTCCTGTTGGAATGCCGATAAGGTTTAGAGGAAAGACTACAGCTGAGCAGGGGTAAATCACTGAATAGACAGATAGATATAAATATATAGATGTCGATTCATTACTTAATAATAATGTAATGGTAACGATGATGGAAAACAGGCTGTAAGTTTGTAGATAATAATGTGGATTTGTCTGTCCTGGGAATAGTAAGTCCAACATATAAAAGCAGAAGAGTATGTTTATATTTAAATTGGATGCTAATATAAGATAATTGTACCTATCTATACATATACATTTATTTACATATGTATATATGTGTGTGCATATATGCACATATGTGTATGTGTGTGTGTGTGTATATATATATATATATATATATATATATATATATATATATATATATATATATATGGTTCTAGGTTATAACACCGACAGCACACAACATCGACAACGACATCACTGACACCACATCATCGACAGTTCACAAACACTACACCGCACACACTCAACACATCATCACAACAACCAATAAATAAAACAAATTCCCTGACCAAAAACCACACACACAACACAAGCACACCTAAATCCTAACAAACAAACATTAAACCTTACATACACAACTATCCACAACCCTAACCGAAACCCTAACCCTAAGGTCCGTCACTATCGCACACTAACCCGCGCCCTAACCCTAACTCACTTAACCCGCCCCTAACCCAAAACATTCCCTACTGCACCCTTACCTAACTCGCGCCCTAACCCTAACTCACTTAACCCGCCCCTAACCCAAAACATTCACTACTGCACCCTTACCTAACTCGCGCCCTAACCCTAACTCACTTAACCCGCCCCTAACCCAAAACATTCACTACTGCACCCTTACCTAACTCGCGCCCTAACCCTAACTCACTTAACCCACCCCTACCCCTACAGACCGTCAACATCGCACACTTACCTTACTCGCACCCTAACGTCCATCACTACCGCATACTTACACATCCTTTCCCCATCTCGGTGTTCTCCGCGTCGGTGTTTTCATCCATCGATCTTCTGGCGTCGGTGATTTCGCTGTCGGTCTTCTCATCTGTCGACGTTGTAACCTAGACCCATATATATATATATATATATATATATATATATATATATATATATATAGATATAGATATATAGATATAGATATATTTATACGCAAGTTTTATTATTGCTACTTTAAATATATGACAACAACAAAAGTGTTTAGTCTTCAAAAAAATAAAAATAAACTAAACAAAAATTTAAGTGTGGAGTAACCTCATTTCTGTGTTTATTAATTTGAGCAGCCAACATTTTTAAATAATTGTTTCATGTCTTCTTTACTGACCAGTTTAGTTCAACTTCCACTAGGTTTGCAGCCTCTTTACAGGAAAGACCCAAGGTGATATTTATGCTACTAGGGGAAATTTGACCAAGGTATAGGGGACTTTCCCCTATTCTTTGTAGCTGCTAGATGGTGCCTGAGGGCTCCTACAGCAGCAAGGAAGAGACTTAAGAAAAGCAACAGCAGCATGCAGGTGGATAGTTTGCAGGTGGAAAGTGAGAATTTGAAGAAAAATGTGTTCCCTGTGTAGCTTCAGAATGTAAATAAAAATTGCCAGGTGGTGGATGTTACAAAGGAGAACAGTTTAGCTGTCTCCATGGAAGAGGAAGTGAGTCTGTTCAAATAATAAAGATAACAGAACTGATATCAGGAGGGATTACAGATGAGGCTCTGTTATGTAATCAAGTGTGATGTCCAGGTGACAGTTCCAAGATGACATAGTACTTAAGTTTTTTGGAAGTGCTGAGGATGGTAGTATGGAAAATGAATCAGATGAGGCAGCAGCAGAGAATTCGTCAGTTACAACTTATACAGCAGTGCCAGAAAGTAAAAGAGGAAAGCAGAAAATGTAGTGACTAGAATGCATGCAGCAGTGACGGCATGCCAAAAATGAGAGCAGTAACAAACTATAAGTAAAATGTTTTTTAAAAAGAAGAGAAGACCATCTGTAAGAACGAGAACAAAAATTAAAACTGTGATAGAAAGATATTATGTATGGGAAAATCTGATAACTGTCCTGGGTTTTATCGCTGAAGAAACTCTGTCTTTTATATATACTGATCAGAGACTTTTTTTGTGACTTAACATTTGAAACTGATGGACTGCTAATGACATTTCTGGAACTGTGTAACAGAAAGCAGAATATTTATCCATGGAACAATTATTTGTTTTCTGGTAGTAATGTAAATGTCAAAAAAATGTTACTTTATTAATGTTACCTTTTATGAAGAGAACATTAAATAGCAAAAGTAGAGTTAGCTGTTAAGGACTGCAGTGGTGGTGCTGTGGTAGCGTTGTCGCCTCACAGTTAAACATTGCCTGTTCGATTCTCAGTTAGAGCATCTTCTGTGTGGCAACATGTGTGAATGGGTGTTCCTTTGTTGAAGATTGTGTGTTAGGCCCGACAAGCCAGTACATAAAAATCTACTGCCAATCATTAGCAGACTGGAGTGCTGCTGTGGCAACCCCTAACTGGGAAAAGCCGAAAGACACAAAAAAAAGAGTTAGCTGTTAATTGATATAAATGGACATTCCAAATGCTACCCCACTTTTCACTAAAGGCTCTTAAATCCCCTTGGAGCTGATTATAATAAGTAACAGGTCTGCAAGTGGCACCCAGCCCTCTAGGTCATTGGCAGTGTGAGTAAAGCCATTCCAAAGAAAAAATGGCTTAATATTAAATATTCACGGATGGACCTGTATCTAGACTTTTAGCTACTTTGTCAAGGAAGATATGCGCAACATTTTCTGTGGCAATAATAAAACATTACTCGCTGACTACAGCTCACTTGAATGAAAGTAACTAAAACAAATGGCATGGCCAAAATAAATAGCCAAAACAAAATTCATTATTGTTTTTTATCAAGCTGCAGTGGTGCAGCGGTATCGTTGTTGCCTCACAACAAGAGGTTCTCCCATTCGATTCACGGCTGGAGCACCTTCTGTGTGCAATCTGCATGTCCTTTTCTTCCCTACAGTCAAGTGGCATTTGAAAGACATGCGCAGAATGGGTGTGCCTTCGTTGAAGGTTGGGCATCGAGCTTGCACCTCTAAAAAATCTACTGCCAATCATTAGTGGACTGGTGTTCTGCTGTGGTGACCCCTAACCAGGAAAAAAAGAAGAACACCAACTTATAAAGTTATTCGCAGCTGTTGTGTCAATTTTCAGAGGAAGTCTATGGAAAATTTTAAAGGGAGGATATGTATCTATAGACAAAAAGCTAAATGAATGTAACAAGCACATAGGTATTCACAAGTAAACAGATGAGAGAGCAAAATGCAACACACATCCCATTTATGTGCACTATGCCCAAGATTGTTGTACCTCAGACATAATGAAATATACTGCATTTGCAAACGCACAGACAATCTTGGTCTGGCTCTAGAAAGACAGACTAGTACAATATTTGCTTTTGTTTAATCAACCATCATCTTGTATGACTAAACAGAGTGCAAAGTTATAACAAAATGTATTGTATTACAAAGATGATGTAAATCACTATAAGTGATGTCAGACTATTTCATATTTCTTTCAGCAAATGTATTTAGTCTGTGAGGGTATTTGAGTCACCATGACTGGCCTTCAACAAACAAAAAAGAAGGCAACATCACTGCAACAGAAGTGTCCCACTGTTTATGGAAGCATGGCAACTTTGAAACCAGTTACACCTGTATATCGCTCACATTGCTAGCCTGAATAAATTCAGATTGAAAGTACACAACAAAACAAGAGACAGGAAAAACAGATGTTTTTTTACAACATTCAGGCTAATTGGTAACCACATATCTAAAGGCTGGCATACAAGGGTTGGGAGGGTGGCCTAATGGTTAAAGTGTTTGTTTGCAAACACGAGGTGCAGGGTTTGATCCTCACAAGGAATAATTGGTAAGCTTAAAATACCTCACAAGAGTAGTTAGCTTCATGCTAACATATGACAACAAACCTATAAATATACTTTCATTTATTTTTATCAGTGTTCACATCTGCAGTTCTGAATTCAGCTATTTTGGCACCTTACTGTTCCACTACTGGCATCAGCCTGTCTTGTTCTTAACTATTGGCCTACTTGCCCTTTTCCAAATTAAAATAGTCTGTTGGGTCTCTTTCTCTTTAGAGAAAATGCCATTGTAGTGTTACACATATTTGGTTGCCGCAGCAGGACAATAACAGCAAGGAAATTGTTAACATCATAATATGACTGTTGAAAGTTTTTTTTTTCCTTCACAGAGAAGTGAAACTTGATAGAAATAGCCCAATATCACTGTAGTTACTTGAGCATGTAATGAAACTATGTATGTCACATTACTCCCTGTAGTACTTGAGCATGTAATGATGCTATGTATGTCGCATTACTCTCTGTAGTACTTAAGCATGTAATGATGCTACGTATGTCACATTACTCCATGTAGTACTTGAGCATGTAATGATGCTATGTATGTCACATTACTCTCTGTAGTACTTGAGCATGTAATGATGCTATGTATGTCACATTACTCTCTGTAGTACTTGAGCATGTAATGATGCTATGTATGTCACATTACTCCATGTAGTACTTGAGCATGTAATGATGCTATGTATGTCACATTACTCTCCTGTATACATGACCAGTACAGTTCTGATTATCCACTCATAATGCTGTTTGGCAGTGAAGTAGCATGCATAGCCATGAGAACCTCACCCTTCTATCTCCTGCACAGAGTGTCTCAGTTTTGACCCTTCCTCTAGAAAACACAGCTGGCATCAGCTTCCCAATGCTCCCCCCAACCCCTGTCTCACCAGCTTCCGTGTCACTTAACAATTCTAAGTCACAGGTAGTACAACTAGATGTCTAGCCACTGTGACAGTAGGTCAGTGATCCTGAATTTCATCTCAGCATTACTTATGTGCGTGAATCCTCGATTCATGTTTCATATAGCTGATTTTTCTTACTTGTAGACAGTATGACATTAAGTAATTAAGAATTTAGATGTCTATCAATAGTGCTACTGTATTTGTTCTGCTGCTGACATCCTTTGCTTATACACCACCCTTCTGACCAAGGTCATAGGACAAAAGATCCATCAGATTGTAACACATGCTGATAAAATAAGTACCAGTGAAACAACATTTACTGAAAAAGGTAATTCTTTATTGTTGTAAGCATCATTTGTTTTGCTTGCTTTGTGGAGTTAAGTAGCTGTGGGAACATGGCTCTTGACTTTAACAGTCCATCTTTCTGTCATCCTCTTACAGAACTAGGACTTTCTATTGTCTATAACTAATCAGTGGAATCAAGAGTTTACTGATGCATCTTTACATGTAAGCATATTCACATGTGTGATCTCTTCAGCTACAGGGGTGTGATATGACTATCTTTTGAGTTTGGCATAATGGTTAAGGTCTTTATCTTATAAGCATAAGGTACACAGTTTGATTCTGACTTCATCTTACCGGCTAGGCTTAAAATGGCCCTCCAAGGCTATTCAGCCTAGCATTCACTTATACTTGATATACTTCTTTATATTTGAGTATAATCTGACACTGATACTGTCTATAGCTATAGAAGACCATTTTCACTATCATGGCACTTCTTTTTTGCTGCTTAAAAAATTTCTTTTGAACAAAAGGACATTGTGAGGAAAAAGTAAAGATAAGGATTGAAAAGGCACATAAGCTGAGGAATACACCACATAAAATCATCAGCTCATCCCCCGGATTCTCAAAAGCTTGCACAGTGTGCAAGATTAGTGTTAGATGAAATTTTGCTAATATGGTGGCTGAGCGATTCACGTACATGCACATTTGATGTGCACGAGCACTGTAGCACTAGTGCTGCACGTCTCCAGCCACCGTATGCAAATCACCCCATTTGCAGGTGCAAACCATGCAAATGAGGTAAATTTGACATCCAGGAAACAGGAATCAGGGTGTGCAGGACTAGCGTAATATGCAGAAATGTACTCGGTTAGTAACCGAGTACTGCATTGCAAACTGCAAAACAGAGCTTTGACAGCTCCAAATAAAGGCTGCATAGCATTGAGAAAGCATGCCAATGGCCAAGTAGAAGGCCATTGGCATTGCAAACAATGCCAAATGTACAAAATACAACTTTTATGATATGTCCGCCGATCATGTCCGTTGAAGCATAGGCCAGCAGTGTGCAAACGGGACCAGTGGGGAAATAAGAAAATAAACCTAAAAACAACAGTCTAACTAAAATCAGTATTCCACCATGCAAGTCAATGGCAGGCAAAAGACAACCCAGCCAGTGAGTAGTGGTTGCTAAGGGGGGAGGCACAGTGTGACACATGCAACTATGCATTAGTAGGCAATTCTATGCAAATGAGGGGAAGGATAGTGAATCCCAGTTTTCTCCAGCATGTGAGGCAGGTCCGAACAGTGTATGAGTATGGATAGCTGAGTGCAAGACTATGAAGTAGGTGACATCATGTGTGGGAATTTCAGGCATACTGTCAGTGGACTGGAGCCCTGTGGCTCGGGGTTGCATCCAGCTTAGCACAGCAAAGCCAGGAGATGTGTCTAATCCTGCCCAGCATGTATGACACAGTGTAAGCAGGTGTGTGTGCGGCACAATGGGATCTACAGAAAGATAAAGGAAGTGAACCCAGGAAATAGTAGCAGTGCGCACATTGCAGTACACTGATTGCACGGCACGCCTCCAGGATGAATCAGAAGGGCAATGGGAAGGGAAAACAGCAATAGGAAGTTAATCAAGGGGTACTAGGTTCGCTGCCAGGTGAAACGGATCAGAACCAGCCAATTACACAGGCAGCAGACCAGCCCAGCCCAGAATGCCACTATAAACTATGCAAACACCTACCCCTCCAGTTTTTCGCACACCCTACACCACCGGTGTAAACAAGTGGGGAACTTTTAACACTCACAACAGCAAAATGTTAGGGGCTGCAATAGCTATCATACAACTTGTGGAAGAGGCTGAGGGTGGCGAGGCTGGAAATGCTGCTGACCAACCCACAGTGAGGAGACGGTGAAGAGTGTACAGACCCAGGGTCACCTAACAAGGGCTACATAAACTGGAGATACTGGAGTGCTATAGGGTGGACAGGGACCTCCTACAGCAGATTGTTGGGCTGTGCCAGCCACACCTGACACACATAACTAACAGAGGGGACCCCATCCCAGTGGAAACGAAGGTATGTGTAGGCCTAAGAATGCTAGCTACAGGTACCTTCCAAAGGCCAACTGGGGATATGATGGGGATCTCACAGGCATCAGCATCCAGGGTACTCCACCAGTTCCTGGATGCCATGGCAGCACATGTCAGTGAGCATGTATGTTTTTCCCTCACCCATGAGGCGTTGGCCAGTGGTATGTGTCTCTTCTGCCAAATAGCAAAATACCCTGAAGTAGTGGATGCAATAGACTGCAAGCACATACACATCAAAGCACCACCCGGTGAGCAGGGTAGGGTTTACATCAACAGCAAGGGCTTCCTCTCCATCAGCTGCCAGGTTGTGTGCAATGCCCAGGGCATGAACATGTGTGCTGGCTGCCCTGGTAGTTATCACAATTCCCACATCTGGCATCTGATGCAGCTGTACCAGAAATTTGCCAATGGGGACATCCCACATGGTCACCTGGTGGGGGATGCTGAATACGCACTGGAGCCATGGCCGATGACACCCATCAGAAATGCACACACACCCGAACAAGAATTCCATAATGAGGCACACTCACAAACAAGAATCATAATAGAGCATGTGTTTGGTATGCTCAAGTCATGATTCCGGTGCTTGGACACATTCAGTGGAGCCTTGCAGTACTCAACAAGTACATGTACCCAAATCATCCTTGTATGTGCCATGCTACACAATATGATCCTTCTGAAACAGCTGCAACAGGGGCAACAATGGGCAGGGCCATATAGCCCCCCCCCACCATTGCCAAGGCCTGCACAGGCACAGAGTGACTTGGAGGAGGAACAAGCTGAGCCTGCCCTGGCTCTGACAAAGAGGCAACGCATAGCACATACATTGACACGGGAGGGACCCAGGGAATAGCACCTCTCTCTGACTCTCACATACAGTAAAAGGGATGTGAAACATTACACTACCTGTGCCTAACCATGCGTAGGCAGTGTACTATGTGCATCTGACATAGGCAGCCCTGCAGCACCACCTGCAATACTGGGACACCCACAGGATAAGTGACTCACATATGCCAGTCAGGAGGGAGGTCACATACCCAACAACAGTCACAGCCAGCAGGACAGGTGTAGACAAACACAAACAAATGGCGTACTATGGCCTCTGAATGAGGAGTATGGCTGGCCCCCACCCAGGCCTACATGGACAGACCACAGCAGGCCAGGTAGTGGAATGTCAGTTGTGACAGTTAGGAAGTCTGAAATTTGTATGCAATCAAAAGATAGAAATGGAAGTACACCAGTATGGTGTAGCCAGCATGATGGGTAAGACCACTGACATAATCGGACTACAGGACATACCAGTACAGTCCTAGCAAATGTGTACAACTATCAGGTGTGCCCCCCCCACCTCACATAGAAATACAGTAACAGTCAGGTGCCCCCCCCCACTGCTGTGTAGAAACATAGAAATAGTCAGGTGTACCCCCGCTATGCAGACATGTTGCAACAGTCAATGCCAAATGATCAGTGGATACCCTGCAGACACAGCATGCTACCTGTCGGTGTACAACACAAAGGTCAACTGTGCTGTACAAACCACCGGACATGCTCCACACACGCAAAACAGATGGCCTTACTAGGCATGCTATCACACTTAGAGTAATGAAGACAATGTCAGTCATCAACATACTGAAAAGTCATACTGGGCATGCTCACACACTTAAACACATGAAGGCCATGTATGCAAAGACCAGTGGACCAGACGTATCCAGCAGTTGCAATATTTACTGCAGACACATGTCAGTATGCACCACTCATGCCTTGCACACACAGTGGATGGGAATACAGACATATATGTAAGGACAACACACCATAATACATCAAAGGTAGATGGATATAGATGTGTGGAAGAGGGTGACTGTGACAAGGAGCCATCCAAGCCGGACCCACCGAGCACACAGCCAAAGGGCCCCAAACACATCAGTTGCAGATGTCACACACTGCAGTTACTAGCAACCTTTACCTGTCAGCACCACAGACTATGTGGTCCACGTGCCAGCTGTGCAACATTGTTGTGCAAGAACATAGTCAGCTAGTTGCCCTAGGCATGCATCTTTGACATATAACTCCATGTGTGGCCGCCTGTGGTGTGTCACACCTACATGAATGGTGTATGGGCCATGCACACACTGGCCACCCCATACGGGTACCCTGACAAGCCTGCTGAGGTTATTCAATGTGTAATACACCTTTGGGAGAGTTGTAGGCCAATAATCTATGTAGCGCATCCCATAACTGCGTACTGCTGTAGTGTGATAGACTAGTTAGGTAGGAGTTCTAACACCAGCCATGACAATTGCGTGTGTGAGTGTGTGTGTCATTGTTCGTGTGTGTGTGTGTCAGTCTCTCACTGACTGTGTAGTAAGCAATGCCTTTAGGTAACTCACACCCCATACATTTCACATACCCACCTTTGGTAAGGCCGCTGATGTCACCCACCTAGAAATACTCACCTGAGAGAGCTGTAGCCCAGTAATCTCCTTAGTGCATGCTGTAACTGCATACTGCTGTAGTGTGATAATGTAGTTAGATAGGAGGTCAAACCCAAGATGTGGCACCTGTGCATGTGTGAGTCTGTGTGTGCATGTCTGTCTGTCACTGACTGTGTAGAGAGAAATGCTTTTTAGGCCACTCACACCTCTTACAAGTGGAATACCCTCCTTTGGCAAGGCTGCTGATGTCACACAACTTGAAATACACCTCTGGGATGATCGTAGCTGAGTAATCTCCGTAGCACATCCCGTAACTTCATATGGCCATAGTGTGAGTAAGGAGTTAATTGGGAGTTCTAGCTGCCGACTGTGTGTGTGTGCGTGCATGTCCTCATTCAGCAAGGCTGCTGATGACACCCACCTAGAAATAATCACCTGGAAAAGCTGTAGCCCAGTAATCTCTGTAGCACATGCTGTAACTGCATACTACTGTAGTGGGAATTAGACTCGTGTTTGGGTTCCATCCCCAAACATGGCTGTTCCAGATGTATTGTGTGTGTCACTGTCTGTGTAGGGAGCAATGCATTTTAGGCTAGTCTCTCCCAGTCATTTCAAAGCCCTACTTTGGCAATCCTGCTGATGCCAGTCAGTGTGAAATACGCTTATGGGCAAGGACTACCCCAGTAATATCTGTGGCACTTATTATAACTGTGTAGTGCTGTAGTGTCATACACTAGTTAAGTAGGGGTTCTACTCCCAAACATGGCAACTCAGTGTGTGTGTGTGTGTGTGTGTGTGTGTGTGTGTGTGTGTGTGTGTGTGAGAGAGAGAGAGAGTGTTTGTAACCCATATCCTGTGTACAGGTGGTTGTGACTGTGTGACACCTGTGGCCAATGTGGAGCGGGTTTTGCATTTTCCTATATGGTGGCCATACTATATATCACAATGTCCACTGTAGAAGGATAACACTTGATATGGCTGACAGGCCAGGGTGCAGAGCCTTACCCAGACATGTGACATCAAGGTCAGGCTATTGCAGTTAGCAACCCCAGTATTACTCAGAGCACACACTCACCCCATGTGTCAAACACACACATGCCTAGGTAACAGCCAATATGTGAGTAGTACACTGCACATTGGCCACCGATAGTAACTATGGAGTGGCAGCATTGGGCCACAGAGGGCATGACACCCAATCCATCTGCCCAATATGCACATATGTGCAGACAGTGCACCTCCCCCATGTTCTCCAATGGACAACTGCACCACCTGTGGTGCCATCACATGTGACCCACAATGAACATGCCATGCCTGACAACATGCCCTTATGGACAGATGCCACTGACACCAAGGAATGCTGATAGCATGCACACCATGTAGGTGCACAGTAAAGCTGCTGGCCATTACCAGCCCCCACCACAGGTAGGCAGGACTGGCACATCTGATGATAATCTGTGTTCACAACATGGGCCGGACACCCCAGGTACAGTTCCACATGCCACTGTACATGCATGTGAGAGGTGTGCACATCCCAGAAGCAGTCCATGTCATGGACGAAGGAACATAGACATGGCAAGCGATGCACAGCAATGCTCACACACAGTAGTCACCCAGGTGACTGGATGCGGGATACAATATCCGCTTGTGTGTGTAAATGCAACATCCCTGAGCCACAATGCAGACCATCATCATGTGGCCTGATGCCAAGGTACACCCATCGCCTAGCCGTGGACAGCTGTCTGGCCCAGTGGAACACCACACACCTGTGCAGACATGCACAAATGCATGTCAGTAGTGGCACCCTGTGTGTTTGTGTGCGAGTTGCATGCTGCAGATGTTCAGATTCACACTCTTTACAACCCCCATGGGCATACTGCAGCATGCTGTCTGATGTCAGACACCTTCCCATACCCTTCACCCGTACAGCCCCATATGACCTGTGTGGTGCATGGGATACCTGCACAGTGATGTGATGTGGCAATCCCACAACTGATGAATTGTACACCAGGCCCTGCCACGTGTGTCAATGTGTGTGTGTGTCCTTGTGAGAGTCTGACTGTGTTGACGCTGTCACCTGTTCATGCCGAAAGGCACAAGTATGTCACCTACCTTTTAGCTACTGTATTCCTGTTGCAGATGTCACTCCCCATCACATATATGTTCTGAATGCTCCACAACAGGTAACCCATGTGGCACATCCAATAATTGCAGCAGACTCTGTTAGCACTGCATAGTCATCAGGGGTTTGTTACCCTGTGCTGCTAGGTGTGTGACACAACCATGTCTCAGTTCTAACCTCCCACCCCTCCCTGACATGTATTAGCCTCTGAATGTGTCCCCACCCCCTCTCAGGTGGATGTGGAGACCTACACCTGCTTTGTTTAGGCAGCAGCATGTGTAATGTAGGTAATGCTCATGATAAGCTAATGGCCTCTGCACAAATCACAGCCCTCCCCTAGCTGATTGCATGTGAAACAGCTGTAGTAATATCCCCATCGCCAATTGTATGGAAAAACACTCCAATGCCCAGGAACATCATGGTGGTATTTGCCCTTGTCATCTACTGTGAGCAAGAACTAGATCTGATGTGTGCCAAATAGCATCCCAGATGGATTATGGTGTACCTCTAACAACATACACTGTGGAAACAGTGCATCAAATGGGAGGTGGATGTGCCTGACCTGACTACAGCCTCTAGGTGCCACTATACTGCATTTGGAGTAATGTTGCTTTCACAGTGTTTGTGCGGATATGGCTGATGTACATGTCTCAATACCTGCCATGTCAGTTCCATGTTGATGGGGAATCACCATCTGTGGGGTCATCTGGAGCCTGGCCAATGTTGTGTCCATGGCTGCATGTGCCACGTGGAGCATCTAGCTGTTGACTGCTGAAGGTAGTGTTAGGATTGCAGTCAGTAGATGGAGAAAGCTGTGGTAGTCACAGATGTCATATCCCTCAAAGGACATATGTTGCAACAACCCTGTAAAAACAGTAAATGTATATGATCATCACAGCAGCATGCTAATATTGGACCTATGTATGTGCCCCCAGCCACACCTCTGTCAAACTTTGTACATATGTCATGCATGAAGTGATGCATATGTGCTGTACACTATACTTTGTGGCATCATATCTGAGAACAAGCCACGGATATATCTGACTGCTACACATGTTATGTACAGTAGGAGTTACATTACATTACATTACCTGCACATTCTGAGGATGTTCGTACAGTACTGAGGTCTGTGTACCTATGGTGATTGTTGACAGTGTGTATAGTGTTGATATGTACTTTAGCCTGTGTACAGACTGTGGTAGATGACATTGTTCTAGTTCCCCTACTTGCAGATGTTACATGCTGCCCCACTATATGGTAATGTAGTGGCGTACATGTTTGTAGGGCCATAAATACACGTATCCCATACCACAGACACCCAGCAGGCCAAACTGTGTAGCAGTCCAGTATATGTAGGGAAGTCTGTGAGTGGCACATATGAGGATGGTGTCGAACACATAGTCCATATACTGTCATACCATGCTAGCTAGCCATATGTGGCTGTGGCTGTGTTCACAGTGGTTGTGGATATGCACTGTCACACAGGTGTATCCTACCCTGTGCTGTGACATGTCTGTGGAGCCTGCTGTACATACAGGTACATGTGCATTCCCCCTTGGGAGGTGTAGGCTAGTGTTGAGCCGTCTGCCTGCAGCCTACACAGTGCATTGTGACATGCCTAGCAGCTGAGTGTAGCTACCCAGTGGGATGTCATGCACAAATACTAGCCAGATGTCCCACTGCTGGGCCTCCCCTAACAGTCATGTATGTCAGACAGGGCAGTGGGATGCAGTGCAGATGTATGTCAATACCTATTGTGTAGTATGTGGCCATGGCATCCCTGTACCAGTGGTCATACTGGTACAGGCCAGGCAGGGGTGTGAGAATGCATGACCTATGGTGGACATTATATACCTGTCGTCATGTGTTATACCCATCTACATGGGCATACACATCCATATTGTGAGGCATGGTACACATGTTTAGCACTAAGGGTGTATGTGTCTACCTCTGGAATGTACAGACTGTGTCAGACCCCCACATATACTGGCCAATATCTCTGCTGCAGTCCACAGTGGCATTACATGCTAGCAGCAGTACTGTACACTGATGTCCTTTGGATGTTGTGCTGTAACCAATGGCACACATGTTATGAGCAGATGTGACCTGCCACACACACCATGCCTGTGAAGACAATCCCAAAGACAGTAGCAATAGCCTGTTAGCATACCTGCTAGAGATACCTGACATCTCCTGCAACTACAACATTGGGAACATACAGGCTGGGGTGGCCTACACTTCATGTCCAGGAACTGTGGTGGGAATTTATGTATATTTACATATCCAGATAGCCAGATATAAGAATACACATGTGTACTACACCCATTTAATACTGTTATGGCAACCACCCACCATTGATCCCCACATCATGTGTGTGTGGTCCCATTACATCTCCTGTGTGATGGGCATCCGTCCCATGTGTGGGCAGCAGTGTTACCGACAGCATGTAGCAATACTCCATCCATGAGAAGCGGCACACTCAGGGCATCCACATATTTATCGGAAGATCAGGACGTACAGACACACTGTGAGTGGAGTTGTGTTATGCATTGTACAGTACTGGTGTTACAGGGTGTGGGTGTATATACTAGTTTGCCATGGAATGCAGTTCATCTGCATAGCACACAACTGTGGGCCTACCCTCATGCTGGCTGGAGATGTGCCTATCATGTCTTGTCTGTCCACCACACTGGTCTTGTGTCAGATAATACACTGCAGTGTGTGTGTTGCATGTTATCAGTACATAGCTACATCCATGGCTGTCCATCCCAGCAATTCCCTGACTAAGGGTATGTTACAGACTATCCTGTAACATCTGCACCTTGCATAGTGTATGGCAATAGTTGACCACATATATGCCTATATTCCAGCCTCTGTCTATCACCTACATACCAAGCTGTGCACATATGTCATGTTGGTGGTTGATCCATAGTGGGCTGGTAGTATAACAGACTGCCATGTCTGCCATCAGTCCACTGCCTTTGTAATTCCCACACATATGGTGGGGCTGGGGCCATATATGTGTGGGTGCCACCTACACAATACATGCATGCCCTCATGCACTGCAGAGACCAGTGTATATAACAGTGGTATATGGCCCTGTATAACTTGAGTCCAAGGGGGAGCACCTGAAAAGACCTAGGCCACTACAAAATGTGGGGTTATCAGGGCTGAGCTGCCTTAAGATATCTGGATGTAGAGTACAACATACTTCACCTATATACGCATTACTGTCATGGATCTGGGTACTGCAGGACTACTGCCCCCTGCCATACAAACTGTTCTGTGTGTTGTTGTGCACCAGATGGTGTCATTTATACCAAGTTATGTAGCAGTTACAACCCATGTGGTCATAAGACGTCCATACCACCTACTGTGTCTGTACAGTGTGTAGATAGAGGCTGCTGAACTACACACCTGGAGTACATACTGTTGATTGTTAGGTATCCTGTGGCCCAGTGTGTCTTTCCTATTGTACAATGTGTATGGCTTGGCCTAGACAGCAACAGCTGTGAACCTTTCCAAGCTACTGTATGATTGTAACTGGTCCACTGTAGCATCATTCCATTGATTATAGTTGTCAGTGTCTGAACAGCTATATGGCATGGCATGTAGAACTGTAATAGTACACAATGACAGGTTACCATGTCAGCATACCTGGGGGTGTTGTTTCGCCTATAACCTCTCTGTGGGTGTATGTTACAGGCAACGATTGTCATTTGTATGGGTGGCACATACAGTGTCCAGTTGTTCAGGGGTCAACTGTAGGCATAGTGTTTGTTCCATATTGTGTGCACCTACCGCTTATGTTTCGTACTGTACATATAACTGTGTGTGTATGTGTAGTCACATGTGTATGTACCTATATATATATATATATATATATATATATAGATATATATATATATATATAAATCATATATATGTATACTTGTATCTGTATATCTGTGTCTTTGTATCTGAAGCCTGGTAATGTTGATGGCATACACATAATACATTCCCCATGGGAGTCAGAACGTACCTCATGATATGTTACCAATAACAGCCTGACATCATACAAGTGGGATGTAGTGCAGGTAACATCATGTGCCCATGCTGCCACTGGCCCTGGTTATGGGATTGCCAACACTTGGTAGTGTATTGCAGGGCGGACGTGTTTGGCTGGGGGGGATACCTATTTGTACGACCCGTATAGTGTGTGGAGCCTCTCAATCCCATTAACGTAACATGTACCCTGTTATACTCCACTCTCTAACAGCTACATGTGCCTTGCAGTACCAGCACAACAGTATTGCACCAATGGGTCGGTGGGCATGGGAATCCCATTGAGGTCTGCCATGTGTGTGTATATGTGCATATGTGCATATATGTAGGGTCTGAGTCCACATACTCCTGTTACAATCCACATTGCCACACAGTAGTACGGATATTGTTGTTGTCACCCATAAGTGTGGCAATGCAATGCAACACCCTGCTATGCCTGTGGCCTGTGCATCACATGCATATCCCTGTGGTACCACTGTTGTGATAAGCAATGGGTTGTTTTTGTGTCATGGCCACTGTGTGTAGTATGTATGTCAGAGTATGTAGATGGGCTCTAGTGTATACAATATCCAGTGGGGTATGTGGGTGCTGTGTACACTGTCTTTACACCATGATACACCCAGTATATGACCCACGTACCATTCTCAGGTGGCCAATGTCACCATCACCCATACAGGTAACAGAAAACAGGATACGGCCCAGTTACACATGTGCTGTGTGCAACCTACCTGTAAAAGATTGGACACATGGACTAGTTAGTCATCAAATATACAACCAGGTCCCTAAGATGTGTGTCTACTTGTTATGCGTTGGTCAATGTGTATATGATGGTATGACACACTATATATTCACCATATACAAACATTACATTCCCATTACCATATTGTACGTGTCTGTTGATGATCTGCATGTAGCACATGAACTGGTATACACCTCACCCTACAGATGGTGTCATGTATACAATGACAGCCACACAGTACAGTAGTACTACCTACATGGGTTGGGGTCTAGACACAGTGTCGCCAAGTCAGGATGTGTGTATATGTGGAAGGCTTGACATTAGGGTGCAGATCATACCTGTACCAGCAGGCCACCAGTCACGTTTGCACAGCCAATAGCTGTTATACATACCTGTGGCATGTGTGCAACTGTACACCACATATATCACGGCCAAGATGTCACCACACTGACATACCCCTGTGGAATATGACTGCGGACCATCCTCCTGCTGACGCATGTATGCCTACAGCACAAATGGATGACAGTATGGGGATATCAATTGGTGTTACCAACAGCTGGGATGCATCCCAGCTGCATGGCTACACTACCTGACATGTATGCAGTACATATTACCCCTGACTACATTCTACACTGCAGTACATTGCAGCACTCCATCACAGTCACCGTGTGCATCAGAACCATGTTAGCCTGTCCCTGCATTGATGTTCGGGATAGCAGGGATGTGGCACAGATATCATCATATGCACAGGGTGTGTGACTGTCATCCTAGCTGCATGGCTACACTACCTGACATGTATGTAGTACACATTACCCCTAACTACATTCTACACTGTGGTACATTGTGGCAACCCATTTCAGTCACCATGTGCATCAGAACCATGTTAGCCTGTCCCTGCATCAATGCTATGGATGACAGGGATGTGGCACAGGTATCATCATATGCACAGGGTGTGTTGCAGGTATGCCAGAGGCCGAGGGTGGTCCAAACATGTGTCACCATGCATGTGGGTGAGGGGTGTGGTTCCTTGATTGGGGAGTGGTGGTGTGGTGTGTGCTGGTATGGGGACACCCTAGGTGTGGTAGCATAGTGTGTGGGTATGCATGCACATAGTTCCACCATGTGGCTGCCCCACATGGGTAATGTTGGACAGCTGCAGACCATACCTGGCAGGGTGTACAGTTCAGTGCCTCCAGACATGGACATGCCAACTGTGCCTGCCAGCGGTTCCATGGGCACGTGCAGGTACAGACCTCGAGGTGCTACTCTCCCCTGATGATGACATATATCTGCTGGAACCATGTACTTCCTGGGCCTGGCCAGGTCCACATGGCCTGCTGTGGTGTGGTATGGACAGCAGCCCCTGTGGTGTCCTGGGGCTGGTATTGCCACTACAAAAGCGGCTGTGTGTCCTGGCACATCCACGTTGACTGCCAGCTACTGGTTTCTCTGGCCTACATCCACATGGACGTTGCACCACTCCCACCACATGTTCTAACACTGACATACCACGGTCAAGGAGGCCAACAATCTCACCCCTCCATCTATCCATGACCTCACTATAGTCACGGAAAGCACCAGGGATTTCATGGAGGTTGCCAATTACAGCTGCAAAAGCAGACCTCTGCAGCCTCATGAGTTGTCTGGTGTGCATTTCCATACGTGCCTCTGCCTCCATTACAGCCTGAAACATGCTTCTGGTGGTAACAGTTGTGCCACCTCTGCCAGGGGCAGGATGACCTGTGGTCTTCCCATGAGCACCATGGTACATCTGCCAATGTGGTGACTTTCCGGACATCTGGCTATGCTGACTCTGACCCGACACAGTTGGCATGGACACCACAATTTCCTGGCCATTACCACCAAGCATCAACTGTCCCCCTGCTATGGCCACATGTGATGGGGTTTGTAGGGGCACTGTAACTGTGTGCGGGCTTGGGGTGGCTAGGAAGGTGATGACACATGTTGGCCCGGTGTCAGCCTCTGACAACCACACCTGTGCTCACCTGTACCTTCATCATCATTGGTGTCTGTAGGGACACCTACCTCAGTATGCGAGCAGGAGGGACCCTGACCCACCTCACCACCTGTGTGGGAAACAAAAACATACGTTAAGACCTGTACAGCAGTGCATAACAGTACACACACTCACACTGACAGCCACCTTACAACCTCACCTTCCCTGTATTTGCAGATGGTCCCACAGTCAGTTACATATGTTCCCATTCCTGCATGGCACTTGCTAATACATACGCAGCACTACAGCCCATGAACATATCATTCCTCCCCATGCCTAGATGTGTGGTTACCACACCTGACCTGTTACTCCATCGCCTCCCTGATCGGGGTGGAGTAGGTTGTAATGGCCTCACAGCTGTCACCCTGTATTACCATGTGTATGAGCAGTAATGGTGTACGAGGCCCCTATATGGTTAGGGCTGCTACATTCACTACATATGTCACACACCAGAGCCTCATACTACAGTCTTGCTCAGTCCATGCCACATCTGTTGCACAAGCGACCCATCATGCAGACAACAGTACTACCTGAAAACACTCACTGATGTGCTGTGGTGATTCTCCATTGCATTTGTAGTGCTGCATATGTGGGTAGCCGGTTACCTATCTGCTGCTGGCAATATGATGTGTATACCTGGTATGTCCTGCACCTCCCAATGCATGCTCCATGCTACAGCCCTTGTTATGCTATCAGTTGTCCTGTGTTCACATACCTGACAGGTTGTCCTGGTGTCCAATGTCTCACTCCATATATGGCACAATCCCAAGGGGACGTACTGCCATATGGTCAATCCCACTATCTCCTATGCATACATGGAAACACACACACATCTGACATGCATCATCCACACTCCACTAGATTGCACCTATGAACACAACCGGGTCACACACACACCCCACACTCCTACATGCGGAGTTGCACAACATTTGTACACACAGTCCTCCCATTAGCCTTCTGTCAAAATGCATTACACATGGAGCTCAACAGCATGCAGTGCAACTATAGTGACATCTTGCAGGCAACAGTATACATGTGTGTGAGACAAGGGCTTTGTTGGTAGGTGATGTCCCCTCCCCGTATTAACACTGCACCCATGTACAATGGTTACTGTGGCCTGTTCCACACCATCCCTAGTACTGTGCACCATACGTCGCAGTTGTAGACACCATTGATGAATCTGTAGTACTGTGTCGGTTATGTCAGCTCCACTGCTTACAGCCCATGTGTGTTGTAGCAACACATGCCTGGGATGATATTTGAACAGCTATCAGTTGTGGATGCCTGATGTCTGCGTTACAGATCACAACATCAGCAGTGCATGTATGACCCGTACATGACTATTACATTGACAACCAGCAGACCTTACCATGGCTGTGAGGGGTGCCCTACACATGTCCCAGACCTCTGCATGATTGAAAGGTCTACTCATGTTCACATCCCTTGGAGTGCACACACTGCTGTGATGAGTGCTGTGGGGTCAGGGTTAAGTCTGCAATGTTTACTTAAACTGCTTGTGTGCAGCTGCAGCCATAGTGGTGTTGAGTCACACATGTCCCTACTATAGGCCATGTGTCCTGCCACATGTCACATCCCTGTGGACACATTGCACATTGACAGGATGTTACTTATCTTGCATGTGTCTGTTGTACCCTTCCGATACCTCAGCATGGTCTCTACAGTGATGCAGTGCATTTCTCAGCAACATGTACAGCATGCAGTATGGGTAGGTGTGCTAGACGTGTGCATGGGGGATAGCCCATAGCTATTACATGCCCAGTTAATCATCATGCATGAACACAAACCATACTCACTGGGTACGGGCTGCTGCTGTGGTTGTAACCTGGAGGGACCTACATAGGAGTGTGAGAAAGCTGATGTCAGTGGCCACAGCTGTGGCATTTATAACAGGTGAAGGCAGCATTACATTACATCAACAGTAGAAGTACACAATATTACAGCTTCTACACAACTGTTTATTACTACTACATAGCAGCAGACAAAGTATATGACATCTCAGTTCTGCATGATGTACCTGTACAGCTGCAGATGCATACACATGAGTGGTGTACCGATGTGCCCTGGGACCTTACCTGCACGCTCCTCAGCTGGTGCATCGTTGGCACCCACCTCCAGGATGTGCCCTGCCAGGTGTTGGTGTTGCAGGCAGACAGGTGCCACTAGGCTGCTGAGAAGTTTCTCCACACGGGTGAGGGTTGGATGGGTGGGTTGCCCCCCCATTGCAAGGTGGTCCCCCCTTACGGCAGCTGCATGCTGACATACATGGCGAAGCAGGTTGGTGCAATGATGCAGGACTTGCTCATAGCTGCGATTCTGCAGTCCAACATCATTGACCCTGTGGACTAGCTCATTCCACAGGGTGTCCTCTTCTGCTGGTTGTGGGCTCTCCAGCAAAAAAGAAGTATGTAGTGCTGTACCAGGTGGTCGATGATGATAGCTGTTTCTGCGGTGCTGTACATGGGAAGATGACAATGCAACATGATTCCTGGAAGGCATAAAAATGGAAATAGGTATGAGCCACCCATACAGCAGGGTTACCATAGTTCTTAATACACATATATGTCTCTCCCCACCATATCAGCTACAACAACACGTTCACAGACTGCAATTGTTATGTCAGCTGCTTACCTACCATTGGGACATATGTTGTATTGTACCAAGCTTTGTGCTATGTGTATGTGCCATGCTTTGTGCTATGTGTTTGTAGCCATGCTCCCTGTGGGGACACTTATCTTAGACTATTGCACCTGCATGCCATTGTCAGTGCCACTATATATATGTGTATAAATATACATATACATATATGTGTAGATATATGTTGTACATTGTTGATAAACCTATGTCTATATGACTGTATCTGTACACATACATGTCACAGTCCGTATCACACAGATATGTGGAGTGCATACAGACATCCGGTCCGCATTCTGTAACCATCTTTTATTCACAGCTGCACTGTTCTGCCTTGCGGCAACACAGACAGGTTCCACATGTGAACACAGCCTAACATTAGGGTGGTAACTATGGTTTGAGATTGCTGGTACACCTATTACACACCTATGGCATTTGTGCATGCTACATTACACATTCACATGACTGTCCTGCAAGTGCTATGCACTGACACACATGTGTCTATCATGATGGCAGTACATCCACCAACAGCTATTCTCCACACTAACAAAACATACACAGATATTATGGCTGACATCTTTGTCATTCATTGCTGATCTGCACAGTTGGCGGTTATGTCTCACTGCTTACAGGGACAGACAGTATTGTCCAGAGCAGTTGTTCAGCGGGACATCATTACAGGGACAACTACATATGGCACATATCAAACAGTCTACAACATACATCCTATTAATCTATACCACATCCTACATTAAATTACATAGAGTTGTGTTTTACATAACTTGTAGTGTTTGGACAGATGTGATGCCTTCCCAGTTGTGGCCTGTAGTACTGTGTTCTCCACTGTGTAAGCTCCGTGGTATACATATGTTTTCAATATCCTGTTTTGTTTGGTTGGTTTCCTCTTCTTTCTTCTTGATTTTCTCTCTCTCTCTCTCTCCCTCTCCAGTAGAGCGAATGAGTTGGTTTGAATGGATTACAGCATGGCTTTTGTAGGTGATGCACATGATCAGGTTATGGGCTCTGCACCAATCAGTGTGCAACAGCTGCTGACTGCATGCAGCCTGGTGTAGTGATTCTGTTAACCATCGTCATGACAACTCAGTACTATAAAATGCTTACTCATGTGGGTGTTGTCCCTTCACCTTTCCAGTATGGAGGACATCCTTCCTCTATGTTGGTAGCAGTGTTACAGACGGCAGGTTGCGGTACCTACTACAGTGGGGCTTGCAGATATAGGACAACTACATATTCTTAGGTTGTTCCAGACCTACTGACAGTCTCATCTCCCGCTTCTGCAGATGAAACACTCCCCCACGCAGTGCCCCGTTTTCCATTCCTCTCTTCAGTATTATACAAGACTACTGTTCTCACAGTATACGTGGACAGGCAGTGTTCATTGATACTCATAGACTGCTCGGAATACTGTGACTGAGCACTGTGCACATGTTTGCTGGTATTAATGTACATACTTATATACATTTCCTAAACTGTTGACTGTGCCGGATGATATGTTTGTGATAACAGCAGCTGATTGTATATCTGCCATGCCTTAGTGGTAACTCACTTTGACTATAGTGTGCAGGGGGGGGGGGACCTGGGAGTGTAGATTATGTTGTTACTGGCCACGATGAGGGCTGTGTGCTACAGCGTGCCAAAGACACTGCAGGGGAAGTGTAGGCAGGTATGTGCTGGTGTGCGCTAGGCTTGGACTTGCTGACCTCCAGTTACAACATCTTAAACTGGGTTGGCTTAACCAGTGCTGGCATTGCTTACCGCTGCCCACACAGGCGTACTCCCGCTTGCTGCCACATACCCCTGTGCTACTTCATGTACATGTCATTATTATACATGCTTAAGTCAGGTGTACATGTCAGGTATGACTGTTCACGAAGGTCAGTGTAAGGTTAAGTGGGATTCCAGTTTAGCAGTTCTGGATAGGTTACACTCAGGTATTTGCATTAGGTTTAGTTATGCCATACCTGTGTTGTAGAGTAGATGTGAATAGGGGAGGTGTAGGCAGGTAGGTGGAGGGGGGGACATTTAACTGTATAGTAAGCCATTCGACTGATTGGTGGGGGAGCCGTAGTGCAGGTTTGCAGGGTGTTGGGATATGTATGTGAGGCAGGACAGGAGGTGTCAGTGTCAGTAGTTGGTGTAGGGTCTGGAGTGTTGGGGGTGGCGGACTTCACACGGTGGTGATCCAACTGTGCTTGGGTTTTTCCTTCATGTGTTATTTGCATGTGTAGTCTGGGACAGCTGCAGTAATACACCTGGGTTGGGGGTTCCAGATTCTGCCAATATAGTTGTGTGGAGGGTGTCACCTACTTGTGACTGTGAACATTACTATGAACACAACAGGGGTCGATAGGTAAGTGGTATTATTGGGCCACACAGAAGGGCTGATAGTGGGGACATGTCCAGGGAAGTGCATCACGGCTGATGGGAAGGTCCACAGCTGGCCATTTCTTCTACAGAGACAGCTGTGTATATACCCTGCATTTGGGGGTAGGTCTGGACAATCACACCCCTGGGTGGGGATGAGGACAGCAACATAGCTCTCAACTGATCAGAGACAAATCTCAACAGACTCAGGGACAAATCCTTAACTAATCAGGGACAATCAGGGACAATTTTTAAATATTTGTACTATTAGCTTGAAACATTTGCAGATTAAGAGACTGTGGTGTAATATAGATATTCTGACATAAAACGTCTATAACTCAGGATTACTATCATTATTTATTAAGGGCGACTCACCACCTTTTCTTCAGCAGTCACCAGTTTTAAGAGAGATTAAGAGGGACAGACCTACAATCAGAGTCTATATCAGGGACGTCCCTGAAGATCGAGGACAGTTGAGAGGTCTGGACAGCAATCATACCTTGTGATGCCAATTAGTTCGGCTTACATGCCTACAGTGGGGTGTTGAAACCATGTGCTCTTTGTTGTCATTTAGTGGGTTTGCAACAACACATCTGGTTATACCGTCCTTTGCCATGTAAACTAGACTTTATGCAGTGGGACTCGTACCGGGCGTGGCTGCTCATAAGGCATCAGCTCTGCTCAATGCACACTATTGCTTACATCCCTGGGGCAGTCCACATAGAACTGCTCCAGCCAACACCTGCACAGTTAGGCCCATAATGTCATAACCATAGTTCCCAGACTGCACTTCCTCTTCATCAGTCTTCCTTACTCCAGGTGCAGGTTGGGTCTAAACACACCACTACACACTGCCAACTCTCCACTTCTCGGGACCCATCATGTATGTTGTCTCGCCCCATGGGTCATCTGGCTTCCCCAACCTTGTAGTCCAGGAACATGCATGCCCTGCCATAGGTTATCCGTGTAATGGCTGGAAGCCCGAATAGCCATTAAATTTTTGGCTTGGCCTGCAAGGGACATTCTTGTCTTTGTTTTAAGATTAGACTTGGCAGGTCTCTCCCACTGGTAGTATCCTGCCTGTAATCTGGGATGCAGTAATTAGTTTACTTTTATTGTGTGCTTGTATGTTTCATCTGGCTAACTGGGGGGGGGGGTTGATGCTACGTGTTGCACTATTGTTGATTGGGCTCCTCACCCCCATTGACACGGCCTATGAACACATGTAATTCTTAACTGCTGTATCATATCCTAGCTATATATATGTGTATATTTACACACACACATATATATATATATATATATATATATATATATATATATATATATATATATATATATATGTATTTGTATGTATATATATATATATATATATATATATATATATTATATATATTGCTATACGTATATATCTAACGACATATGGATGTATGGGTGTCTGCAGATGTATATATCTATATGTGGGTATTTATATATATGTCTGTCTATGTATGTATACATTTGTACTGCAGAGAAGGAGTGGTATATCTCCATGCAATTATGGGTATATATACACACACATACCTGTACATACTTCCATCTACATCTGGTTATACTGTTCTCTGCCATGTAAAATAGACTGTGCTGCAGTGGGACTAATAGCAGCAGTGTCTGGCCATTGGGTGGCAGCTCTGCCCAATGAACACTATTGCTTACATCTCGGGGTGGTCCACATAGACCCACTCCAGCAAACACCTGCATGCCTAGACCCATAATTACATACCCATAGTTCCCCCACCCGCGCCTCCTCTATAGCACTCATCCTTACTCTGGGTGCAGGTCGGGTCTGAACACACCGCTACAGACTGCCCACTCTCCACTTCAAAGGACCCATCTCGTACGTTGTCTCAACCCATAGGTCATCAGGCTTTCCCACCCTTGTAGTCCAGGTATGTACACTCCCCGCCTTGATAGGTCATCGCATGGGCTTCCTCCTATAACAATACATTTTTGAGGTGTCTTGCAAGGGACGCGCATGTCTCTGTTCCAAGATTAAACTTCTCGGGTCCACTGTGTCTCCCCACCATTATATCCTGTCTGTGGTCTGGGGAGCAGTGGATCGTTTACATTGTTTGTGGGTTTGTTTGTATGTTTCCCCTGTCCAGATGGGGGGGTGGGGGTGTTCATGCTATGTGTTACATGTTTCTTGCTTGGGTGCCTCACCTCCATTGGCATGGCCTGTGAACATTTGTCATTCTTAAGTGCTATATTGTATCATAGCTATATATCTGTGTATATCTACACACACACACACACACACACATATATATATATATATATATATATATATATATATATATATATATATATTGCTGTATATATCTGATGACATGTGGATGTATGGGTGTCTGCATATGAATATATATGTATATGTGGGTATTTATTTATATGCTATGTATGTATACATATGTACTACAGAGAGGGGGAGGTATATATCTATTTAATTATGGGTATTTATACTAACACATATACTGTAAATCTTTAGCTACATATCCAGTAATGTTGACTGGTATTGCTGGATACTGTGTTTCGTGTGCATACTGGCCAACCTTGTGTGCCACGTATGCTTTGCAATACCTACCACTACATCCATTGGTGTACACAGAGTCACACGTGACATCTATTGTTAGTACCAGGAATACATTCGTCCCATGCGGGACACCACAAACATTGGGTATTCAACCTTCGTCTACACCTAGGGTTACATAGGTACCCCTGGCTATGTGCATGGTCTCTGGTATATGCCATACCTAGGATACTTGGGTCGGTACGTCATACGGGATGGGTCCTGAGGGGGTGGGGTGATGTGTGGTGGTGTGGTAGCTACGGGTCGGTGACCAGGGTAGGGGTGGTGGCTGCATGTGTGCTGTGGGTGGAGGGAAGCAGAACTGTGGGTTATACATGTATGGGTTGGGGATGGCCTGGGTTGGATGGGCCTGTACTGCTCGGCCCGCCTAGTGGGTGGGAGAGAGGGATATGTGATGTCGACATGTTATGTATAACAGAGGGCTGATTTTTAATGACCGACATACAGTACTATGAGCTTGGTAGTGTATTGTAGGGTGGACGTGTTTGGCTGGCCAGGGTGTATGCAAATTTGTACGTGGCATGTATTTTTTGGAGCCTCTCAGGCCCATTGCAAGTGCATGTGGACATATATGTTTCTGTTCATCTACCATTGGTATCTACAGATGTCTGGCCATATATACCTCTCATGGGCATATATATTTGCTTACTAACTATGTTGGAATATACCTACGGAGACATATATCTGTGTACATATGTCACTTGATGTGTATATGTTGACATATAGATGTTGACATATATATGTGTAGTTGCCAGCATTTTCATGTATATCTGTTCATATATTTGTATTTCTATGTGTATATCTCTGGATATTTATATATATGTATATATACATACACATATATATATATATATATATATATATATATATATATATATATATATATATATATATATATATATATATATATATATATATATATATATATATATGTGACTACATCTATAGATATGTTGTATCCATTTAGTTAGCGATATATTTGCAGACACATGCTCATCTACTTTTAGGTATACATTCTCTGTACTGTTGAATGACTGGGCTGGGGTTATGTTTCTGACATACAATTTCTGCATATCTGGCATGGCTTAGTGGTAAATCATTTTGTGTATGGTGTGCATGGTCCTGGGTTCTGGACTTGCGGAGGCTGTTTGTTTTATTGCTGGGCAGAACACTGGCCTTTGGATACAGTGTGCTTAAGGCACTTTCAAGCAGTTGTTAGTGGGTTTGCGTAGAGGTAAGCACTGATGACTTCTGGTCACAGTGTCTTACACGTAGTTAGCTTCTCCTTTGCTTAATCTGTGTCCGTGGTGCTTCACCCCGCCCACACGCACTTGCACACTCTCACTAGTGCTTACATATGCTTACTACTGCTTATCTGTGCTTACGCCTGCTTACTGCTGACTTATTCATTATGGTACTGACTCTTCACATGTGCATTTAATGCAGTACTCCAGTTCACATTTAAATATTATTTCATATGTTATACAGCAATAAAATGTAAGTACATGTTCGTATACAGATTTCACATGGAAGATGGTATGTGCTGCAGTGGTACTCGAACCGAGAATGCCTGCTCGTTAGGTGGATGCTCTGACCACTACACTATTGCTGTGCTGTTTCATTTGCATATATCTTCCTTGTTATCCTTTTCAGCCTTTTAAGCTGCTTTAACCATAGTTAAGCGATGGGCACACCCAGGCACCTACGGTTAGCTGTACTCGGAGTTTTAGAGATAAATACAGTGGTTACTTCTTTTTATTTTTATGTCCTGTTGTTGTGTACACATGGGGGACTGTTGTTGGGGATATGTGAACACCTATGAGCGGTCTCGCTCATTTATTTACAGTTTCTGCTGTTCTACTTTGCAGGGGAGTGTTTATTCTGCGAGCTCTACTCTCAGACATGCCCCCTGCACTCGTCCACGCTCCATGTAGGATTAGGAGGTCAGGTAGCGCACCTTCATAAATATGCTTGGCGCGCTGTCATTCTCCTCTTAAACTGCTGCTTCCATGCAGGACTAGCCTAGTCCTGCACAGAAGATTAGTGAATCCGGGGGCATGTGATTTTCCTCTAGCAGTTATAAACCACTGTAAGTGGAACATCTGCCTGCATTGTTGCTGTCTAGTGTTATTGGGATTGTCAGATAACATTACTAAAATTGCTAAAATGATGAAAGTAATCAAAAGCTATGTTACAGCAACTGTCAGAGGAGTATACTCATGCAATAATGAAAAACATCACTATCACCACACACTAGGAATTGGTGTTCTTAGGATGAGTTTTAAAAAAATAAAACTTCACAATTTAGGAATTCAAGAGATGTCTTTTCAAACTGAGTAAAATTTCAGTAGGTTACAATATAGTGTGTGTGCGCGTGCATGTGCATGTGCAAATGTGTATATTTTTGCTAAAATATAGAATGAATAGTTGCAAAGCTTCCATAAGAAATGGCCAGAGTTGTACCAAGGATGGAGTAAAAGAGGCAAGCTGCCTGGCACAGGCTGTTAGGAGATATGACTGTCCCCGCCAAAGAGGAAACAATCAGTCCCTGTAAGCAGTATATGCAATTATTTAAGCAGTCACAACTGCTATCACAACTAAAAAGATTGGTAGTGTTTGTTTTGCTGCACGGAGGCACATTTAGGACTATGGAAAAGTTTCTGATAAGACTTTAATGTGCAAATCTGCAAGCAATGCTTTCAATACTCCTTGCAGACTTGCAAGTCAAGGACTGATCAGCAACTCTTATAAAGTGCAGATTGTACCCCTATCAGTCTGTGTGTTGAGAACGTAAAGTGTAGCAAAGTCCTGTTATGTAGATACATAATGGCTCTTTTCTCCTTGCCTATGTAGAGCACCTGATACAGCAAACAGCTACAGCTCTGGAATTGGCAGCTTTACTGTTAATATTAACTATTTAATATACATTAGAACTGAAGCCACATAGATGGGTTTGGAAATATTAATGACTTTCCATTCCTATTTTTGTCCAGCTGGACTGTAGGACATTTAATAAAAGTCAGCTGATTGCATATGCTTTTAAAAGGCCTGGCTTTTTGCATGATATTGATTGTGGTAACTAGTGTTAAGAGACTGTAGCTTGTGAATAACAATGCCAGAGATATGAGAGTTTTTAAATACCCCACAGGAAAAACTAAGAAATTCCTCCTAGTAGCAACCACATCCAAAAACTCCTTAAGGGATGCTTTGTACTCTTCACATATACCAAACATCTGGAACTGTATCCCCCTCAGACTCGGACAAATCAAACACAGTGCAGCCTTAAAACAGAACTAAAAAAATGCCTCATGGACTCTTGGCACTTCCTCAAACCCTGGCCAGCTCACCTTCTTACATCCCTGTTATACCTACCTACCTACCTACTTACCATCTTATAAAACACTCATAAATAGGCAAGCCTTCCTTGAACTCAGAAATAAAGCAAAGAAACAAGTTAAGACTCACAAGCTAAAATTCTACACTTCCCTACAAAGCAAAGATATTAGCAACCGTCAAAAATTCTGGGCTGCAGTGAACAATATCCTCCAGCCCCATATAGCAACCACACCCCCACCTAATATAAACAGTTCAAACATACATATAGCCTCCAATTTCAATGACTATTTTAATTCCTTTATACTTAAACTCATTAACAATACAAACCCCAGCAACCTCCCTCAACCTCCTGAACCTCAGACTAACACTACCCCCTTCTCACTCAAACCAATAACAATATCTAGTATACAAAAACTGTTAGCAAAACTTAAACCAACCACCCTTGCTGCCGACAATCTTCCTGCCGAATACCTCCAACTAGCATCCAGGGTCATAGCCTACCCCGTCAGATTGCTAATAAATAGATCTATTACTAAGCACGCCATCCCAACCATGTGGAAATCCTCTTTCATTATTCCCTTCCACAGGAGAGATCCCTCCACCGATCTCTGTATCAGCCCATTGCAATCTTCTCACCCCTATCCAAAATCCTAGAAAGATGCATTCACCATCAACTCCTCACCCACCTTCTCTCCAACAGCCTTCTATCCAACTCACAACACAGCTTTTGCCCATTCCACAGCACCATCATAGCCCTAATTAACCTCACCAACATCATAAACACATACAGGAACCAAGGTAAACTTGTCCCCACCACCTTTCTAGACTTATCCAAAGCTTTTGATACAGTTTCCTACAATAAACTCCTAACCTGCCTCTCAGACCTTAACCTTGACAGCACCACCCTACAGTGGCTTAAAAGCTATCTAGACAACCACCAATAATCTGTTAAATGGCTTAACTCCCTATCCCCCCACTCCCAGTCACGGTCGGTGTACCCCAAGGCTCCATCCTTGGCCTCCTCCTGTTTAACATCTTTACAAATCAACTCCACTCCACAACTACTAATGCCAAAATAGCCCAATACACTGACGATACAACTCTGATCTGTTCCGCATCCAACATTCGACTTCTCCAACACAAAACCCAACAATCCTTCACTGAAATAGAAAACTGGCTAAACAAATCCCAATTAATATTAAATCCACAGAAAGCACAACTTATGTTGTTCCATCCTACAAAACCCCATGATACTACCTTCTCTGTATCCTCAACTGACAAGACCCTCATTTCCCCAGTCCCAGAAGCCAAGTTACTAGGATTTACCATCGACCAACAACTAAAATATAACAAATATATAACCCTTACTGTCTCCAAAGTCCACACGAAACTAGGGACCCTCTACCGCTGCAAATGATACCTACCTTCCGAAGCTAAAGTCATCATAGCCAGAACCCCTCTTGTATCAACACTACTGTATGCATGCCCAGTATTAACAAACCTAAATAAAACTGACCTTAATAAGCCCTCCACATGCTATAACAAAATTGCCAGGTTCACTGCCAATGCCAGATCATGCTCCCACCAGTGCCAATCCCTACATACACTCCACTGGTTAGAATTCCCAAATCTACTACTATACCACCAACTTAACATGTCACACCAGATCTTATATTATCCTGAAAAAAAACCTGCCCTGACAGGCCTCCTAAATTTCAACAATTCAAACAGGCAGTTATGATCCGGTAACAAAGCTCTGATAGAAAATATCCACTGTAAAAACAGTTCTGGGGAATCTCTCTTCAGACACAAAGTTGCAAAAATGTGGAATACCCTGCCTCCTAACCTCAGACTACAAAAATGTACATCACCTTCAAAACCCAACTAAAATCCCATCTATACACCAACTAGTTATGTAACTGCAATGGACCTCCCTGAACTCTCACCCTGCTGAATGAAGCTACCCTTTATGTTTTAGTCCAACACATAATACTGTACTGCACTCTTTCTCCTCTTTGTACAAACTGTGAATATTGTTTTTTATACGCCTACACTATACTAAAGTTCTGTTATGTCAAAACACTGCAGTGTAAGATCATATGACTGTACTTTATCTCTATATTATTAGCTTGTTAACCTTTCTATATGTGTATCCGAAACATTGTCACCTTCACATCCAACCCCACCCTCCCATTTAAGCACAAACCCACTGATATACTCATACTGAAACTAAACATTCGCAGCATCATGAACAAAATAGAATAGTTACATGGAGCCATCTCTGCATACAGCCCAGAAATTATGGTGATTACAGAAACATGGCTTAAACCCCATATAAAAGATAACTCTATAACCCCACCTGGCTTTAATATATTGAGAGTAGACAGAGCTCACAGAAGAGGAGGTGGAATAGCCCTTCTTTATAAATACAATTTAAAAGTTCAGCTCCTTCAGAAAGAAACCCCACATTTCAACAATGCTGAGACCTTATTCACCAAACTCCTCCTAAACCAACACAAACAACTAAACCTATTCAGCACCTATATACCACCAGGAGACAACCTTAGGACCCTAGAATCTATACTCCACTGGGCTTCCCACTCCCATTCCCAAGAAACTATAGTCCTAGGCGATGTCAACATCGACTGGAACAGTGTACATTCATCAACAGCCACTAACCACATAAACCTATATAACTTTACTCAACTCATACACTCTCCCACAAGATTTGACAAAACCACCAAGCATGACTCCACCTTAGACTGGATCCTCACTAACCAGCTCAACACTGCCCACCTATGCGGGATACTACCAGACTCCCTCAGTGACCATAACCCAACTTTCCTCCTTTAGCACAAACTGAAAAATACCAACCCACCCTCCCTGTTACAAACCTGCTCCCAAAGAAACTTCAACTCAGAACAATTCTCAGAAACCCTAAAATCCTGCATCTGGTCCCCCCTAAAAACCCTCCCCCTAGACAATGCAGTAGAATATTTTAACTACAAATTCCTACAGATTCTAAATCAACTAGCCCCACTGAAAACAATAAGAGTTCACAGTAACCCTGCCACCCTGGCTAAACAAAATAAAAAAAGATCTTACTCAAAGCTGGGACAAAGCTTGGATAACTTGGAAAAAACACAAAACATCCAAAACTAAGCAAACCTTTTCTGAACTCAGAAATAAAGCAAAAAAAACAGGTCAGGTTGGACAAACAAAACCACTATATTTCCCTACAAAGGAAACACAGTAACAACTCACATAAATTCTGGGCTGCAGTAAACAGCATCCTCCAGCCTGGAAAAACCACTACACCACCTCCAGACATCAAAGGTACTGACTCTAACATGCCTCAGACTTCAATAACTACTTTACTGCTTCCATACTTAAACTAGTAAATGATATATCACCCACAACCCAACCACAATCCTTAAACTGCCAAACTAATTCTACCCTCTTCTCACTTAACCCAGTACCAATATCAAACATTCAAAAACTTTTAGCAAAACTTAAACCTACCACCCTAGCCGCCGACTGTCTGCCAGCCCAGTATCTTCAAATGGCATCCAAGACCATTGCCTACCCCATCTTCCTACTCATTAATAGATCTATTTCAATGTGCACCATTCCATCCTTATGGAAAACCTCATATATCATCCCCCTCCGCAAGGGTGGCTCCTCTGCTGACCTCTCTAACTACCGTCCCATTGCTATCCTATCACCTCTCTCAAAAATTCTGGAAAATTGTATCTATCACCAACTCCTTACCCACCTACTAACCAACAACCTGCTATCCAAAACCCAACATGGATTTAGACCATCCCATAGCACCAACATTGCCCTAATCAACTTCTCCAATACCATAAACTCACACAGGAACCAAGGGCAACTGGTCTCCACCACCTTCCTAGACTTATCCAAGGCATTTGATACAGTTTCCCATAACAAACTCCTTACCTGTCTCTCTGAACTCAACCTCAATAACCTCACCCTACAATGGTTGAAAAGTTACCCAAACAACCGCTCACAGTCTGTCAAATGGGGAAACTCACTATCCTCCCCGATCCCCGTCACATGCGGTGTCCCACAAGGCTCAATCCTTGGCCTCCTTCTCTTCAACATATTTACAAATAATCTCCACCTAGCAACCACTAAAGCGAATATTGTCCAGTATGCAGATGGTACAACCCTAATCTGCTCAGCACCCAACATCCATCTACTACAAAGTAAAGCCCAGGAATCCTTAGGTAGAGAACTGGCTAAACAACCACCAACTAATACTAACCCCCCAAAAAACACAGCTAATGCTATTCCACCTAACTAAACACTGTGTCCCCACCTTCACCATCCTGTCAGCCAACAGCACCCTTATCACCCCAGAAGATAAGGCCAAACTGCTATGTATCACAACTGATCAACAACTTAAGTACAAAAAACACATATCACAAACTATTTCTAAAGTCCACAAAAAAAATAGGTTGCCTTTATCGTTGTAAACAGTTCCTAACCCCTGTGTCTAGAACCAAATATCCAGAACTCATCTCTTATCAACATTGCTTTATGCTTCTTCAGTTCTTACCAACATTAATAAAACTGACCTGAACAAACTCTCCACATGCAACAATAAAATAGCTAGGTTTGCTGCCAATAGTAGATCACACTCCCACCACTGCCAATCCCTACGTAAACTACACTGGTTAGAATTTCCAAACCTGCTTCACTACCACCAACTCATCATAGCTCATCAAATTCTATACCATCCTGTGAGAACCCCTGCCCTAGCTAACATGTTAAACTTTTACAACTCCACCAGGGAACTACGATCAAGTAACAAATCCCTGATTGAAGTCAATCCATGTAAGAACAACTCTTGAGAAGCCCTATTCTCTCACAAGGTTGCAAAAGTATGGAACACCCTCCCACCTGAACTCAGACTACAAAATCACACAAACACATTCAAAGTCCTCCTTAGATCACACTTCTTTGCTAACCCTCTCTGTAACTGCAAAGACCCCCCCCCCTCGAATCCTCACTGCCCTGTAGGCAGACTACCCGCTGAAGTCTCCAATGCGTACAACATACTGTCACCTGCAATGTACTTTTTGTAAATATTGTAAATATTGACCTACTCCTGAGTATCTTATTTACACAGATTGTACTGTTATTGTAGACATGTAACCTGTTATTGTAGACATGTAACATGACTGTACGATGTGATTGTGTTTGCATTTAACTGTTTTTTACCAGTATGCTAACTTTCTTCTTATCGATCGTGTGTATTCACACTGTTACTTCCTTGGAGCTTTTCTCCCCAGGACTCCACTGAAAATGGACACCTGTTGTCCAGCTGGACTTATCCTGGTAAAAGAAATGTTAAATAAATAAATAAATAAAAATGTATTTTATTTTATTTTGTTTTATATTCTTCATACTCTGTAACTGTTTGGAGCTTTTCTCCCCAGGACTCCACTGAAAATGGATACTAGCTATCCAGCCGGACCATCCTGGTAAACAAATGTTAAATAAATAAATGAATAAATTATACTTCCCTTGCACCCCTGGTACACCTACCTACTACCCATATAATACTTTCCTTACACCCCTGTTACACACACCTACCTATCTACTGCCCATTAAATATATTCCTTACACCTCATTACACCTACCTATCTACTGCCCATTAAATATATTCCTTACACCTCATTACACCTACCTATCTACTGCCCATACCTAGCAAATACACCGCCTCAGATACAATGTCTGACTGTCTAAGTGATCATCTCCCAATCTGTACAACCAGTAATCTTACATATCCACTTAAACAGGATGTTTATAAAACAACATGCAACCTTTCAAGTTTAACCCCAAAATGTTCATTGCTTACATATCATCTGTTAACTGGAGCTTCCTAAAAATCCTGCCCTGCTGTAAATGAATTCAGTACAGTTTTCCTGAATATCCCAAATAGCCTTGCACCTCAAAGAAGGAAGAGACTAAAAACAAATAATGCAAAGTGGCTATCCAAAAAGAGTAGAATTTTAATGTAGGATAGAGAAATAACATGGAAAAAGTTGCAAAAATATTAAAAAACCTCAATATCTAGAAAACTTTAGAATGCTTTGCAATAGTACTAAGAAGCAAATTAATGAAAACAAAAACTATACTATAATAATTTTCAGAATAATAGTTAACATAGCCCTAAAAAATTCTGGACAAGCATTAAAGAAATTTTGCATTCTGGCCATAAATTCAGCCCTAATCCCTCTCCCAATAACTCATCACTCAAAACTGGAATACACTTCAACTCTTATTTTATGGATACTATAGCATCTCTAACCAAGGACTCCCCAGCATCAAGTACCAACCCTGCCCAACAGCCACATATCACCACATCCACTTTCATCTTCAAACCTGTGCCAACATCCTGTATAAAACCACTCTTAAATAAACTCAAACTATACTTCAACTGATGACCTCTTACGTGAATACCTTATAATAGCAGCAGGTAGCATTGCCTGTCCTGTCTCAATTCTTATAAATAGATCAGTTCTGGAATCTCACATTCCCCCTCTGTGGAAAAAGTCACACATTATCCCTCTGCACAAAGGAGGAAATTCAATAGACATTACTAACTTTAGACCTATACCAATCTTATCCCCCCTCTCCAAAATACTTGAAAAATGTATTCATAAACAATTGCTAAACTATCTTCTGCAGGGAAAAAACTCCTATCCCTCACACAGCATTGTTTCTGTCCTTCCCACAGAACTAATATTGTACTTCTAACCTATATAGATACTGTCAAAAAAGCTATAGATAATGGCAAACTACTCTCCAGCTAATTTCTAGACTTGTCTAAAGCCTTCTATATAGTTGGTCACAGCAAGCTTCTACTTCAAATGTCCTCATTAGATCTCTCTCATTCCACACTTCTATGGTTCAAAAGCTACTTGTATGATAGGTATCAGTCAGTAAAATGGCATTACATCCTCTCTCCATAGCTACTGGTCACCACCAGTGTACCGCAAGGCTCTATCCTTGGTCCCCTGCTCTTTAACATTCTCACCAACACCCTCCACACATCCACACCACAGGCTTAAATATTATAGTGTGCAGATGACTCCACACTCATTTGCACATCTGACAATGTGGCACACCTCTGAAAATTACTTGAGAAGCTTTAACAGCAACTGAAACATGGCTTTGTAACTCACAACTTATGCTCAGCCAAAAAAAAAGAAAAAAAAACTAGTACTTTTTTCCCCAAACCCCTCTCCCATGGAAAAACACAATTTAAAGTCTTCCCTCTTGATAATGCAGCCATTGAAAATACTTCTCATAGCAACGTATTAGATATGATAGTGGATGACAATCCTAAATTCGACCTGTATATTCAAATTGCAAAATAAAATCTCATCAAAAATGAGGGATGCTTTATAGAGCCAAAAACATTCTCACAGAGACAACTAAAGCTACACTTGACACTACTTTTCTTCTCCACAAACTTTTATAATACTCCCATCTCTACTAATCTTCAAGGATCTCAAAAATCAAAACTTGAACAACGCTATAACAAAGTTGCTAAATTTGCAGCATATACCCGATTCAGAACCTACCCCTGTATAGCATTAAAAAGCTTAAATTGGTTAGAACTACCCATTCAGCTAACATATATACAGCCTCTTACAACCTATAAAATTATCCATAGTCTTTCTGCTTGTTCAGCACTAGATAACATTCTATACAATTATGTTCCTAGTCAGTTATTATAATCCAGTGACCAAAACCAAAAACTTGTGTCTGTGTATGAACTCGTATTATGTTGCTGAGGCCTGAAGCTCCTTATCTCTATCCATCAATTCAATACCCCCACCCCCATCCTTCAAAACCATTCTGAAAGACTTCCTGTCCAAAAGCAGGCTCTGTTCTTGTTCAAAAAAGATAAACTATATCCCTAAATGGGGACAGATACCTTTAGTATCTTATACCTCCTTACTCTCCCGTCTTCACTCACTTCCTTACTTCTGTCAACTTCTGTCCCCTGGCTTTTTCTCTAAATACATCATAAGCCTGTTTTTCTCTCACTTCATATTGCAATTCCTGTTTGTATTATACTAACATTAACTGGCTAAAATTTCTATAACTTTTAAATCATTGTCATATAAGTTGTACCTATTCTTAACCAATATTTTCATATTATGTCTAATTTGGTATAATTATTTAAACTGTAGCTGTTTTTGTATTATTTTCAAAGACCGTAAAATTATTATTCTTAAAATGTTTTGTAATACTTTGGAGCTTTTCTTCCCAGGTTTCTGCTGAAAATGGGCTCCTATCCAGTTCAACTTTTCTTGGTAATCAAATGTCAATAAATAAAATAAATAAAGTGTGAAGCCTCATTGAATATAACATGCAGAAGAGGTTGTATATAGTATGATACCTTTTTTCTGAATGGAGAATTTCTTTCAATTCCAAATATGTTTAATTAATTCACCTTGACTCAAATAATTCACATTTTATTAACATAATTTGCCATAATTTCATTATATTAATCAATCAATGGTTGATGTATTACACCTCTCAATTAAGTTATTACTGGCTGCCATGAGAACCAAGAGGGGTTTGATTCCAAAGCAATAACATTTACCTGTATAGAGAGCAGATGTTCATGAAATTAAAGGATGCCTCATCAAACCATGGTGGGGAATACCAAGTTTTCTTTTGCACACCTGGACAAAGAATATCTGATATCCCTTACGTCCTTAGTTCTAGTACCATTACTATGCTACTTAATATATTCCTACGTAACACTGTTTTGTATTACATGTAACTGGGTTCTCAAGGTCTACTCTGCCTACCTGTTAGCCCTACCCAAAAAAAAAGAAAATAAAATTAACAAAAATAAATACTGTTCACAGAAAAAAAATATGTAAGTCGTCAAGAGATGAGGCTATCTACCTTACAAAACACCAAAAACTTGTGATAGTGAAGTGCGTTTTGGAAATTATAGAAAATAAAATGAAGAAATGATTTAGACATGTAAGTATGCATGTGGTTTATAGGGTAGGAATCATGTGCTTTATCAGCCTCCCTTTAAACATTATGCAGTTAGTACTCATCAGTACCCATTCTGGCAAGCTGCCAGTCGACGCTTCATACCTGAAGTAAGACTTTAGTAACAGGGTTACCAATCCTTTGAACTCCCTACTTAATGAAACATTTTGTGCCAGATATGTCAACACTTTCAAATTAATTACACTAGATGATGGGTACGTGTAAGCTGCTAAGATTGTTTCTACAAATTAGAATTTGGACAGACACATGAAGTAGTGAAGCTATAATACTGTCTTAATGCCACAGCCTCAGTGGGATCAATCTGTTAATGAAAATGAAATAAATAAGTGGCTTGTAATAATATACTATTTAAAATGTGCATTTATAGTTTGGTTTGCTGGACATTGGTAAGGTAGATAACAGCATCACTTTTGTAGAAAAAAACATTCTAAATCTCCAACAAACCTTAAGGAGGATATTCATGAAAAGAAGGGAGATAAGCTTTTTGTTGTGTCTTTCATCTACAGGCGGGCTATGAGAGACTAGTTTTGACTCGGTGAGAACTGCTGCATACAGGCTATCACAATTCAAGTTAAAGGGGTCATCTAACAGGTCACTTAAGAGGAAAGTGTCAAGTAGCAGCTTATTGCTAAAACAATGAATGATCTGAGTCATGTCTGTATAGATTCATCCCAGACATTGTGGTATTCCAACATCACAGTGTCAGTTTTATATAGTTTTCTGTGCTCAGTGCCTGCAAGGTTATGATGTACTGTATCCATATAAAGAGGCAGTTTTATGGTCTGAAGCCAAATATACTTACACCTTTGAACAGTCGTATCTTAATTAATTATCATTTGTCAGTCTGAACTGCCTGCTAAACAATGCAGTATTCAAAAAGCAATGCATTTTCACAGCAAAATCTTTACTTCCTACATAATGTGTTCTAGTTTCTCTGAAAGAGTTGCAGTATTGTTGTTGCTGTGAAACTACATGGCATTGTTAATGTGACAGACATTTACCTGCTAACCGAAATATTTAATTGCTTGGGCCAATAAGTTTCTTATATAAAGAACAATAAAAGAAGCAGTGTGTGTGTGTGTGTGTGTGTGTGTGTGTGTGTGTGTGTGTGTGTGTGTGTGTGTGTGTGGTTTCATGTCTATGTATGTGTTTGCATGTCTACACACACACATTTATATATATATAATATATATATATATATATATATATATATATATATATATATATACATATAACTGCGGTGGTGGTGCTGTGGTAGTGTTGTCGCCTGACAGTAAGACGTTGTCCCGTTCGATTCTCAGCTAGAGCGTCTTTTGTATGGAGACATGCGTGAATGGGCGTACCTTCGTTGAAGGTTGTGCATCAGGGCTGGCAACTCGGCACGTAAAAATCTACTGCCAATCATTAGCGGACCGGAGTTCCGCTGTGGCAACCCCTAACCGGGAAAAGCTGAAAGACACACCAACAACATATATATATATATATATATATATATATATATATATATATATATATACACATATGTGTAAGTAGGCCAGGATTTCATGGAGTTTTCTCTGTTTTGTTTAATTTGGATTATAACACATGTTTACAGAATGTACTCCACCTCCAACCTAAATGTTAATTTTTCAAATTTACAAGCTGAAAAATAGCAAAGACAAATTATCACCATTATAATCATCTGTAATATGGACCATATCAAAATCCTCCTCACCCATTACAATGACTTCAAAGTTTTTACTTTAGCTAAACAGGTTTGCGTGGTGTGCAACGGTTCTAAAAAAAACCCCAGAAATAGCAGAACTGTTTACATTTGCGTACCGTTTGCATGGCGTGCCTCATGTCTTAAAAGGGGTGGAAATGGCAAGGGGAAAAAAAGGAAATACCAGAATAAAAGCAATCAAGTACAAATAATCTAGCAAGCAGGTGGAATGTTTCATAGCCAGCCAATCATACAGGCAGCATCTGCAGCACAACAGTATAAACTGTGCAAACACCTTTCAGTCTGTTTTTTCCCCACAACCTCTGCACCATTAGTGTACACACTCGGGGGAATTATAGTCGACAAAATGTTAGGGGCTGCTGTCACTTAGATACATCAGTATGTGCTACTAGAGGCTGAGGGCAGTGAGGAGGAAAATGCTGGCAACTGCTCCAGACTGAGGAGGAGGAGAAGAGTGTTCAGACCCAGGATATCAGACCAAGGGCTACATGATCTGGAGATAGTAGAGTGCTACAGCGTGGACAGGGACATTCTACAGCAAATCATCGAGCTGTGCCAGCCTCAACACAGACCCAGAGCCAACAGAAGGGAACCCATCCCAGTGGATACCAAGGTATGTGTAGCCTTAAGAATACTAGATACAGGTATTTTCCAAAGACCTACTGGGGACATCAAGGGGGGGGTCTCACAGGCATCTGCATCCAGGTACTCCAGCAGTTCCTGGATGCCATACTACCACATGCCGGTGAGCACATTTACTTCCCCAGCACCCATGAGGAGAGGACCAGCATTATGCACCTCTTCCACCATGTAGCAGATTACCCGGAGGTAGTGGGTGCCATAGACTGCACGCACATCCACATCAAAGCACCACCTGGTAAACAGGGTAGGGTCTACCTAAACCGCAAGCTCTTTCACTCCATCAGCTGCCAGGTCATGTACAGTGCCCAGGACATTATCATTAATGTGTGTGCTGGCAGCCCTGGAAGCTAACATGACTTCCACATCTGGCATTCCTCACAGCTGTACCAGGGATTTGCCAGGGGGCACATCCCATATGGTCATCTGGTGGGGGATGCTGGCTATGCACTGGAGCTGTGGATGATGACACCCATCAGAAATGCACACACACACACACACACACACACACACACACACACACACACACGCACACACACACACACACACACACAAGAATGCCATAATGAGGTACACGCACAAACCAGGATCATTATAGAGTGTGTGTTTGGGATTCTCAAATCCTGGTTCTGCTGCTTTGACATATCTGGTGGAGTCCTGCAGTACTCTTCAGCCACATGTGCACACATGTTCATAGTATGTGCCTGTTTACACAATATGATCCTGCGGAAACAGTTGCAGCAGGAACAGCACAGGAAAAGGCCCCACAGCCTCCCACCACTGCCAAGGTCTCCACAGGCACAGAGGGGCAAGAGGAGGAACCCCCTGAGCCAGGTCCTGTAGGCAGATGGAGGTGTGCCCAGTATGGCCTGGCCTTGGCAAAGAGGCAATGCGTAGCACACACACTGACACTGTAGGGACCCAGAAACTGACACCTCTCTAAAACTTGCATACACAGTAAAATGGATGCCAAACACATCACACTACCTGTACCTTACCATGTATAGGCAGTGTACTGCATGCATACGACATAGGCAGCCCTCAAGCACCATCTTCACAACTGCCACAGGCACAAGGTAAGTCAGTCTTCTTAACAATAAATGAATGAATTAGTATGTTCTGGTAGCATATCTATGGTATTGCTGCATGCATGCAAGGGAATGGGGTGACCTACTGGGATAGCAGCAGACAACTGAGAGCTATGTGGGACACCAGGAAATGTTTGCCCAATACTGGCCTCCCCACACTATGCAGTAGTACACAAGGTGACAAATCCCACTGCAGTATATGTGGGGGGCCAACTAACTGGGGAGGTCATAGGTCACAGGCATGGATGTCAGTGTGGGGGACCCATGCTCACCCCTCAGCCTCACCCAACAAGTCAGCTGTAGAAAACCATAAAGAAATGTCTGGCAAAGGCCCACAAATGGTGACAGTGATGAATACCCCCCTACAGACTTGCACAGTGATAGCACAGCAGGTCTTGCAGTTGCAGTAAGGCTCTGAAGGGTAAGAAGTCTGAAACTCAAATGTATGCCATTACAATCTGACCTATGGTCTTTAGTGATATGCCTCTAGTCTCCAAGACAGGGCACAAGACTATGCTAAATGGAACTAAATGTGAAGTAAATATCAGCATAGTCTGTGCAAATGTGTACAGTTGACAGGTGTGTCCCCCCCCCATATTCCCATAGAAATGCAGTAACATATATGTTTGCATGGAAATAGCGCAGAGCACAAATTGCCAGGGCTGTCCCAATCAACATGATCAATGAGTTATGTATATGTGTGGCTAATACTGTCAGGATGTGGCCAGCACTTACTCCCAGCTATTGTGTTGTAGTGGCCTAGGTATAGTGCTGTCTTTGACAGGGCCATGTTCCAAGAACTGCAGTGCCAAGTACACTGCTTGCCAACTACATATATAGTAGGAGTTGTACACACTGTTCAGATGTCAAAAGCTGTTAATTCAGGAAAGGTGTATAGATCATGGACAGAAGGTCACACATATGGACAGTACACAGCTTGGAGTAACCTACACAGTGCTTACCATACCTCTCAACTGTACAGACCTATTGCAGAATGTTCAGAGGTTTGCATCATAATTGTGGACTATATAACATGAAATAGTGGTTGTCTGGCAATTCATTGGCAAATCATGTAAGACTAAGGTCAGAAAATAATGACAGATTGTATTGTCAGACTTCATACCTTATAGAAACATGCATGCTAATGCAAAACCTGTTACTGAATCACCTTTCTAGGTTTGTAAGGCCAATACTGAAAAATGGTCCCTGTATTTAGGCCTCTGTCCCCCTATCACTTATGACTTTGTCCAAATGTTTGGATCTCAGAAGTTGAAGGTACGGTGCCTAGTAGGACAGCAGGTACCTGGAAATCAGTGTACTGTCAGTGTATAAAAGGATGCCACCTTTCTGTGTCAGCACTGACAACATGTCACTGGCCAACAGCCATACCCGTGGAATGACATAAGTTATCACAGAAGGAGCACAATTATGCCTTCTATATATGTTCTGCTTGTCCTAACATTGCTTTGCCTGCCAACTATTTACAAAACAAGAAAGGGTCATGTCAAAACAGCAATGGCAGATAGTGGGGAAGCAAACGTCAAACCCATAAGAGCAAACAAGCAATTACCAAACCAGTCTCCCAACTGTCTTTGTTTGGCAGAACATTATTAACACCCTGTCTCCATGTGTGGGCCATAGTCTGTCTGTCATACTTGGGCCTGTGCAGATGTCAATCTGTGATGGTATGACAGCTAGGCCCACATGTAGCTTCTTAATAACATATAGCAACACAAACTGTCTAAGGGCCTCAGTAAATAGAGTGGTGCAATGATGGACAACCTGCTAAATAGGTACACTCAGAGGTGTGAAGTCCACAACCCTGAGTGAAATGTAACAGCATGTACCCCACCCGCATCATAATTATAAATACATAACAGTAGCCACTGTGGCCAAAGCCTGTGAATGGACTACAGAAGGACAAAGACACACACATAAGGGGAAGGGGAACCACTGGCCTGACAAATGGAAAATGTGCACACAAGAACAGATTGTGCAGTAACATAGGTGCCATGCAGTGTAAGGAGTCAGTAAACATCACCTGCAAATACACAACACACACCCATGTAACTGGAGGTCCGCAACAAAGCAAAACCCATGCAATGGACACCTCAGAGGCAAAATCACATAAGAACTCCACAAACCTACACACCACAGACCATGTAGAATCCACATACCAGGGTCTTGCAAACTCTAAGGCCTTACCCCAAACCCCAAACACCTGCCCTACACAGATAGGCTAACAGCACTGCCCCTCTACCCAGTTTCATACAGACTCTGCGGAGGTGACCCCTGTCTGGCATACAAAGCAATCCAGACCCTGCCTTGATAGGACTGTTGCACATCTGGAGCTAAAGGCTGACTCCATCAACCTGTAGGTGCTGCATCAACCTGGACTGTGATATCAGTATGGCTTGTTGGTGTGACAGATACGTGTATCACACACTCCCCCATCTGTGCAATACACTCCCTGTCAAGAGCAAGCTAAGTGCCTCAATACCCCTAGTGATGTGCTCCTTGTATAACTGCATGGGAAACACAAAATACAGTCCTGTGATCCCACCTGTGTCCCCACAGTACAGGGGATTTTTGTGCTGACATGTAACATGGGCTACACTCTAGTCTGCATAGGCTATAAGGGCTAGAGGGCCAATACCCTACTAATATCATAGCAACCTATCAACCTATACACAACGGTCTGTTAGTGGTTTACCACATTACTCTGTACTGCTCTGTCACTGACACACCTGGAAGTCACAGTGCTATGCAGAATATACTGCACATATAATGGAAAGTTCTGCACAGTAGAATGTACTCTATAACCACACCAACACCTCCCAACCTCTGACAGTAAGACATTTAGACAAGGTCATAAATATAAGTGGGACAAAGGCACAATGATAGGCATATGTTGTAAATATTTCCCTTACATACTGAGAAAGTTGGTAGGATAAGGGGTTTTGCATTAGCAGGAGTTGTTCGGAGGTTATGAAGTCTGAAACACTAATGTCTGTCATTATTTTTTTAATATCACTCTTCAATTATATGCAACTAACTTGCCATAAAAAACACAAGTTTATGTAGATTGGATGAAACTTCCAGACAAACACCTGGACAATTTACCAAAAAATGTAGAGTTGAGAGGTATGGGTCTACACCAGGATATGACTTCCCAGAGAAGAAGAATACTACACAAGGAGGAGATCCTCAGCCAGTATATCACCAAGTTGCTGGACTGTTTACACAGCTTCATCAGTCAACCAGCTGTAGCCACACCTCTCAACAGGCATTTTTGGGCAAGAATGTATATGATCAGGCTCATAATATTGGTCTATGCATCATACATATTGTATTCCCCTGGTAAAGCACTGTGATGATCTGAGGATGTCTGTCACTAGGTAATGACACAATACATTGCAGTGTCAGACTTCAGATATGTCAGAAAATGTCTGCTAAAACAAACCAAGTACCTCTAGGAAAGTCCTGTTTACTTTTGAGAGGTATGGCTGTAGCACACAAAACCCTGGACTGGAGTACACGTATCTGTGGAATGAAGTCCCACTCTCACTATAGAAGGTCACACTGGGCATGCTCCTGCACTTAAAAATCACATGCCATGTGGGACCCCACATTGGGCTATATAACTGTATTGTGCATATATGTCTTTGCATACAGACAGCTATGTACACCTTAACTGTCCCTACACACACCCATCAGACAGGAATACCCTCAGCTAGCTGTAGGTGGCTCATATGTAATATATCTGCATCTGTTGCATGTGATACACAGACATATATATGGGCAACAGATAATATGTCAAGCATACACACACATAGATGTGGGGAAGAGAGAGACATACAATGATAGAGAGAGAGAGACACAGGTGGATACACACAGAGTAAGTCACACACAGATACCCTGAATGGCATAGAGTGATGTCCTTCTGCAGACAGTGACATACCAGTTGTAACCAGTCTCACGTGTCAGCATGAGGGTGAGCTCTTTTGTGTAATAGTACTGAGGTGGGGGTTATAATATCACATCACTTGTCTCTGTGTGTGTGTGTGTGTGTGTGTGTGTGTGTGTGTGTGTGTGTGTGTGTGTGTGTGTGTGTGTGTGTGGGTCTAAGTATTAGAAGGTTGTTCCCACTCTGTACACTTCCCATTGCCCTACTTCACAAGATCTGCTGCTGTCATTCACATTAGAAGTACCATTGGACACCTATCAGCCCTATAAGCTCTGTAGCACATGCAATAACTGTGTAACACTATAGTACAGATCACTAGATAGGTAGGGGTTATAATCTCAGTCCTAGCAGATGTAACTGTGTGTGTATGTTTGTAGGTGAAACAGTTTTAAGCCATTCCCACACGTGTGTGTGTGTGTGTGTGTGTGTGTGTGTGTGTGTGTGTGTGTGTGTGTGTGTGTGTGTGTGTGAAGGTGTTTGTAAGTGTGTATGTTTATAGGGTAATGTATTTTGATGTCCTTCCCACCCAGTACATTTTGCATTGCCATACTTTACAAGGGATGTTGATGTAATCATCTTAGACATACCTTACAATACTGTTAAATCCTATAAACTCCATGTGTGTGTATGTAATCATCTTAGGCATACCTTGTGATACTGTTAAATTCTATAAGCTCCGTGTGTGTGTGTGTGTGTGTGTGTGTGTGTGTGTGTGTGTGTGTGTGTGTGTGTGTGTGTGTGTGCATGTGTGCGTGTGTATGTGTGTGTGTGTGTGTGTGTGTGTGTGTGTGTGTGTGTGTGTGTGTGAGGGTGAGACCATTTTCTACTCCCAATACAGACAGCTATAGTAGTGTGTATGAAGCATATCCCCTGTGGCTGTTGTGTGTGTAGGTTATACCATTTTAAGGCCTGTTGACCCCCTACCCACGACATCACTTTAAAGACCCTGTTAATGGCATCTGCCTCACATGCACCACATAACACTATACAGCCCATACCAGTCATCTCTACAGGTGTACATGGGATATCCACATGTTTGCAAACTATATGTGGTCTGTGTCCCCTGACAATGAGCATGCCTGTGATATCATTGCCAAATATGTCACAGTTACCGTACTGACACACATGCCAGCATCAGACATTGTACCTGACTGACACATCATCTGATACAAAGTCTGTCACTCTGTTACTTGTGCAGGTTTGTAGGAGCAGTAAATGAGACCAGTCGCTATGTCTGGTGGGTTATCCCACCATCCATGAAGGCATTCGCAAGATTACCTGTTGTAAGAGGTTGTGTGTTATGTCCCAGGCATATAATCTATGTGGAGCATGTCATGCGTACGCAGCACTATAGTACATACAAGTTGATACGTAGGGTTACTAATATGTCTATTGGCAACTGTGTATGTGTTTTTGCATGCACAGCCCCTGTGGCTGTCTTCAGTGTGTGCATGTGATGGCTATACCATTTTGTGTCCCTCTTCCATCCTGTGGAGTCCCCCATTGCCAACCTAGTGTCATTCCATACAGATGTCATCCCCATACAAGCACAGTTACACAGTTCCTAACACCAAGCCACTGTGGTACAATGGTCATATCACTGTATATTATACACTAATAGATGTGTTGGTCATCTACTCTGGTAAGTGTCACCTCCATGTGCAAGTGTGTCTCAATGCATGTCCCCATGCAGTGGTGTGCATGTGTATGTCAGATGGCTCTAACATGTTAAGGGCCTCTGAACCCACCACTGGCAATGCTAACAGTCCCTGCAATTGTCACAAACGTCAATAGTAGTGGCAGACACTGCCACACTACAGTACCACTGTACTATCTGCGTTATGTATCTAGCACTATCATTCATAAAACTGTGCAGGTAGGGGCTGTGCTCAGTCCTTCATCAGCTGCTCCATGTATGGGACTATGACTCTGTGTGCACTTCCAGCACAAGAGGTCAGACATGCGTATGAGATGGCAGACACACATGCTGGTGATTGTCAGGTTAGACTAACACAGGCTGACCTGTGTCAGGAATACATACCCAAAACCTGTCACACACAGTGCCAGGCATACCCTCATCAACTGCATCATGGTCAAGTGGATGTGACAGAAGTTGCAGGGGCAACAGGTGCTGTTAGCTGAATCGGTTGCAGTTGAAGTAATGGCTAAGCTTGTGAGAGACCTAGTGCCAGTACTCAAGTAACATCCTCTGTATGTGTGAGCCTGTGGTCCTACAGAATACCCAGATCACGTGTATGAGGCTGGGTGGCTGTGTCAATGGTAAGTATGCAAGGTCACACTGTCTGTCACAATTGCCCCCTCACACACTGTTGCATGTAATCACACCTGGTAAACAAGTACATATACAGCAGCAACTTGGCTATGAAAAGGTCACTGTGTTTCCACTCTGTCTTACTCATCATTGCTACTGTCAGCCTGCAGACACACAAACACCCGGAACACAATGGCACTACAGTCAGTCAGCAGTACTAACAGCAATAGTGCATCATGGCTAACAAGGTACATACACCTCAATGTGTACCCATAACTACTGCCAGCAGACAGCACCTTACACAGCATTACATTGCTACACTGTACTATAGTCACCCTCTGCATCAGACGGATATGAGAATGTCCATGCATTGATGGTATGGATAACAGCATTGTGGCACAAGTATCATCACATGCACAGGGTGTGGTGTTGGATTGCCAAAGTTCTAAACTGGGCCATATGGCTGACATTGTGTGTGTGTGTGTGTGTGTGTGTGTGTGTGTGTGTGTGTGTGTGTGTGAGGGGTGGTGTTCAACTGGGCTGTGCAGAGAAGCTGTGCATGTCTGGTGGTGACTGGCCTGTGAGTGCTTGTCTGGACACCATCAAGTGATGTGGATGCTCAACACAGGGCTATGTTGGACAGCCATGGACTGTACATGGCAGGATGTATGGTTCACTGTCGCCCAGCAGAGATGTGGTAACTGGTTCTGCCAGGAGTATCAATGGCACTGCCAGGCCCAAGGACAGATGCAGTACTACTCCCTGATGGTGACTGCTGTCTGCTGGATTTGTGTCCCTGATGGGACTGGCCAGGACAACGTGCCTATGGCCTGCTCCGGTGTGGTGTGGTCAGCACCCTTCCTTTGGTAGCACTGTTGGTATTGCCACTATGGGATTGTGAATGTTCACAGCCACGTGGGCTCACAGCTGATCATGTTGCTGACCTACATCCACCTGGCCAATGCCCTACTCCCACCACATGCTCAAGCACAGACATTGTACAGTCAAGCAGTGATATTGTCTCACCCTACTGTCTACCCACGACATTGGCAAGATGATGTATGGCATCTCAAATGCCATGGAAGTTGTCACACATGACAGGGAGTGCTGCATTCATGACCTTGAGCATCTGTCTGGTGTTGCAGTCAGTACATGCCTGTGCCTCCATGATGGATCATAACATGCATCTGGTGACACCTGCTGTGGCACTTGTGACAGGGGCTTGATGGGCAGCAGTCCTCAGCTGAGCATCCCTGTCCAGCTGCTTGTGCGTGACCTTGCCTGTTCTCTGTCTATGGCTGGTGTCACTCACACTCACCATACTTTACACACTAGCCTGTTCCATGCCACCACCCTTAACCTGTCCATTATCCGTGGCTGCTGGGGACTGGGTATGTGTGGGCATACTGACTGTGTGTGGGGACATGGTGGGTGAAAGTGGAAAACCAAACACTGGTGCAGATTCAGGCACCAACAACCCCAGCTGCACCTCACTATGACCACCATCATCATGGGAGTATGCTGAGGCACTGACATCAGGTTGTGAGAGGGAGGGACACCAACCCCTGTGTTCACCTGCGAGAAGAATATAACATATGTAAATGAATACCCTGCAGTATTATGTTTGCTGAAACACACACACACACACACACACACACACACACACACACACACACACACACACACACACACACACACACACACACACACACACACAGTCCTGGTACAGTCTGGCACAGCTGTGACACCTATGGGTCCTTCAGGGCAGACCTTATGGTAGTTCTTTCACTGCTACTGTAAGGCCCACAATGAAGGATGACAAATCCTACTGTGTGATGGGCCTAATAGCAGAATGGTAATTGCGACCAAGACCAAGGCTATATGAGTTAGCTATATGGTGTCTCTAAGTGCATATGCATGTACTGTAAGAGCTGACCTGCTACTATACAGACCACATGCAATGACAAGGTGTAATGATATGTGATGATAACTGATGAAGGGACAAGACTATACACTATCACTGCAGTACCTACACAGCTCAGACTCACAGGGATTCATTTCAGACAACATAGCAGGATAGTCTGCAATACATATAGGAAACATGTAAAGTACTAGGTGCATAGCCTCATAAGATGATACCAGACTATTCATCCTGATGCAGTCATAAGCCTGGCCTAGACTTTCGCCCATGTCCCTTCCAAACCAGCACCTGTTTCCCCTGTCCAGCTGGGATACACACGGGATCCCAGGTGTGTCCCATTTGTTTCCCATACAGTCATCTAGCTTCTTCTTCAAAAGGGCTATATACGTACTCCATTAGACATGGGGAGAGAGTGTATTTTACAGACAATGTATTATGTGGGACACTACACTATTCTGCCAACAACTACTATACATGTCACAGACCAGGTGAAGGCCTTGGGTGCATGATGCATGAGTGGAGGTTTGTCTTACAGATATGCTGGTTTGGAAATGGCCTTGTATGTCAGACACAGGTTGCCTATGATCAGTCTGTATGAGACTGAGTACAGGGACAGGGCTTTCAGCCTACCTGTATTGGATAGATGTTACAGACCCTGGATTTGCCTGGTCAGGAACCTCTGTGGTCTCTGCAACTGCTTCATTTGCTTGGCAAGGTACATGCCAAAGGAGCCATTGTACTTGGTAATGTGTCTGATAAGGGTGGAGTACAGGGATGTTGTGGTCTCCTGGTTCCTGAATGACATACCCAGATTTGTGACATGGGCCATGTAGACAGCCTTCTGTACAATGGTGCCCACAGTGGGAAACTGTCAGGTTGCTACCAGCCTTGGGGCACAAGTCACCTCACACCTGATTGCATGCTCAGTACATTATTATTGAAATAATTAGTGTGGATGACATCTGCCACAGCAGGGAGAATGATGCCTCTCCTGGCATTCAGTTTGTGGAAATGCTTCTTACACCAGTCATCAGTTGGGTGAGGGCCTCTTGAGGGATGCTCGCATCAGTAGGTAAATGTAAGACAGTGGCCAGCTTGCAAGAATCTACACACCTGGTCAGCCACAGACCACTGCATTTGTCCTGTACCTCAGATACATATATCTCAAAGAGTAGAGGCCCCCAGACCGATCCTTGGGGTACACCACTTTGGAAGACTCTACTACTAGAGGTGGGTTCCACTACTTTGACCAAGTGGGTACTGTCATTGACCCAGTTAGCTACCCATCTGGTAACATACAGGTTGATGCCTAGCTGTGTAGGTGTATGTATCCTGGCCACCTGGGGATTATTGTGAGAGAATTGAGTTAGGTGAAGGTAGGCATTGTTCACCATCTTCCTCTCATCCTTGTGTTTGTTGACCACTTCAGAGAGGTCTAACAAATTTAACAGGCCTGATCTCCCTTTGACAATACCATGCTGTGAGAGCTCAGGCATTTGGAGGTTGCTGATGTCCCTGTTCATAAAGTCCTTGATATTGCCTTCCATGCCCTTGCACAGCAGGCTAGTTAGGCTGATGTGCATATGATTGGCTGGGTCAGTGGATTGCTCCGCCTTTGTGTATAGGGATGACAGTGGCTGTCCTCTGTCCAGATGGGATGACACTGGTGCTCAGTCTTTGGTTGACTACAGTGCATAATAGATCTGAGTGCTCATGCCTGTGTTCATGTATGATGCAGCCAGGGATGGTATCAGGCCTATGGAGACTTCTGTGTGTTGCCTTTGAGAGGGCATTACAGACCTGCTTCCTGATGATGAGGGGAGGGGGGCAGGTGCTGTACATGCACATGTGTACTGATGAGGGGACAGGGGGTGATTTTTATACTTCACCTGTCTGCAGCCGGTCGTCTATATCTATGTCATATGTGTATGTGGTGTTATTGACCACCACTACAGAGCAGATTTGTGTGTTGCCACTGGGATTGCAGACACATGTGTGGAAGGCATAGTGATTCGTCTTGGTGGATGTGTCCAATTTGCACTCAAAGATAGCCTTAGGGTAATTCACCTGTGACTTTATTTGCTTGTGCAGGCCAAGGTGACATTGCTTCCAATAAGGCACCTGTTCCTTCTTGGCCCTGTCCAGCAATTATTTCCACCTATTATGGTATTTGTGTATTGCTGCTGTCCATCACGGATGTTTACCCTACCTTGAGGGAGATGATGCTGTCCTGTCAGGTATTGCTGAGTCCATACAGCTATGTAGGTGCCCACATAGTACTGTGGTGTGGGCCTGGACACTACTGCTAGTTCCAACTGATGGGACTTTGACTGTAAAGCTACTTCTACCTGCTCTGAGATTTATAGTCAGTTGTGTAAAGTAAATTTTGTTTGACCCTGACAAGGTGGACAGCAGGGGAGATGGTGACTTGAACAGTGATGGCTATGTGGTCAGATCTTACCAAGGAGGATGACACTGCTGGAGTGCTACAGTGGCTACTCATGTTGGTTAGGACCAAGTACTGGATATTTCAACCTTTCGTAGGAGTGTTGACCAGCAGATGCACTGCATTGCCATTGACAAAGCTTAGGAATCTCTGTGCATTCATATTCAAGTGGCATGGGTCATACACACTATGGTTGGGTAGCTGAAGTCACCCAGGAGCAGGGTAGATGATTGAATCCTGACAGATTCTAGCAAGTCCCAATAGGTGTGGTGGGTGTCCATAGTCATGGTCGGAGGCCTGTAGCTAGCTAAGATTTGAGTAGTTGTTTTGTCAACTGTTAACTGCACTCAGGATGTCTCCCATGCGCCATACTGTTTGGCCAGCCTGGAGGTGTATATGTGTATGTTATGTTCAACACTCCACCTGCTGTGGCTTTGTAGACCTCCATTTGGGATCTAAATGCAAGATGGGATGAGTAATCTGGCAAGGTTAGTGTGCTCTCCACAGCTATAAAGCAGGTGTCAGTGACTGCACAAATGTTGGCATCCTACAGGACAAGGTATGCTTGCATTGACATGGGTTTCATGCTAAGACACCTAGCTCCTGTCAGAGCAAGACATCTGCACAAAGACAAACATCACTGGTGGGCAAACACCAGAAAATAGTGCCACTTTATGAATCTAGCTGAAACACACTTAGTTGCCAGCAAAGACGATGTCACATTCACAAGTCTACTTCACAGGATATGACATCTGACAATCAAATGTATGCTATTCTGTTATGACTTCAGTCTTTAATGGGTTGCCAGTGATGTGCCAGACAATATACAACTGTATGAGGCATTGACTATAGATATGAGGCAGACATGTGGTCAGTCTACAAAACTCTGGACAGTTGTCAGGTATGGGCTCAGTATATAACATACAGTTCAACACACACTTCTGCACCTGTTGTGTACTATGCACATACCCTATATAAGTCTCTTACATTTGTAATACAAGCATATGTATCATAGTAGCATTTACAGGTGACATATGAATATTTACAACATCTCAGGTAGCTGGCCTAGCAGTGTCACACTCAGTATTGGACAACAGACACTCCAGTAGTAGTCATACATGAGCTGACCTTTGCTGGGGTGACTCAGGGGCCAGAGATGTGATCCATGTCAATGTAGACAGGGCAAGCAGGAATGGGCATAGGTGCCAGAAAGCAGCATGTGAGTCAGCAGGTCTTGTTGCAGCCTAGTGTTTAACTTCCTATTTGACATTATTGCATCCCCCCCTTCTGCATTTCATTACAAGCTTACGTGATTGACATACCTATTATAGTGCTGATGAGTTTCCTCACAATAATGGAAATGGTTAGGTTGTGTAGTCACAGTGTGTCTTTGTGTAGATGGGTTCAGACCTGTGCTCCATAGGCAGCAGCTTGCCTTTTGTAGGCAATGTTCATGAGCAGGTGATGGCCTCTGCACCAGTTGGTGTCTCCCACTTGCTACTTGCATCCAGAGTAGCTGTGTTGTCTTTCCATTAGCCAATGCCATAGCAACACAGTGCTATAAGTAAGTCCTTCATGTGGGCCTTGCCCCTTTTCCTTGCCTGTGTGGAAGACATTATGGAGGTATGGTGACTACAGCTTCATAGGCGGTAGGTGGAAATACCTCTCAGGACAAGACATGTGGAGACAGCCGAATAACATGGGGGACAAAGCTCCAGAATTGGGTACAGATTGTAAGTAAGTATTACTGTTATACACATAGAGGATTGCTAGATTAACAGGGTTTGTCTGGACATGCATTTTCTACGTGACTTGACGTCTCACAGTGATATGTCTCTGTCATACCTCTCAACTGTCCAGATGTGCACAGACTGCCCAGAGGTTTGCCTGTTATGTTTGATCTGTTCCTCAGACAATATCTGTTTTTGAGAAATCAGTAGGATACTGTGAGGATTGTAGTCAGTAAATGTTGACATTCATTAGTGTTTCAGACATCATATCCTTCAGGGATGTTATGTTACAACAAACCCTGCAACACCGGCAACTGTTTCAGTTTGTAACACTATTATGTGAGATGTGTCCCTCTTTTCGGCCCTCTGTCCCCTAAGTATGTCATGCTTTGTTCAGATGTCTTGCAGTAAGAGGTTCAGCAGTATGGTATATCATTATTCAGTGACTGCACTCCTGATATCATCCCATTGACTTAGCAGACTCCTGGAAGTGGTATGCGGCAGTGGCCATAAATATGGTGTCACACCCTGGACTTTCTGTGGAAATCTTTACAGTTAAGAGTTATGTATATCTGGCCATTGTTAAGAGACTGCCAAGCTTGTGTAGCAGTGCTGTATGTAAATGTTTGTTGGGCTGAGTAGGGAGAGTAGCAGATGTAAGTATCTTAAATCCTTTTCTATCTGACAGTGCATGCTGCTACAGTTGCTGTTGGTCTATCAGGTGTATATGTTTGTAGGGGCAGACTGAAAAATGTCCTGTAACACCTCAGGATTTCCAGTAGACTGTGAGTTGAGCCAGTATATGTTGGTGTAGTGTGTTACTGGCAATCAGGGTATGTTTGTTCAAACAGTCGTTCTACTCTAGAGTTCATTTGGGGTACTGGTATGTTGCTGTGACTGTGATGCAAATGGTTGTGGGTGGACATTTCCACACTAATATCTGCTTTTCCCTACAGTTCCATCCCTGTAGTGCATGATATATTTGGAAATACATGGGTAATTCCCCCAAGCTGATTTGAGGTAGTGTCGTGTTGGTCTTACTGTGGTTCAGAAGGTGTAGGGTGAAATGGTTGGCACCTCTCATTTTTTTCTCTTCTTTTACATGATTGCATCATACCTCTCCACTGTCCAGATGTCTAGACACTGTCTAGATGCATGGCTCTTATGTTCCCCATAACAGTTGTGGGTTTCTGACAAATCTCTGGAATGATGTCAGCACTGATATCAGCAAATGATGACATTTATTTGTGTTTCAGACCTGGAATCTATCAGTAAGTATATGTTAAATCAAACCATGCTACTCTAGCAGACGTCTACGCATATAACAGCCATATTTCAGAGATGTCGCTATTGTTTGCCATTTATCCCCTCACTTTGTCAGACTTTTTGCAGATGTCTTGCAATAAGAGGTTGGTTATCTATGAATATATATATATATATATATATATATATATATATGTGTGTGTGTGTGTGTGTGTGTGTGTGTGTGTGTGCAGGGTCCTGGGGTTTAAGACTTGGAAATTATGACTTTTTTATTAATGTTAAAAGACCAGAATGCATGATATGTTTGCAAAAGCATTATAAATTCTCACAGCTCAGATGGTGAAGTGATACATTGCCAGGATTGTAGTGCCAGTGTTCTGGGTTCGAGATTTGGCAGTGCTGATTATTTTGTTGCTGGGCAGAACAAGGGCTGATGGAGACAGAGTGATTAAGGCACTTTTAAGCAGTTGTAAGCGGGTTTGCTTGAAACTAAGTGATGCTAACAGATGGTTAAGTCCTCTTAGCTTCACTTAGCACCTCTTATTCCCACATACACCTGCACTAATTTTAATTAAAGAAAAGAAAAAAGGGTGATAGGAAAGTGGTGAAATGGGGGCAAGCAGGCGGTAAAACTTTAGGAAAAGCAGCTAGGGATTTGCAGGGTGGGTGTACAAAAGGACCATCTCTAATTTCTTTCTGCAGCAACAGCTGTGAGTAATGTGTACAATTTGGAATTTACAGCTTCACACCCCACAGGGTGGGGTGTTGGCAACAGACATTTTTAGAATAATTGGTGGGCAGAGTGATTAATTTCACTGTACATGGAGGTGAAATGTAGAGCTATGTATGGGGCAATGATCTTTTTGTGGGATAGATGGCTCCTTTTTTTAGGTGAGAGTGGATGTTGGGGAAGGGTGTAGGCATGTTTGGGGAGGTAGGTTTGGCAGGATAGGTAGCATTTGCAGACAGACAAGACACACAACAGCAGACAGGGGCAGCATATGACACAGGAGGGGGGCAAACACCTTGGACAGGGAGGGTGGTTGGGAATCAGAGGTCCATGAGCCCCCAAATGGATACAGTTGGACTGAGTTACCCACCCATGGGCAGTCACCACTGCACCTTCACGGCCCAAAGGTGGCTGTGCTGGAGGCTGGACAAGAGTTGCAGCCTGCCCCTTGAGGTGTGCCAGATGGCCCTCCATCTGGAGCAGTTGTCCACCTCGCTCAGAGTGGATGACTCTGTGCACACATACCCTGGAACATTTGGTATGTGACGGGCTCCTCTCTGTGACAGTGCATGGGGGGACGGGCCCTGTACCATGAGGTGGTTCCACCCAAAGGCAGTGCAGGACCAGCAGAGAATGATGTTCTGGGTTGGGTCCCAGACCTGCTGGGGCCCAGTGCCATGGCCAGATGGGGTGGAACAGATGGATCCACAGGGATCTGCCTTCCCAAACATGCTATGGTGTTGTGGTTTTCCCAAATATATTGGTTAGTCATGAACAACACATTGCAAAATTAGTTACAACAGCATGCATGGGGATTCCCATTAACCCAAACCAACAGATATGAAACAGTTGCATAGCAAACAGAACACATGCATAAATGGAACAGCAGTAAGCATTTTAACAGCATGGAAGTTACATTGACAGCAACTGGCCACCAATAATGGTATTTGAACAAGGTATGTTAATATGCAACTAATTAAATATATGAACAATAATAGAACACATGTCCTAACAATAGGTTTTGAGAACAACATACCCATAGTATGTGAATAATAATTATTGATGCAGATGATGGGTGGAGGGAGAAAATAAAAAGTCCATTAACAACTGTATCGGCTTCTATTTTTCGCAACAGTACTCTACAGGTCTGCCCTGAATTTACATCTGCCTATGGCCCATAGCTTCTGTGGCACATACATATCTGTTAGACTGTCAACCTGTAATGGTATGGGGCAGATTGGGTAAACTGTAGCTACTTTACTGGAGGGGACATTTACATGTCAGGGTTACATACTTAATCAAGAAGGGGTACCCTGCAATGATGTTGTGTGAGTCTGCTACTAGCATAGTTCACCTAGATTCCTATCTGTGTCCAAGGTGATTGGCAGCAGTGACCACTAGCCGTGACAACGTGACACTTGAGAGACATGTAGTGGGAAGAGGGCATGGTGTATGTACCTATCCTGCTGTCATTTGCAGGCATGGGGTTGGACAGTGGGACAGTTGTACACAGTGTATTGTTATACCCCTCAAACAACTACTACAAGCATTTCATTACCTGTAAGTCCTGTAGAGAAAATATCAGTTACCACTATCTGACTGTTTCTACAAATATTCAAGATTTCTTGAATGTATATATGCTCATATATCAGTACCCCTCCCTGGATTTGAACCATTTTTGGGTGTGCTAAAATGAACTAAAAGGCTGTTTATCATCACACTGGGCTACTGGGAAACTGTTGTCCCTTGTTTGACTGTTTTCTTCCTAATATTCTGTGGGTTTGACAGTCTGACCTTGTAATCCTGAGATTCATGCATGACAGATAGTTACTGTACTGTCTAGCAATTTTTGAAATTATATGATCTGGAAAGCAAAGGTTAACACAAGGCACTGCAGCAGGGGTACACTATAATACATATGACATTAGTATTCAGGGTTCGGATCTTAGTGCATAACATATGTCATATTTCATGTATATCTTGATTTACAGCTCCACAAGATACTGTTTTGCATACTAGCTGATTCTTAGAACAACCTCTGTTAATTCATGCTGTTAAAGCCATATTTTCTGTGCAGAACCTGTACACATTCTATTTCTACAACAACATACCAGAATAAACACAACAGTTGGTGGTTTAGGTTTTTATTGTAGTTATATGACACAATGCTCTACTACTGCATATGCAGTAGATGGCTATTAGTTTGGCAAACCTTTCTTTAATCGTTACACACAGTACACAGTAAACAATTTACTCCTTCTTATTTATTTCACTATATACTGCAAGGTAGATCTGTACTCACCAGCCTCTTAGGATAGCCTTGTCAGTCTGTCCGCATGGGCCTCTGCATTGCTAGCTCTCTCCATTGTAGCTGTATGGGGAGAAAACAAACATTATGCATACCTGTCTATCACATACTCAGGCTAGAATATGGTACAGCTATATCTGGGATATTTACAAACTGTGGAAGCATGGTTGTCTCAAGTGTCTTGGATCCATAGGGCCAAGAGTGCCCCCTTCCTTTGCTTTAGGTCGGCATAGTGATGCCATACCTGCTCATCAGTTCGGGGGATGATAGTGGCACTGGTGAGATCACGTGACAGATGGTTCCAGGCTTCTGCTTTATACTGTGAGCCCTGGTACCAGTCCTGCAGCAGTTTGTTGCCATGGTTTGCTACAAGGAGCTCAGCCATGACTCCAGACTCCAAAATACCCCAGCGCTGTCCCCGAAAGTGCTAGCCCTCACCAACGCCTGACATAGTTCCTACTCAGAGAAAGCTACAACAGATTCTGGCTGTATTCCCGCCTGCACCATTTAAATAAGGCTATACTCCCACCCTTTGCTGTCATTGGACCATTTTGAAAATGCTGAGCTCAGCTCAGCAGTGCGCAAACCTGCTAAGCTGGGTTGAACAGTGCTTAAAGGAGTAATTGCTGAGTATTGCTTAACAGTGCGCAAATCCATTTAACTGAGCCGACTGCTGCTTATCATTCACATTTAAGAAATGCTTACACTGGCTAAGCATAGCTGAGCACTGTTAACCATTGCTCACATTTCATTTAAAAAAATATCAGGATAATGACTTAATTAATCATTACTGACATATTAGTAAGTGTATATGATTTACTTTACATGACATCCCTCTATGTGCTTTCATTACATTACCATGGGGTGTGATATACTGCATGGGGCACTTCTGCATACATGGTTGATTTCACATGTTGCATGCACTCACGCTTACATTTTAAACCAGCTACACTATCCTGCTTGACAAATATCAATTACTACAAAATTTAAAATTGAAATAATAATTTTAACACTGCCTTCTCATGTAAAAATAAAGTGCTTGACTTGGTACTTGACCCGTGAAGGCCTGCATGCAAAGCCTGGACTCTAATCACTATGATCGCTCAGCAGGAAGACTTTAGCTGTATATTTTTATTTATCTCCTATGGGATGTTTAAGCAATGCTGAGCAGAGGGCCATAACATGCACACCTGCTCAGCTATGCTTAAACATACCTTAGGATGGTTAAAAAAAGAACTTTAATACAACCACTTTATTTACATGTATCTGTGTCAGTCACAATAGGGGAAATTGTAAATGTACAATGGCAGACATTTGGGTTTCAATCGTCATACCCTTCAGGAAGTCCATGCTAATGTACACCTTTTTTCTATCAACTTTCCAGGTTTGTAAGTACAATATTTAAAAAGTGTCCCTATTTTTGTGCCTTTGTCTCCCCATTATTTATGTCTTTGTACAGCTTTCTTGTACTAGGAGGTTGAGAGGTATGTGACACAGGCAACAGGGTATTCTGCAGAAACATGTACAGTAGAGGGGTATGGCCATACGGCACTTGCAGAATGGCAGACATTTGGGTTTCAGTCTTCATACCATTTAGGAAGTCTATGCTAATGCAAACCTTTTTGTTCTATCAACTTTCTGGGTTTGTAAGTGCAATATTTAAAAAGTGTCCCTATTTTTTGTGTCTTTGTCCCCCATTATTTATGGCTTTCTACAGCCTTCTTGCTCTAGGAGGTTGGGAGGGATGTGAGGCAGGCATCTGGGCATTCTGTGGAATCCTGTACAGTGGAGGGGTGTGGCCATAAGGCACTTGTACAATGGCAGACATTTGGGTTTCAGTCTTCTTACCCTTTAGGAAGTTTGTGTTAATGCAAACATTTTATTCTATCAACTTGCCAGGTTATAAATGCAATATTTAAAAAGTATCCCTATTTCTGTGCCTTTATCCCCCCATTATTTATGGATTTCTACTACTTTCTTGCTCTAGGAGGTTGAGAGTTATGTGAGGCAGGCATGTGGGCATTCTGTGAAAACCTATACAGTGGAGGGCTATGGCCATATGGCACTTGTACAATGGCAGACATTTGGGCTTCTGTCTTCATACCCTTCAGGAAGTCTGTGCTAATGCAAATTTTTTATTCTATCAGCTTTCCAGGTTTGTAAGTGCAATAGTTAAAAAGTGTCCCTATTTTTGTGCCTTTGTCCCCTCATTATTTATGACTTTGTACAGTTTTCTCGCTCTAGGAGGTTGAGAGGTATGTGAGGCAGGCATTTGGGCATTCTGTGGAAACGTGTACAGTGGAGGGGTTTGGCTGTATGACACTTTTACAATGCAGGGTGTGTGTGAGAGAACCTGTCATACACCCCTGCCTTGATTTCTTGCTCCGCAAACACTGAAATACTCATTTTATTTTATTTCAGTGTCCGCTGACACTGAAATGCTTTTAAAAAGTGTTGTATGGCACTTTCTGAGTGCAGGGGGCATGTTAAATGTGTGTGCACTACTTAAACATGCCCCCCTGCACTCAGTAGTGTTCATGTCCATTTAGCCTTAGCAACAGCTCACCTTCATGAATATGCAAGCCGCGCTGCTGTTAAAGCTAAGAGTAAATGGGCATGGTTCACTCCATGCAGGAATAGCACTATTCCTGCACAGAGTTTATTGAATCCAGGGGACAGTCATTTACACACGCAACCTAGTATCTACATTATATTGCAGCAAGCAGTTACTATATAAGTCAGGAGCTATGCTTACAATCATTACCACATGTACAGTATGTTTGATGAGATTACACTTTCAACAACTAGGACCTTAGAAGTTGGCACTCAGCCACTGAGTTTATGATAAATACAACTACACATTCCATCCTGCAATAAGATTGAGGCATATATTCAGGATGAGACTGTCAGCTTCCTTCAGCTCCATTCCTCCCACTTATAATTATCTCTGCTAGGAACAGGTCAGTGCCCTGGCTCCTCTTCTGCCCCACCTTTAATATGGATCTAAATCAATATCTCAGTACTGAAGAAATAAAGAAACTAAAAAATTGCAAATGTGGGGAAACACTAACCTGGTCAACAAATATAAATAAATAAACAGAGTTTTTCTTTGGAGACAGAAAAAGGACTCTTTTGATACATCTCAGATATTTAGAAGCTCATACATTTAATCCTATTAGACTTAGTACCTTAAAGTTTGTTCATAGGTTTATAGGTTCATAGAAGGTTATTATACTAATGGCCCTAGAGCCCTTACAAGATTAGCCATATTTATTCCACATTGCCCCAACTGTCAGTTGTTAGATGAGTGAAGTTCATAGCTGTAACAGTCTATTGTAGTTAATATGACTTCCTCTATCCAGTAGGGACATGGGTACCACCCCAGGAGTGAATTTGCTGTCAACCATCCATTGATCTAGGTTGTGTTTGAAGAGGATCAGGGAAGGGCTTTGTTTCATATGAACTGGAATCTTGTTCCATGGAAGTGACAGTCTCTAGGAGGTGTATCTATCTGTCCATTGTGACCTGTTCATGTCAGATGCTAGGTTAATATGCTTAGAGCATGTGACCCTCATGCAGTTTGATTTACAAATGTGCATCATTTCTATCAGGGCCAGGTCAGAAACTGCCCTGTAAACAAGGCACAGGCCACCACTTAGCAACCTGCAGGAGACAGAATACAGTGACAGGGCTTCAGTCTTTCTGTGTAAGAATTGTTTTGGGTACCTTGTAATTTCTTAGTGAAAAGCCTCTGTGGTCTCTCCAATTGTTGCAGGTGTTCGGTGAGGTACATGCAAAAGGGAGCATTGTACTCAGTTATTGGTCTGATGAGGGCCAATTATAATTGAATTATAACATCCTTAGATCCAGATGTGATGTGTTTACCTATAAGATGTACCACTTAGAAGGATTTCCTTACTAGTGTAGATATGTGGTGGTCAAAATTTGGGTTGCTATCAATCTGAGTACCCAGATCACGTACCACTGGGTCTACACTTAGGGAGGTGCTGTCTATAATGTAATTACCAGGGATGTCAGCTTTCCCAAAGGGAATAATAATGTATTTTTTTGCATTTAACTTTAATTCATGACATTGGCACCAAACATTTATTTATTTATTTATTGTACATTTTGTTTACCAGGAAAATCCAACTGGACATATTGCCCTTTTTCAGTGGAGGCCCGGGGAGAAAAGCTCCATTGTTAGTTCAGTTTTGCATTTCATTAACAAGACAAAAAGCAGAATCAAAAATTAAAACAGATAGCAATCACAACAAGCAATTATAGTTAGTACAGAGAAGAGGCAAGTAACACTAAACATAGAACACATTATATCTAAAGACAGTTCTTGATGTTGTACAGGATGATCACACATTTATACAATGAGTCGTAACATAAGTCCAGTTACATTAAGTACAATGTTATAGCACATTAATAAATTAAATGATGCCAAATCTTTAGAGTGAAAAAAACTGAGATGAGAGGTTGGTTTAAGAAAATAAATTAAAAAGTAGGGTTTTTGGGGTCTGGGGAGTTGGATTGGAGTACAGGTGGGTGGAAATATCAATTGGTAAAAGTGGGCAGAGAAAACTTAGGAGAGAATAAAAAACAGTGTTATGGTAAAGTTACACATGATCAGCACAGGTACATATCCAGGATTTGTTAAGGTGGGCTTTAATGAGATGCTTGAAGCTTTTTAAGTTAGTTGTGGTTCTGATGTCAAATGGCAAGGAATTCCACCGTTTTGCAATGTAAGAAGAATAAAAAGACTCTCCTGAACTGTTTTTGCTTTTAATTAATTCTATTAGAGCTTTGTTAGTGGATCTTAATAGGCAAGAGTTTGTGTGAGGGTTTAGGAGGTCTTGGAGGGCTGTTGTCTTTTTAGGTTCATAGAACATTTGGTGGGCCATGGAGAGTTGTATGAGTGTGAGTTGATTGGGTAGTTCTAACCAAGGTAGTTGGTTTAGGGTCTTGCAATAGTGTGTTCTAAGAGGGGAGTCAGTGGCAAATGTTGCTATTTTGTTGTAGCAGAAGTATAGCTTGGCTAAGTCTGATTTGCTAAGATTAGTAAGAATAGGTGATGCTTGTAGTAGAGTGAGTCCTGGCTGTAATGGTTCTGGAGTTTTTAGCTAGGGAATTTCTGCATCTGTATAGGGTTCCTAGTTTCTTATGGACTTTTTTTATTGTTTGGGCAATGTGTAAGTCACATCTCAGATTTTGATCTATAATAACTCAGAGTAGCTTGGTGGATGGGACTGGTTCAATCAATATTTTGTTGGTAGACATAATATTAAAGCCAGTGGAGTGGTGTTTGGCTTTAGTGGGGTGGTAAAGAATAAATTTAGTTTTATTTGGGTTGAGGATCAATGGGGCACCTGCCAGCCATGTTTCAATGGCATTAAAGGATTCTTGGGTTATGTTTTGGAGTTCTACGAGGGTTGGGGCAGAGCAGATTACTGTAGAATCATCCACATACTGGATAAGTGTGACATTTGTCTGCATTAACCCTGCCTGCAGTATATTAACATCATTGGGGGACTCTGTGATTGTTCCTAATTTTCAGTTGTCAATGAACTTGGTCAGCCACAGGCTGTCCAAGTTTGTCTGGATTTCTGAGTAAGGGGGCCTAGCACAGAACCCTGTGGTATGCCACTGGTGACTGGTCTTTTGCTAGTAGTGTAGTAACCCACTTTGACAGTATGTATCCTGTTGGTGAGCTAGCTGGCTACCCATCTGGTAATGTAAAGGTTAATTCCCAAATGGGAGAGCTTCTGTATAAAACCTGAGTGAAGGATTATGTCAAATACCTTGGCTAGGTCAAGATAGGTGTTATGCACTGTCTTTCCCTCATCCAGGGCCTTGGTGACTTTCTCAAAGAAATCAACTATGTTTAACAGGCATGATCTACCTTTAATGAATCCAAATTGAGTTAGGTCCAGAGTTTGGAGATTACGTATGTCTTTGTTAATAAGGTCCATACTGATTCTTTCCATGGCCTTGCAGACAAGACTAGTCAAGGTTATGGGTCTATAATTCCCAGGGTTGGTTGGTAGTCTCCCTTTGTGCAGAGGGATTATTGTAGCTGTCCTTCATTCTGCCAGAACACAGCCAGTTCATAGGCTGTAGTTAAACAGGGATCCAAGTGGGTCTACTAGATCATGTTTTAACTTGTTTAAAAGGCAAGCTGGATGTTGTCTGGTCCCATTAATGCCATGGTTTTGGCCTTAAAGAGTGCCAAGATGACCTGCTCTCTTGAGATAATGTACTGGGGTATAGTAACTTGTATACTTTGATGGATGATTGAATGTGATGGGGGGGGGGGTGAAGTCTGGTCCAAATCTGTCAGCCTTTTCCTCTGGCTGAGTATGGGTGGTGCCATCCACAATCAGTTCATCTAATGACAGAGCATTCCCTTTTAGATTCTGGACATAGTTAAAGACTGCCTTGTAATTATCCCTAGCTAGGGAGGATAATTTTTCTTCATATTTAGCTTTGCAGGACTTGACAAGACCTCTAATTTGTTTGTTTAAGCTAGAGAGGAATTTCCTCTGCTGAGCCAGTTCACTGTTGTTCCTGGACAGTAGGTTCTTTCTCTTGCTGTAATGCCTATTTATATTAGGGGTCCATTAGGGTGGCTTGTTTTTTTTTTTTTTTTTTGGCAAGACCTGGTTTTAATCAGTTCAGGTACAGCCAATTCTATACAACTGCTTAAGTGATTATACATGGCGCTGGTATACACCAGTGCATAGGAGTCCATGTTATCTGTGTTTGAGGGGGATTTGAAACTTCTTTTACCATCACTTAGTAGAAGGTAGTTTGTCTTTGAAAAAACTCTTTAAGCATTTTTGAGCTTGATAGGATATCTGATCTTATAATTACATCAAATGAGATTGCTTTATGGTCCAATCTTACCAGGCAGTGCATTACCAGACAGTGCTCTCACATGTTAGTGAGTACTATGTCCAGTTCATTTGAGCCTCTTGTGGGTGTGCTGACTACCTGTTCCAGAGCATTTGCATTGACAAAGTCCAAGAACCTCTGAGCCAGCATGTTTGTGGTCGTGTATGTTTCCCAGTCAATGGTAGGATAATTAAAATCACCCATGAGTAAGGTGTTGGGCTGTATGTCAAGTGACTCCACTAAGTCCAAGTATGTGATATGCTTTTCCTGTTTCATGGTTGGGGACCTATAGCTAGCTATGATGCAGTAGGGGGCTTTGCCTATAGTTAATTGGTCATGGAGTAGCTCAATACAGTCATACTGTTTGACCAGTCTTGAGGTGTACTTATCCTTAATGAAGATAGATGTACCTCCTTCTTTGTTTTTTCATGCTCAGTTTATGCTCTGAATGTATGGAAGGCATTGTTACCCTGCATGGCCAGGGTGCTTTCTGAGCCTTTGAACCATGTCTCAGTGACTGCACAGATGACAGCAGGAGTGCTTCAATGGAGTGCATTTTCTTGTTTAGACTCATAGCATTAAGCAGTTGTACCTTGAGTTTATCTAGAAAGGATTTTGTTATGTTGGGAAATTTATTATTTTGACATTGCCTAAAAAGGCACAATAGGGGTGGTTAATGTCTTTGCAAGTATTCGGCAGCCTAGAGGAGACAGGTGCAGGCCATCTCTGGCAAACCAGTATGGCCTGTCAACCATGTCTTCTGAGGCTGACGTTTTGTTAGCATTGTGGCATTATCCTTGCAGAAGGTAGAATGCTGCTTAAGGCTAGGCTTATACCTGCCTGTGACATATAATCTGAGAGCTCAGTCACGTATCTCTTAATATAGTCCAGTGAGGTACATCTCAAGACATTCACCCCCACATGGACTATGACAGAGTCATACCAGTACTTGTGATTGAGTGATTTGAGTGCTTGAGTCTCTTGACAGATCCTGACACCTAGCAGACAGCTAACTGTAACCCAATCCTTATCCAGCCTGGTGAGGGAACATCCATGTGTCTCACAAGGGAGTCACCTATGACCAATACATTAGGCTTTGTGGTGTTACATGTTATGGGCTTATTTGTTGAGACATGAGTGTGTGTGTGTTTTATTATTTTTTGTGGATATTTTCTGTATTGTTATGTATGTAAGTGCTTTCTGTTTGGGAGGCCTCTGATCTTTTGGTAAGTTACTAGTGAGTACCTCTGCATATGGGGGTTTATCTGTTGTGTCCTTATTTAGTGTGTGAAGTATGTGTGTGTTGACAACCTGTTTGGTATTCAGTTTGTCCTATGTGGGAGTCTTGCCTCTAATTTCATAATGTAACTACATCTCTCACATAAATTATTTGTTTATTTCAGGAGTAGGTGGTTGTCAGTATACAAGAGACAATTGCTACATTGCCTCAGGATGCCAGGCAGCCAGAGAGATGATGGGAAACTGCCTGTTCATGATAGCAGGTTGTCACTGTATGTTTCATTAGGGAAGGGAATGAGTTAATTTGACAGGAGTGTGCTGGTAGCACAGACACTACAAGAGGGACCTATACTTTGTGTAGGCTAAGGTTGATCAGTAAGGCAGCATTGCTCAGTGTGCAACTGAGTTGCTCCTAGAGTAACAGAAAAGCTTGTAAGGGTTTCACTGACAGGTGTTTAGGGAAAAACTGAGCTTCTAGGCTTTTGTGTCTATAGAGAGCACTGCTAACCCCCACTAAGTGAAGAGCAGCACTGTGCAAATGCCAGGCTTAAATATGAGCAAAGAGAAAATGTTTTAAGTTAACTAAAGCAAATGGAAGCAAGTGCTGTATAATAAAACCAAAACAGTAAAAGTCAGCACAAGTAGCCCAACGAAATGCAGCACACAGGTTTATTCCGAGTCAGCACACCATTAGGATGAAACATGTTTTCATCCTAATGGTGTGCTGACTCGGAATAAACCTGTGTGCTGCATTTCATTGGGCTACTTGTGCTGAATTTTACTGTTTTGGTTTTAAGTTAACTACCAATCAAGTAAGCACAAAATAAGCCTTTCATCAGCAATCCCAACTCAGACAGGTTAGATCAGCACACTCCTGCCACAAGAGTGGGGAAAAACATCTTCTTAATGTAGAATAGCTGGTTTAGATCCAAAGTGTAATAAGACCGCACAAACTACCTAGAACAGCCCAAAAATTAACAGATACAATGTAATACAATGCAATTGACTACTTGAAGCAGCAGTATACAGGACAGGCATTGTTTTTGGTATAAAGTGCAAAAATAATAGCAAATAACTTCAAAAACTGCTAAAGTGCATTCACAGTATGTAAGAGAGGTGCAAAAAGATACTTATTGTTGTCTTTTCAGTAGTAGATGGCTCCAGGTGAATGCATACTCTCAGCAATCAGTAGCAAAGTTGCCAAAAGATGAGCAGCTCTGAGTATCTATGCCAAAGCCTATACAAATCAGAGGCTTAAATACGAGCACAGGGAAAAAGTTTTAAGCTAAATACCAATCAGGAAAGCAGACAATAAGCCTTCCACCAGCAATCCCCAACTCAGACAAGTTAGATCAGCACACTTCTGCCACAAGGGTGCAGAAAACACCTTTTTTTAATGCAGAATAGCTAGTTCAGAGCCCAAGTGTAACAAGATCACACAAACTACCTACAACAGCCTTAAAACTAACAGATGTAATACAGTGCACTTAACTGCTTAAAGTGGCAGACTGTATGGTAGTTTTTAAACTGCTCAAGTACAGTCACAGTATATAAGAGAACTGCAAAAAATATTTAGAACCCTTTTGTGTGTTTCCCAGCACAGAGAGAATTAAACAAGTAATTAAAAATATAAGTATAAAAAATTAAACTTTAATATTATTGAGCACTAAAATTAATAGTAGCAAATATATTTAATCACTGAAAATTTATTACAAAAATACATCGAAGCAAAGCCAATGTTTAACATCCAAGTGTTCAGCAATCAGAATACAGCAGTGTGACTTACTGATTATGCATTGCATGGAGTGACATTATTACACTATGTAACTGGGAAAACAATAAACTTGTTGTGTTTCCCTAATGTAAGACCCAGTCTTTAAAGTGCTTAGGAGTGTTTAACAAAACTGTGTTAAGGATACCCAAAATGCTATTAAGATTGGGTCTCACACTACTGACAAATTGCAGACAGTGCTGGCTGGCAACATACAGTGCAGAAGATAAAATTGTTTTTAAAAGCTGCCAGATCTTCACACTGCCACATGTATAAACTACAGTTGTGGCAGAACAAAGTTTGTATCATCTTTTATAAACTGGTTTAACTTCTGCCATCGGGGCACTTTGTTTCTGCCTTCTGTACCTGTCAGCTGTCCTTGATTATTTTGATTATGCCTCACGTTTTTGTCCTGGCCCATTGAATTTGTTCATTTTCTGGTAACTCACTGAAGATTACTAGTCACTCAATAATGCCAAACAAAGTTTCATTCTTCATATTGTTTAGAAAATGCATTTTGATGCAGATGTGTTGTACTTCTAACTTTTAAGTAAATTATGGCAATATTTAAAAACTGTCCTTAGTTTGATAATTTGCCCCCCCCCCACCCCCACCCCAGATTTCCTAAATAAAGAAGCTGAAATGAATGGTTCTGTATTTTTAATAATAATTGCTATGTGCTTTACTGGCTTTCAAAGCCAATACCACTTTGGGCTCCTATACGTTCTCTTTTTTTCCGTAACTAGTAGTACACAGAGCAGGTAAAGCTCCATTCACTGCAAATAATTATGATCATGTCTGTGATCATAAACATTTATTATGTGTTCTTGACATGGATGCCACCATTCATCTGTTGAGCCCTGTTCTCAAGGGCATTTTCTTGGCATGCATATATTGAGCACATAATGCAGTAGTTATCATCAAAGATGCACTCATAATCCTCTGTATGCTAAATAAGACTGATGTAATACTTAAGGAACATACATAAACTGGTAAGGATGCAGGTCCATTTTGTACAAAGGCTAGCTTTGATCACAACATTGTGAATTCCTGAATTAAAATAAGTAAAATAAAATACTGCAAAAGGTGAGAAGAGCACTTATGCTGACCAAGATGAGACCAGAGATGTACCCTAAAGCACAGCATCAGTGAGTATGTGTATAGATGCAGTATGGGGGACATTACTATCTAAAAAAAGTACCCAATTCTCTTAATGTGATTTTCAAGTTTTACTGCTATGTTTTGTTCATTGTATGGTACTGTTCAGTTATGGTCTTCGAACAATAATAGCAAGCATTAGTCACAGAGCTATAGTACTCATGCAACTTTTATGAATGTAATTTTTAAACAGGGCAAAGTGCTAATAAAATGGAAAGTGATAACTGTATAGTGCTTCAAAAGGTATAAAATAGACTAAGAAATGAAGGAAAACATTTTACAAAGGGAAACAGTTAACACAAAGTGGAGTTTGATACCAAGAAAGTGAAACTGTTGAACTGTGTGCATGAGAACTAAAATTTGGGTATGGCAACTCTAACTGAAATGTAAAGAGATTACAAAACATACATATTTTAGTAGTAAATATGGTTGGCTATATGGTGCATTTTTTGAACTAACTGAAAAGAAATGGACTTTGGTGAAATGGTAGAACAATATTTTGTCATTTATAGCATAGATAACAAAAAGTGCAATTTTTGATAAACTTAACAGTCAATGATTTAGGGACTGATGTGAATTTAGTGGCAACAATTAAGCCATATGAACCAAATGAAAGCAGTTTTAAATTAATTATAGTCAGTTGTCAAAATTCTGTGACTCCAAAGGATCTAATAATTTCAGAAAAGATCAGTATTCAGAAAAAAGCACCATAAATAATAAATAAATAAATACATAAATAAAAACATTTTAGAATACATAGCTAAGTTATACAGATGTGCTAAATATTTGTTTAGTGGAAGATTGATATGCATGAAGGGAACTGACTTATGCATGGAAATTACTGTGACACGAAATACCACACAAATGAAAATGCATGCAGAAAAGAACTAAAATTAGAATAATTTATGAACATAGCACTGTCCAAGAAATTAGCTGTTAATGATGCCTGTGAGTCGCAGCAATATGTGATGTATTTCTTAGTAAATAAATTCTCGTTTGAGTTTGCAGAGAAAAAGACATGCTTTAGATATAGAAAAAAATATCGCAAAGTAGGACGTTGTTTGATTAAACAAGTGATGTCATAAGCTAGATCATGTTGAAAGAATGGTCAATGGAGCAACAGTTGCAAAAATAATTATTGTATTTGAGACTGACAGTTATTACATAAGGAGTTCAGCACTGAAAAGCACTACTGTTAATGACTAGATGATTATTTGGATTACCAAATAAGTGACTGTGGGGAAATTAAAATGGAGCTAGATACCTGAAATCTTTTATTAATTAACTGATTATAACCAACGCGGGGACTCATAAGTTCTAATAAGCAAAAGAAACATGTAGAAGCCCAGGCACAACAACTGAGCTAAAAAAAAAAAAATAAAAAAGCAGGAATGCCTAGTCAATGGTTGCAACCCAAAACAATGAAAATATGCCTTATACAAATCACAGAAGTTTATTGATTATGCGCTTTCATCTCTCAACTGGAGACTTCATCAGAATAAAAATCATAGTCAACAGTCATTATTGATTGGGTGAACAATCAGGAAAACAATTAAATAATAAATATTCAAACATTTAAACACTGCCACATCAATAAAAAACTAATGCAATAAAACACTGGCTGACTATTTACATATCACAAGAATAAATATCACAAAGTAACACAAGGTTAAAAATAAGTGACATAAAACATTGTGTTTTAAACTTAAAGGCAGGGACTAATGATATATGATCATTAAGATGGGAAAGTGCAGCTGCCAAATAAGCTCCCAGTATTCTAATTTAGTCGCATACCACCTCTTTCATGGGAGATAACCTCTTCTAATACCCAAAATTTAAAATTAGTATCTTTGCACTTGTTACATGCATCAGTCTACACTTTTCTTCTCATCTTGTACAAGTGCTCATAAACTCTTTTAGATGGGGAATAAATACTTCTGAATAATTTGTCATGTACGAACATTGTGGACACATACCACACTTAAAAATATACTTTCTCATCTTACTGTTCGGTCCAATAATCAAACAATTTTCTCTTTCAAAAATATTCTTAAGGTTAAAACCTCTCTTAAAACTATATACCAAAGATTTAGAAAAAAACTTTGGGGGTATTCAGCATCACAGAAAATAAATCCCAGTATTTTTATATAATACTTTGCATACCCCATGTGTCCTGGTTGCAATTTATAACCAAAAACTGGTCACTCTTATTCAATTTCTGTGCATCCACCCCTGTATAATTAACAGTATTAGGGGTTGTTATCAGGATAGTTGTCTGTTGGGTATTTAAGAAAGGTAAAAATTTTAGACCCCAACCATTTAGCATTTCATTTTTGGGGAGGTAGTGAGGGTCTTTGGATATCCTCTTGCCAGAAATAATTCATCAATACACTCCGATTCATCCACCAAATATTTTCGAAGGGAGGTCATATGAGCAGCACAGACTATTTGATCCTTCACAATATTTTTCTTTTGGTGGAAAGGATGACTGCTACTATATTATAAGTAGGAGTTAAAAAAATGTTCTTTTCTATACAAATTTGAAATATATATATATGTTGTTTTCCTTGTCCTTAATAATCCTTACATCCAAAAATGAGTATCTTACAGTTCAACATTATGACTGAAGACCAAAAAAAAAACAGTGTTGTTGTTTATAAAGGAAATAAAGGCATCAATATCTTTGGCGTCACCATTCCAGATGATAAATATACCATCCAAGTAACAAAAGTAAGATTAAATGTTCAAACACATTTCATTATTGGCCACAGTAAAAAGAGTCCGTAAATGGGGTATGGTATTTTGTAATGTACAGACACAAAAATTGCAATGAGGAAATAAGTCATTATTTGCTAATTTGCATGTCTATGAATTGAAGTTAGCTACTCTGAAGTGCAGATCAGCACTTCATGTGGTAGGTTACTGCAGAAGTTGCATCATGCTCACACAGGCGTTTTCCCCCTCAATCACTTTCACACAGAATCACAAGTGCACACATAACTACAACAAACACCTCTACTGTTTAAGTGCCATTATGGCAAAAAAAATTAGACCAGTCCCTGGTGTCTAATGCACAACATCCTTCTGGACTCTGCTCATTAGTCAAGGGGTGTATGTAGGTATGACAGCCACCTTATCCGTGTACACAAACACACACCTACTATAAATCCACAACCCCCCTCCACTACTACCTGCCAGGCAGACACAGACTCACACATACATACACCCACAAATGTAACCCCTTGTATAAATGCACACATATACCTCCTAACCCTTTCTTACCACTAAACTCTCCAGTACTTACCTTTACCATGGTGGCTGACTACCATGAAGTGCACAGAGTGGCCAGGCTAACCTACACAGCTGAGTGACTCATAAATCATTAGACACTTCGATATCTTCCAATACACAGTTCCGGGGGGGGCATGGTCAATTAGCATATGCCTCTCCCCCAGACTGCCTTATTACCATATAGACTCTTGTTCATGCTAAAGCAGCATATTAGGAATCTCTTTGAATTCAGAAAGGTTACCACAATGTGTACACATCATGTGCATCTCTGTATAACTTTTATGAATTCTGTCCACTTCTGGCATACATCTAAAAATGGTGAAGTTGCACTGTAAGTGTATGCTAGGAGAAATAAACCCTAAGGGTAGGGCTAGGGTATTCTGAAGTCTGCAGAAAAATAACACATTAGATTTACATGTTTGTGATAATGGATGGTCACCCTTATTTAGAAGAGAATAAATCAGAAAGGTTGAATTTAACTAGTATGCTAATAAGAAACTTCATATGACAGGTCAAAAAAGAAAGAGTGATGTTAGTCCAAATGACAAAACCAGTAATATATCCTTTAATAAAAGCACAAAAAAAACTCTCTAGCGCCTCAGCATAAAAGTCTTCCAGGAGATAATACAAACAGAGAAAAAACATCTCTTATAAAGATGCATCAATTATTATAAATCAACCAATAAAACAATTAGCTAATTCTATTAGCACTTTACAATAAAAATTTCCAATTACATTCCTGGTTTAGTCCACCAGGAGTTAAAGTGTTATACTTTAAAATGAAGACTGCTTCTTTAGACAGTAACTTATTTTTTTAAACAAATTGCATGTGTTGCTATAACTTGTTTTAAAATACAGCCTTTTAAATCCACATAAGCCACCCCATGCATTTCATTAAAATGGGAAGCTACAGGGCTTTCTAATTTTTATTTATTTAAATTTTTTTTTTTAAAAGAGTGATGTTAGTACTGAAAAAAGTAAGGGATTCAGATCTCAAACAAGTATTTAAAATGAAATCGGTGCAATGAAAATAGGGAAATCACATAGATAGAAAGTGATGTCTACATTCTGCTGGCATGTCACAATCAATTTAAGCAATTTAAAATGCATTTTAGACAGGCAACAAAGAGTATGGGATCAGAGTTATTCAAGACAAATATAAATGATAATAATAATAGTAACCGAACATTTTAAATGAAACATTAAAACCAACTTGATATTACCCAACAGTTACATGTCATAATCCAGCTCAGAAACTATACTTTGTGGGGCGTCTTTAAGCCACTTAGTTCCATGGTCTCTCAGCCATCCCAGCAGTAGTTTTCAAAGTGTGCTGCCCCACAAGCAAAAGAACAGACTGCACAGAAACAAAAATTCACAGAGAGATACTACCAGCCAAATTTATGGCACTGGATGGATGATGACAGCAGGACTTAAAGGTAAGAGGTAGCCAGGTCATATAGGATTAAATAAACCCCGATTAGAACTCTATAGAAAATTACTTAGCAAACTAGAAGAAGTGCAGGCTATGTGGTTTTGGCACAGTATGATAGGAGGAAATCCCTGAAAGTAGCTGGGCTTTCAAGTTCTACAACTGCTGGTGATCAAGTTCTGGGTCCAACCAGTCTTTGGTGCAGAACATTACAGCAGTGATGTTCAGTTGCATAATGTGATTTACACATGGCATAAAGTGTTTAATTATGACAATGGTCCTAAGATGGAAACTGCCCAATTTAATATTGACTAAAATCCTGGCCCTTGAGTGTCAAGCTATGCAAATATTTCAAACAATTTGTATTAAGGATTCAGTTTCAGTTTTCTACCATGTACTATGCTGCATACATTTCTACCTGCAATTAGGAAAAAAATGGACAGGGACTGTTACATTTGACAAGATCAATCTGTTTCTTATTCATTAAGTAAAACCTTAAGAGAAAATAGTGTATGGTACAAAATATTTTAATTGAATAGAAGCATTCTAGAATGACTTATGATCTGTAAAAAATATGCTCGAACACTTCTAATCAAGCAATAACATCAATTTCCTATTTATATAATTTTTTCTCTTCCTAAGGCATTCAATATTAACTGAATAAAATATCATTTTTTATAAACCAATAATAAACACCAGAAACTAAAATAATGAAATAAAAGCTTATCACAATTTTTATCATCAAAGAAAGAACAAAATTGTTTATATAGCCTGCTAAGAAAAGGAATATACATACATTTCTCATGTCTAATAGCAAGAGCATGCTTTAGAGATTTATACCTTCAAGTAACAGAAATTCCAAAAGGTGAAAATATTTGATTGAATCTCAAACCAATGAATATGAAAAATGTGATATAAATACTGATAATCATTGAAGCAAGGAATTTAATATGCATAAATATTAGAGTAGTTACTTTTAGTAATCAATTGCCATTCAACTGGATAATTGTGTAACTAAAAGCATTCTTCCAAAATGTATATATCATTTTGGAATAACACTGTATTGCACTTTAATGTGTTATGCACAACTTTCTAAGACAGATATTTTTAAACCAAAACAGTGGGAGGGCACTTAGAGTCTTCCAATGAATTTAAAGAGATCTGCTTATTTATAAAAATAAGTAATTGCAAAAAAAAAAAAAAATGAATTATAGTAATGAAACATAATAAAGAAAGCATATAGTACAGGGTGCATTTACTGTCTCCTGAAATTAAAAAAAAAATGCATACAAAATTTAAAGCGTTAAAATATTAGAATAAGTTCTTCAATAGGATCTTGCACAAGCTCATAAAATATTAAATGTTCAAATTTAAGATACTTCATCTATAATCCCATCAAATTCTGTACATTTGCAAAAATCTGATCATCATTAATCCCAACAACTTCTGCACAATTGCAAAAATCTGATGTTTTTTGCCCACATCAAGACTATCATTGGATAAGTACAAAAATAATGTCATCTGTGTAAGAAATAAAAATAACTGATCGATGAGACACACCTACAAATTCTTGACTAAGAAAGAATAGCAATGAATTAATTGCAAATGCAAATACATATGCCTAACAAAAAAAAAAAAAAGGATCAGATGTTTAGCATTAAAGCTGCACCAAAAGAAGAACATCTACAGATATAACCCCAGAGACTGGTGGGAATCACTTAAGAAGTAATGTAAATGGTAAACACCTTAGGAGTCCTGCAAAAAGAAATAGGGAAGCTCAAAAAGATCCAGGAACTGAAGGATAACAAAAATGTACTTAGAATAAAAATTCAGGAGCACAACAGAAGATTCCCAAAATGAGAACATCTGCTAAAGTGTCAACTCACAGACAGGGTGACCTGTAAAACAGCTCTGGGTCTGGTAAGAGAAATATTCATCATGACACACTCGAAAGAGCTGTCAAAAGAAAGATTCCACTTGGGAACATGCTAGCTTGCATGCCCTCATTTAAAGTAAAAAGGATGTCCTCACACAAGCTAGACTCTGCGATAAAACGCTGCATATTGATGGATGACATACCATACACAAAGTTCAAACTATGGCATTGGCCTAGGGATGGCAGGTTCAGCTCATAAAGAAAATCCTAGAAAATAGAATCAGACCAGCAGAATCAGGCAGATGAGAGTCAAGAAAGACAAGGGAGGGAAAGTCTGAAAAAAAAATGAAAAGAAAAGGAGGGAATCATCCAATCTTATTAAGAAAAAAAAATGAATCAGTCTGAATCTAGGCAGGATGAAGGGATGCATAACCCTTATTCAAAAAATAAACCTAAAGATAAGAGAGGGACCAAAAAATCCTGAGCTCAGAATACCTGAAAGGAGAATGGGACAAAAAATCAGGAGGAGGAAAGGAGGTGGCAATGCATTTTAAAAGGGTTCCTATTACTTGATCAAAGATTTAGGTTAGAGAATACCTAAATGTTGATCTGGTAATAGCAAAAGCAAAAAAAACGTGAACGCTTGATTTAATGCAGGGAAAGAATTAGCTTGGCCGTTATGCAGATTTTGCCCCTTTCCCCACTGTAGAGTAATCTTGGAGTTGGTATATTTAGTTTGGGGGGGTGTGGGGGGCACATCCCCCCACATCGGGGGTTGTGGGGTAGTGAAGCCCCCACTTCATTTTTGTTTAATTTTTTTTTTTGCGGTCAAGGGAATTCATTCCCTACGTTAAATAGTCTGTTCACTGTTTTAATTTTTTGATATTACCAGTTCGATGTTTAGGTATTCACTAACCTAAATGTTCAATTGGGTAATATATATGCTTTTAAAAAGGGATTGTTCTTAGTGGAAGAGAAGTTGTGGAGAAGTGGAGAAGTGCAATGGATAATCTACAATTGAATGATGAAGGGAACCAGATGGAAAATAGGGAGACCTTAAGCCACAAATGAGGATGAAGAAAATGTCTTCAGTAGCTTCTCTGAAATAATGCATCAGGCAAATAGCAAAGGGATGGAAATTGTAGAGGTAACTTTAAAGTCAGAACAGACCTGAATAGTACACTGTTTGGGTGGAGGATCCAGAAATGAACTTGGTATTCAGGGATACCTAGACAGACATCGAGCCAAAAGCAACAGGGACTGCTTAATAGAACCAGCAAGCTAGACAGAATACTGTGAAAAGGACACTTAATGCAGTGAGTGGGGGGTATAGAAATTCAAGATAGGTACATTTCACACCATGCAGCCATTCCAGTGAAGGTGGAAATGAAAGGGGGATGACAAGGAAGAAAAAGGTGGGGATAAGCAATTTTATAAACTGAAGGATGAAGAAGAGAGCAAACACTACATAATATAGTAAAAGAAGCAATAAGACAAAAATAAAAGGATAGAGAAGAATTTTAGGAACCCTGGTATGATGTCATGAAAACAGCAATCAGTAGGAAAACCATGAGACCAGAATAAAGGATGAAGAAAAATATGTTACTCAAGTTTCATTTTTTCTTGTCTACAGAATGCAACATAGTTCGATCACAGAGATGGTGGAACTTAGAGGCAGAGCCGTAACTAGAGTAGGGTGATAAGGACAGCTGCCCTAGCCTACAGACATAGGTATAGTCATAGTTCTGCTTCTCAGCTTTTCCTCATTTCGTAAAACATCTATAATTTTACCTCATATTTTTGACTCATCCATCATTAAAGTCTACATTTTCTGGTAAATTAGTCAGCCAGTAGTACCAGTTTCATAGTTTTTATTTTTCAGAAAATACATGCTGATGCAACACCTGATGTTCTCTTGAATTGTTAACGGAAGAAGACATGCAAGGTGTGTGTGTGTGTGTGTGTGTGTGTGTGTGTGTGTGTGTGTGTGTGTGTGTGTGTGTGTGTGTGTGTGTGTGTGTGTGTGTGTGTGTGTGTGTGTGTGTGTGTGTTGTATGTGTGCATGCATTTACGGAGGGCATAGTGCTCATCTGTCTCCAATTATGCCTCATATTTGTGGTCTGTTCCTCATAAAATCTGTGGTTTTCTAGCAAAGTGATATGGATTGCAGTCACTAAATAATGACAGGTGAGTTTCAGTAATCATATCCTTCTGAAAATACTTACTAACACAAAACCTGTTATATAGCAACTTTCTAAGAGCAATATCAAAAAACGGTTACTGATTTTAGGTCTTTGTCTTGATTCTTGAGCAAAATTATTGAAGGTCTGGAGGAGCAATAGGCTGCACTGTATGCTTCTGACAGCAGTGAGCTGAAGTACAATTCTAAGTCATTATTTACATATGTGTTCATTCATCTGATCACAAGCAAACATCTGAGATGTGCAGTTTCATAGAAAGAGATGTAATTGATGGTCATACCTGTTTTTGTGCATATGTGTGTCTGTGTCTGTGTGTGTGTGTGTGTGTGTGTGTGTGTGTGTGTGTGTGTGTGTGTGTGTGTGTGTGTGTGTGTGTGTGTGTGTGTGTGTGTGTGTGTGTATATATGGGTCCACGTCTTAATTTCAAAATCTCAAAATTCTGAGAATCAGAATCCCGACGTCCAGATGTTCGAAATTTTGAAATCTCGAAGTTAAACAATTGAGATCACCCAACAGTGCAGAAAGGTAACTTTATCATTCTCTTCACTGTAGTGCGATCTTGGAGTTGGTATATTTAAGTAGCAGGGGGTGGGGGGGGTACAGGGGGGCTTGCTCCCCAGCACCAACATGATGTCTAACTTTTTTCTTTTAGTTTTCTTTTTTTTTTGCATTTCCATATTTCAAAATCTCAAACATCTGAACGTTGGGATTCTGATGTTCGAGATTTTGACTTTTTGAAATTACATAGTGAATATATCTCTCTCTCTCTGTATATATATATATATATATATATATATATATAGATAGATAGATATAGATATATATTTATTGGAGTACTTCATTTTGTTAATTGTGTGTGGTTGACAGCTGTTTAGTCAAAAGCATTGGTCAGCTAAGCAGATGGTCAAAAGGTATGCAAGACTGTACAGTTCCCAGGGGTTAGGAAATATGCCTTAACCTGATTTTCTGCTATCTTGGGCTTGGTATATACATAATTAGCAGGTTGTCCTGGTGGGGCAGCTTGCTTTTTTTTTTTTTTTTTTT